>NC_090278.1:73899603-74499603 GCF_040414725.1 Anabrus simplex
TCTCACTACTAAAAATTGATGCCTGCCTGGCCATCAGATGATATAGATGTTGATTCCCATAGGGAATCTGAAATATTTGTCCTGAATGAGTAAATTTATAATACCAATATAAATGGTCTGTTATTGGACATTATACATTTTCCAGCGAACTCATTCCTGGTTGCCAGCATTTCGCCCCCGTGTGCTAGGCTGGGCTCATCAGTTGGTACCTAGCACACCTACCAAGTAGTGAGCACCTACCAAGTAGTGAGTAGTAGTGAGACAGGGTCTCTCATAGTGCATTGGCACTGCCGGTGGCTACAATTAGCCTATGCAGTGGCCTCCACGATAAGCGCTAGCCAGCGTCTTGGTAGGTGTGCTAGGTACCAACTGATGAGCCCAGCCTGGCACACGGGGGCGAAACGCTGGCAACCAGGAATGAGTTAGCTGGAAAATTTATAATGTCCAATAACGGACCATTTATATTGGTATTATAAATTTACTCATTCGGGACAAATATTTTAGATTTCCTATGGGAATCAGCATCTGTATCATGCCATGTCTTTGGTGAAAATCACCTTGAACGTCAGGTAACTGAGCTTCAAGGATGGGTGCAAGACGTTTCTGTATGATTTTTAGAGGAACTTTGCTAGCATGTGGAATCAAAGCTACAATACGATGATTAGAACACCCGCTGACATCTCCCTTCTTAGGCAATGGGATATTGATCTTTTACATCCCCCTGGCCAGGTGATAGTTTGCCATATTTTCTGGCACAAAGCAGTGATAGGTGCCAAAGGGACAGGCTTTGGCAGTTCAGTTGGGATACAATCGAAACCAGGATCTTTATTATCTGGTAACTGTTTCAGTGCCCATTCCACTTTGTCGTGAAGCATATCTGGTTCTAATTCATGTGGTTCAATGCTGCAGGGTCAAACAGTTTTACCTTTGTGGGTATATAGCTGTTCAGTACGCTCGCACCATCTGTTCTTAATACTTTGTTGTGCAGTCAAGATCTTCCCATCCTTGCATCTTATTGCTCCTTTACGAGCACCAAAAGGAGTTCAAACTTTCTTTACCTGCATGAAAAGGTTTCGGGTGATTCTAAATACTGCCGAAGTTTCATAAACCATTTCATTGTCATTGCCTGCCTTACTAAAGGGCACATGCAAAATTCTTCTAGGAACTGATAGTCATTTTCAGGTAAAACAAGTAAACCCATATAATTTAGAACACCTAGATTCACCCTTATATTGTTAGCGTAATGTTTTGCCAGGTAGTATCAACAGTGCCAGTTTTCTTTGTAAATATTCGGCATAAATATTTGTCTGCTTTACTACAAGCTCATAAAATTGCCATCCCACAAATAATTAATAAAGTATAATTTTCTTAACTCCCAGGAGGTTAATTATGTTTTGAACCAGCATTGTTTTCCCATATTTCCAGTTCATTTGACCGATTATTGTGATGTTACTAGTAATAATTCTCTGTTGCCCTGTCCCTCGATTTTCACACAATATGTGTTCAGATTTCACGATTCTTGGAATCATTATCACTGCTACATTCATCAGAATATTATTCTGAACCTTTACTAGAGGGTTTACTATCTCCCGTAATTTCTAACGTACTCCAATTTTGCATTCTTTCTGATTCTTGCTACATTTCTCCATGATAAGTAGACAACATGATGAGAATTCAAACATAAATAATCTCTAACTGGAGTATGATGTTTATAAATTGGGTCTGCTTGTTAAATACACACAGGAAAGTCAGTCAACAAGGTGCTGAGAGCTTGTTGAGTCATGGGAACGCACTGTGGTTTCACGAGACCCTTCGGTATTTCCATCAACACATTTCTGATGGCTGCATGCGTGACGAGCACTTTGGAATGTTCAGCACGGCATAGTGCTAAATAGACTAGAAAAGGAAATTTACTCATTACGTAGTTTAGAGCAGTGAAGTATTGTGACTCTTATGGATAATAGTTGCATAAGTTGCAGGGAATATAATAAGCAGTTTTCATTCAAAATCTATGGAACATTATATGTATACTGTGTCAAGTAAATACAGTACAAGGTGTACCAGAACTCAGTGGCAAACAATTAGGAATGGATTCTTTGCACAGAGAGGAGAATGGTATAACGACACTAGTCCGGAAATCTATCTTCTTTTTTTTTTTTCCCCTCCTCACTGTTTGTCCTGCAGTGTGGTGGGATCCACTTTCTTTGCTTTGTTTTGCCACATAATTATTGTGGAGAAATGAGGTAATCCACCTAATCAGTACAATATAAAATTAGTACGGTACTTCAATTTATTTTAATTATGGTACTAGTTTTGGCCTGTTGATATTAGGCCATCATCAGCCATAAAGTCTTAAAACACTTAACATTAGGATCTGTCATCATGTACTCCATATTTTTAATATCGAGACGTAGTCCAAACACCTGTGAGTGGGTTTTCCATACTTACACTAGTCTGGAATTGCATAATGTTAGAGTTATCTGACTTTCTTGTAATGTTAATGCAATTCGACACTTCCGACAATGAATAGGGCAGTAATGCCAGATGGAACACTCTGCACACATGTCAGGTGAAATGTTCTAAGTGACCTCCTCTTGCCGGAATACAAGCCTTTGCTCGCCTTCGCATGGAGAGCTGAATGCGATTAAAAAAATGCCTGGTGTAGTGCGTACTGTCTTGATGGTTGCCACATTGCGCAGGCCTAGAGGTATTCAGGCCTACATCAAAGGTATTTGATTACTAGTGCTGCCATATTTGTATTTTCTTGGCAGTGAGTTAGGAAATAACAAGATTATCACCATAACAAGAAAAGGGTGAATATTCTGAGAAAAATAAAAATCTAGGGCAATTGTAGTCAGAGTACCAGTCATTTTGTTAATTTTTCTCTTTCGTACCCTTAACTTTCTACCTATCCTTTCAATCTCTTCTATGTCCCCATCCTATCTTCCTCATTCTGAGGTACGGTGTTGCCTTTTGTTTGCCATTTTGTTATTTAAAAATGGTAAATATTTTGCTAATAGGATAATTTGAAAGACAGTAGAAAAATGAAAGCCACTCTGGATTCTGAACTTACCATGATGATTATTTCTTCCTTTTAAGTTGAAACATATCTCTTGCATAAGATGACAATAATTTCTTTTTCCCATACAATGACATTAATTTAGTTGTTTCAGGTTCTGAAAGTCTATGTAAAGCTGAACATGAAATACAGTAAAAATTGGAGTAATTGTTATTATTTCAACTTGAAATTAACCAGTCAGGCAGCATGCACCAGGTAGAGGAGCAACAGCTAGGAAGAAAGCATTTTGGCTGTATTGGGCTGAGAGAAAGATTCAAAGATTCGGCACTCATCAGTATCAGTGATTTCTTAACTTCCAACTGCCAACAAAACTGAACTTATTTACACTATCTTTCTTGTAATTTGATGTTCAGTTTGATACCTATTTGCAGCACACAGCAACATTAACAGTTTTTTTCCAAACACTGAGTATAATGTTTGGAAGGAAAAGTTAGTATACTGAAAATGAGGTTTGGGAAGGTTGATGATCTGCCTTGGATTGAAAGTAGTTACTTGCTTTGGTCGTATATAAACAACGTAGCAACAAGACAAACGGCAGGTAATTCTACTATCCTATTCTTACTATGTTAACATAGTGTCTTGAGAAAACCTCATTCATTGTAATTATGTGACTGAAGATACTTCATGATGTTTTGTTGCTATTAGTTTACTTATCCTATTACTTGTAAAACAGTCTGCCAAGTATCTGGCAAGCAATTTACGAGTTGGTGTACCTTATAGCACTTCAACTTTGTTTATTTAAGGTAGCAAGGAAGGGGAAAAAGTATCTCAGTTAACAAGTTATGTGTGGCTGTATGTATGTTCTATTCTCTTCAAAAGTCAGCTGAAAGAGAGAAGTTTTCTTCACTGAAATGGGTTTTGTTGAATTATTAATGTGGAATTAGTCTGGAATAGTGATTTCTGCCAGAAATGGATGCACAGAACAATGTAAATTATTTATATATTTGACATAAGCAAATGCCAAAGCAACTTTCCAAATTCATCACATTCTTTAGTTTGTTGTTTATTTGAGTTATCAGTCGATAGACTGCTTAGTTGCGACTCTCTATGTAGCCATCGTGTCCTACATCTACATCGATCTGCTGATCCGTATCACAACTGGTCCTACCTGCATATTTCATGAACATGATTCATGTCCTTAAACTTTTAGTCTCAGGCATACAATTTTTCATAGGGAACTAGAACATATTGAGAGAAACATTTGCTGAAATTTTCACTAAAATATCACTCTTTGTTTTTAAGTTACTAATTTTTTTGTTTATAATGTTTGGAAAGAAAACAGCTACTTTTTAATACTTGAGGAGACCTGGACAGTGCAGTATGGGAATTACATTAATAATTTTTGTTATGGAGAGAATTTCCTCGTTTTATAGCTCTCAGTAGAACCACAGAGAGAGGTCATAAAACAAACATTCTTTGACTTTGGCTGGGCAGGAGACTCCTCAAGCTATCAAGATTGTTTGTATGTTACGTTGTAGTGGGATTATTTTAACGGAAACATATTCTGTTGCTCTATTGCAATTATAGATATTCTACAGGTATCTCTGTTTCTCCATAACAAAAATTAATAACATAATCCCCATGTTGTACTGTTCAAATCTCCTCAGGTATTAAAAATCAGCTATTTTCTTTCCAGTTACTATGAACAAAAACTGTAATAACTTAAAAATAAATGATATTTTAATGAAAATTTCAGCAAATATTCCCCTGAATATATATACTAGTTCCCTGTAAAAAAAATTGTATACCTTAGACCAAATATAAAACAAAATTGGACTTTCCCCAGTTTTATTATGTAATGCTGATAGCCAACCAATCTGCCAGTAGGCATTGCATCATAGTACTGGAACATCACGACCACAATCCTTGCGTCATAGATGTTAAAGGATGTCTCTGTGGATACGACTGATCCTACACAGACTTACCGATTGCAGTTACACCCAAGTACCTAGGAATTAAAAAAAACTTTTTTTGCACAAGCTGTGCTAGACTAGCCAGATTTATTTCCAGCCTTTTACAGTGATGTATTTAGAAGTTGCTTTTATTTTACATTAAGCCCTGAATCATTAATCACTAATCTGATGTCAGAATATAGAAGATGACTTCTCTTGTACTTCTCTAATGCTTTCTGGTTTCAGATCTATCGCAACAGTATCTTGAATTGTGCCTCGTGTTTGTTTACAGAGGAGAATGCTAAGCTGAATGAGTTATATTAAGCAAGAGGTCAATCCATATAATACAGTACTCAATTTTACTTTCACTGACGGTCTTATTCCCACAGGATTTAATTTCTTAGGGATCATGAGTAGCTCGTGAAACTTTTTATGAGAGTCCAGCAGAGTGGACTTGAACAGGGATCCATTAATGTCAGGATCTGGGAATTAGAGCAGACATCATGCTTTCACACTCTTCTGTATGGCTACATTTCAAAGAGTTCTAGTCTCTTCCTGGGCCAGGCTGAGTAGTTCAGAACAACGGGTTGAACAGGTAATGGCACACACATTGAAAATTAATATTTCATTTGTTCAAAACTGACGTGGAAGGGATGGAGAAATAGCATTTAATAAACCACAGTAGGGAGGTAGAAGCGGGGTGAAGAGAGAGTTTAATAAGAGGAGGTAGATGGTGACAAAAAACTTTTACAGTAAAAAGACACTGAGTATAGGTGCCAAGCTTAGGCACTGCTGCACGGTTGTTAAAACTAAAAGGATTAAATATTTCGGAAACTGTCTGAATAGACGGGGGCAATTCTCCTATCTAATAAAAAAGAGAATGCAGGATATTATGAGAGATTTTAGCCAACAGATGGGTTGATGGTCAGATACGATTGAAATATTTTAATTATATTTTTATAATTTGTTTTACGTCCTCACTGACACAGATAGGTCTTATGGCGACGGTGGGATAGGAAAGGCCTAGGAGTAGGATGGAAGTGGCCGTAGCCTTAATTAAGGTACAACCCCAGCATTTGCCTGGTGTGAAAATGGGAAATAGTGGGTTCGAGCCCCACTGTCGGCAACCCTGAAGATGGTTTTCCATGGTTTCCCATTTTCACTCCAGGCAAATGCTGGGGCTGTACCTTAATTAAGGCCACGGCCGCTTCCTTCCAATTCCTAGGCGTTTCCTATCCCATCGTCGCCATAAGACCTATCTGTGTCGGTGCGACGTAAAGCAACTAGGAAAAAAAAAAAAAAAAAACAACAAAACAATGGAAAACCATCTTCAGGGCTGTCGACAGTAGGGTTGGAACCTACTATCTCCCGGACGCAAGCTCACAGCTGCGTGCCCCTTAACGCACGGCCAACTCGCCCTGATTGAGATCTATTGAGGAATTATCCCGCAAAATAGAACCATTAACATAAACAATAAAAAAAAAATATATACTGTTCTACATGCACACCTTCCATATGACTAATGACCAAGAAGGGGAGAAAGTCGAGTTGGTTCCAAGAATATAAGAAAGATCTGAGACAGATCAGTATCGCAGAAATTAAAATCCATGCGAGTGAGATGAAATTTTAAAGAATGCTAGCAAAACACCGGCCCAACGCAATTTGGTTTCAGAAATTCCATAGACACGAGAGAAGTGCTATTTACTTTACAAATCCTTGTGCAAAGGTGTCGAGACATGTGATTCAATGTCCATGTATGTTTCTTAGACCACTTAAAAGCCTTTGATAGATACTAACACAAGAAGATGGTTGCAGCTCTACAGAAAGTGGGAGTTGATGACAAGGATATCAGAATAATTACTGTATCAGTCTTTACTGTAGTCAGAAAAAGCCCAAGTCAGCATGGACTGCAAACTGACTGAATAGGCCTCTGTCCTGTCTTCCACCTTCTTCAGAATCTATTCAGAGGAAGTATTTTTAGAAGGTCTGCCAAATCTGAAATAGGTATAAGGATGAATGGTGAATTTGTGAATAATATTAGCTACACTGATGACATGGTATTGCTCATCACGAATCTTGTAGATCTTCAGTAGCTGTTGAATTGAGTCTGTTCTTCCAGTGTAAAGTATGGCCTGCACGTTGGCATAAAGAAGACAAAGTATCTTGTCATAAGTAGGACACCTGTCCAGGGATGTCTGAAGATTGTAAGGGTAGAGAATTAAGTATATCTGGGTAGTATTGTAAAAGAGTGGTGGGATCAGAGCATAGAGATTAAATTCTGAATAGAAAAAGCTAGATCCTCCTTCACTAAATTATATATAAGCTGCCTCTGTGGATCAGCGGTAGAGTGTCGGCCTCCGGATCCCAAGATAGCGGGTTCAAACCTGGCAGAGGTAGTCGGATTTTTGAAGGGCGGAAAAAAGTCCATTAGACACTCCATGTCGTGCGATGTCGGCATGTAAAAGATCTCTGGTGACACATTTGGTGTTTACCCGACAAAATTCATTAAATCTCAGCCATAGACGCCCAAGAGAGTTTCGGTTTATTCGGTCTGCGATCTAGTGGGGGCCTAGAGTAAAACGGAACGTCGAAATTGACGAGCAGACAGCCAGATGGCGTCAAATTGAAATGTCTGCACACGGTAGCTGAGGCCATACGATTATTATTATTATTATTATTATTATTATTATTATTATTATTATTATTATTATTATTATTATTACAAAATTATATTTCTGGTCCTTATCTATGGGGCTGAAGCTTGGACATTGAACAATGTATCTGAAAACAGGATTGAAACTTTTGAAATGTGTACATATCAGTGGTAATTGTGAATTTCATGGGTGGACCACACAATCAATGTTGAAGTATTAGATTGCATTGGTATAGAAAAACAACTTCTCAAAAATATTCAGCTGGAAGCTGGAAATAGTTTGGTCATGTTAAAAGATACGAGAAGTACCGCATACTTTAACTTATGATGAAAGGGAAAATTTTCAGCAGACCAAGTCTAGGAAGACAACTGATTTCTTGTCTGCAGAATCTCCGGGGGGGGGGGGGGGGGGGATGGTGTGGAATGTCGTGACGAGTTGTTCTGGAGAGCAAGTAAGATGATGATCTCCATGATGATGGCCAGCTTCTGGAATGGATAATGGCACAAGAAGAAAAAATATGATGATAGGAAAGACCTGAGAGGGTAGGGTAAGAAATAAGGATATCAAGAAGGAAATTGGAGTTGAAAAGCTTTCTGACAGAATGAAGAGAGAGAAAATGAGATGGTCTGGATGTGTTTAAAGGTTGGATATTAAAGCAGATATGGAAGCTAAGATTGAAGGAAAAAGAACACGGGGGAGGCCCATACTAAGGTTGTTGGACTCTATCAAGAACACCATAATAAGAAGAAATCTGGATCATGAAGCAGCTGTAATGATGGTCAGATAGAAAAAGATGGAAGAGTGCTCTTAACATCCTGTCTCTGCTGGAACTGGAAAAAGGGACGACACTGCCTCCTCGCCCTGCCCTCCTCCTCCATGAAAAATATGACTTTGAAAAGTTGCTCATTGAATTAGCTTTTTGTGATTAAAATAACATATACAGTAATTTGGTATGAGAATCAGTTTAGAACTATACAAGAACTTTGTTCGTCTGGCCCTTTAATTTGGATTACTGGTTCATCTAGACTAATTTATTTTCCTCCCAACAAAATATATGCACAACCTTTTAATAATATGTATGAAACTGTTGCATTGTTATTTTTTCACCTCAGGTAAAGTAGATTGCCAAACCTATGCTTCAAGCTACAGTTACCTTGAAAGGTCAGGCTCTCAGTCTGTCTTACAGATACGAAGCTGTACTGTTCCTTCGTTCTCATATTTTGAGCATCCATGAGGGTAATGGCATCGAAGAGGACTAAGCGTTTGTTTCTCTGGACAAAAAGTTGGAAGCACTAAACAAGAAAATAGTTATAAGGTAAAATGAATGTTGAATATGGTTAATTTAACATAAAAAGATAGTGCTGGCTCAATCTCCTTAAAGGCAACGACTCTGTGTGTTCAGCTTCCAGCACCTTAGAGAACTCTTGCAGGACAACATTCTGACACCTAGGTATCCTTTATAATTAACAGGAATTGAAGGGACATTAAACGGTTATTATTTAAATGTGTTGAGAAATACATCATCTTATCGTTCATGGGACAAGGTGATGGTAATGTGAAAGTAAAGATGAAATATTAATTGTGCAGTTACTGGTGATAATGCTAAAGGATTGACCTTTTGTTTGCTGATTTTAATTCATCCTGTTTTTGCTGTTATGATTTATTAGAGGTATGAGTTTTAGTTTACTGTCTTTAATTTGAAAAAAATTACTAACCAAGCATTGTTTTTTAAAATGAGCTTCTCTAAACAAATCTGTGATAACGTAGATGTACAGAGCATAATTAATTTTGATACACAGAACTATGCATGTGCTTTAAATTATGATTTGACTTTCATCTAATGATACAAGTAACAAGAAATCAACTGGAATATTTTTATATTTGATTAATACTGTGAAACCATATCAGGTCGTCTCCAATGTCACAACTCTCGTACAGCCATTGCCTCTCAACCCACCAACCAGCTCGTTTGTGCTTCCCATCTTCATCAGGAAGACAGACTTCAATGCTCATTGAGGAGCTATCATGACAGATCTCGCTTGATGTGGGAAATGTGGAATTGGGGTTGATGATGTGGAGATTGTCCTTGTCCTCTTTTTGTTTTCATGTTTATCCCCGCCTTTTTTCCTTCCGAAGCTGACCCGTCTTGTTTATCGTATTATCCTATCCATGTTCTTTCTCTGTATAATTTGATTAGCCTCTTTCTTTCTTTCTTTCCTCCTTCCATTATTTACAAAACTTAATGTATATTCTTTGTGATTATGTATACATATACCTGACAGTTTCAGTGAACTGAAGTCCGCCTCCATGGCTAAATGATTAGCATGCTGGCCTTTGGTCCAAGAGGTCCCGGATTCGATTCCTGGTCTGGTCGGGTCGGGCATTTTAATCTTAATTGGTTAATACCGATGGCTGGAGGGCTGGGTTTGTGTGATGTATTCATCATTAGAATCATCATAGGTAGGGCCCCAACCCCATGAATGTGCAGGTCGCCTGTACAGCATGAACGCAAAAGACCTGCACCAGACCTCTTCGGAGGCCACACGCCATCTATATATGAAAAAAAATTTAAAAACAGCTTTGTCCAATCCATCCGGCCATTCTACTGGACCAATTTGCTGCATTCTTTTTTTTTCTCTCTCCAGAATTACTTTGAGTAATCCTAAAATCAAATCGCTAAATGATCCCACCAAGAATTGTAGGCGAAGGATTATCCTAATCCGCAATACATTCTGTACTTATCACGTTGCTTAGCAATTAACACTTTCATTAATATTCTGATATATGTGATTTTCATCCTTACTAATGTGATTGGATGCAGCCATGTTTGCTTGATTACTACCTGTCAAGCTTGTCCTCGGACACCCCCGGCACTAAAAGCCATACGCCATTTCAATTTTATTACCTGTCAAGCCAGAGAGTATACACTTCCTCTGATGAAGGAAGAACACTTTTCTCTGCTAGATACTCTTCGATTCTCTGACCTTTCCCAGCAACCGAATATACTCAACAGATGGCAGAACATTCCTCATAACTTACAGCTGTTAAGAGAAAACAGTCGACCTATGCACAGACGGGAAGGTATCAAGTCCACTAGCCTTCTGTATGACCATTAATAAAACGCAGGGAAAAACTCTTGAAAAAGTGGGCAGTCTACTTACTCAAACCAGTAATTGGTCACGACAAATTGTATGTTGCACCATCTCGAGCAAGATCCAGATACACTCGAATGATCGAAGCACAGTGATTCTGTATGAAAAGAAGTGTTCTAAACTGCGTTACGAATGAAATACTGTAATTATAATGAACTGGTATAAAATGTTCATAAAACTATTGAAAAGGACAGGCAAAACAATATAACTACGACAGGCGTATCAAGACGAGTTATCGGACCTATCTATAAAGAATGCTGCGGAGCAGTACAGGCTCACTAGTTATTGTTGTAGTTAACTGAAAATCTCCATTTATACAGGAAACCAGTCCTGAAAAAATATTAACATTCCATGTTGAATTATTCTAACTTCAGCTGTTTCTAATTCACGATCTTTTATCAGTTACTTCATTTTTAGTCTAACTTTTCCTAACAATCTTGATTGTATGCGGCATTGTTCGTTCAAAGCCAATTGTGCTCTGCATATGCAAGTTTGCCACTAAACTGAATGGTCTAATAACACATCCTAATTTAAATGCAATGCTTGTAATGATTTAAACTTTCTTCCCTCCTAGCTCTTGTAACGCTGATCTGCCCACGAGAATGCGCCAGTGATCAAGTAGTCTTGTAGTCTGGAAAGCAGTGTCATGTGTCGTCAACATGCATTGGAAACTTTGCATCATATTTGTCTTTGGTTAATCTAGAACATTACAACTTTGTTCTCTTTTTTTAATGTTTTTTAATGCATTGTAACATCAACAATCTATGATGCAAAAGGTTCTCCAATACATTTGTTAATGCTGAATTTGTGTAATTTTGATTTCTAAGTTTGGCTTGTTAAATAACTATTGAAAACACAGAGAAGTGCATGTTTAGTGATTACAATCATTTGAAGATGTTGCTTTATTTCATTTTAGGATTTCATGGCAAAATTGTTATCTTGTTATAGTAATTAGAAATGTTTTTTTGTGTGTCCAGAAATTCTTTATAAAAATATGTTATTGCATAATTTCTGGTTGTTGTGGGTCCGTAAACAAATGACCCAGAACTGTCTCCTCTTCTTTGACTTGGCATTTTGTTTAGCATTGCGTCTGTTCTTCAGATCAATGAGTGCCATATTTTTACATGATCATATCGATGGTGTACAGGCAAATTGGCGTAACCCTCCCGAATTTCCAACTTGAGGTTATGTGTGAATCAAGTAGTTAACACTATGATGCACATTCTGTCAAATTGCCATAACGCTCCAACACCTTCCTTCAATGCAAAAGAGAAGAAAGTTGATCGCATAACTCCCCACATGGCAGGCTCAGGCAAGCCACGTGGTGAAACAAACTAGTCGTAACCCACAGATATCAGTAGGTTGTACCAGTCAATTGGCGTAAGACACTATACTTGCGACAGCTAGGTCTCTTGATCTTACAAGCCCGTGCAAGTCAGCTGGTGTAACACAGTGTTAGTCTTTGTTTTGATGAATGTGTCTGATTTAGTTGTCACTAAAATTAACTGCATAATTCAGTAATAGTATTTTGTCATATGGTATACTAATACTTATCAGTATACAATGCCAATTCAGTTTCGTTGTGAATTTGAGTGTTACTTCTGTGAGGGTAATTTATTTAAATAAATCAGGATAGAAAATTTATGTTTTATAATAGTTTTCTTACTATTATTGATTGATCTTTCACGTAATAAACAACTGACCATTGTTATTATTATTTATTCCAATTAGTGTAACCCAAAATATACATTGTTGCAACCCTCAGATTTCACGTTAAACAATTAATTTCAAGAAACTGTATGATCCCACAGAACATATTCTTAGATACATTATAGAATTAAAATAAACAACAATTAAGACAGACCAATGCCTATAGTGAGGTGCAAACTGTTTTTCGACTCTCCTAAAAGATTTGCTTTGTGTGGCTTATGCCAGTTGGCCAGTACACCATCAATATGTTATGCTCAGTTCAAGCAGAGCAATCTTCACGTCAGTAACTGGTGTGTCTTGCCACCATTGTATTGGCTTTCAGCAGGGGCACTTGATGGTAGAGGTGTAGGCATCATCAGTGACTGAAGTGATTGCTTCTCTCAGGACATGGCTATATCACTTCAGGTGCCCCTTCTGCATTTTCTCCTAAATGGGAAAATCTCCCATCCTCTGCTGAATAATGTTGTTTGTTATGTCATAAAGGAGAGAAACTCCAAGAGACCAGCATAACATGCATATTTTCATGGTCTGCAGAGGATACTCGGCACCTTTGGTGACTGGCCACCTCTCAGGTTTATACAATACTACCAGACAGACCACCTGTGATGTAACATTGAGTGCCAAAGCAGACACTGCAGTCTATTTTGAAAGTTCCTACTAGGCCATGGCAGACATGGGTGTCTGCTGGCTCAAAATTGATTGTGTACAGAACATATTTGTCTGCTTTTATACAGCATTTGACCATGTGAATAATCGTCAACTCTCCTCTGGTTATAATTCACTCAGCAGGCTTTGATGTTGACATTACACACATGTTACAAATGATACATTTTTCATATTTATCATATGTTCAGATACTGAGATGGGCCGTCACTGGAGAGATGGCATGGAATGACATTAGTAGACGAATAAGTTTTGGGTGGTATTTTTAAAAGTAGGAAAGATTATAATATGAAGATTGAATTCAAGAGGACAAATTGGGGCAAATATTCGTTTATAGGAAGAGCAGTTAGGGACTGGAATAATCTATCCAGATTCCTAGAAATCCTTTAAGAAAAGACTAGGTAAACAACAGATAGAGAATCTGACACCTGGGTGACAGTCCTAAATGCATATCAGTGGGGGGATAACGATGACAAGGAAATTTATTTTCTTTAGTTTGCAGCTTGCTTGTCATTCACTTTCCATTATAAATACAAAGAGAATATTGATACAGACAGACAAATTAGGTAATGGAATATATGAATGTAAGATTTTACTTACTCTTCTCCAGTGGTTGGGTGTCAACATGCATACTGAAGAGAGTGAGTTTGATGTTCTTGTCATCATGATGAATTCCTTCCAATGAGCCAGGTAGGATGTTATGGAATGATGTGTCTCTGTTACGGTCTTAGTATGCTGCTTCTCTCTTTTTCGTGCTGATTTTCACTCCATGATTTTCAATGATCTCCCAAGATAGCGGGTTCAAAACCGGCAGAGTCAGTCGGATTTTTGAAGGGCGGAAAAAGTCCATTCAACACTCCATGTCGTACGATCTCGGCATGTACAAGATCTCTGGTGACATATTTGGTGTTTACCTGACAAAATTAATTGAATCTCAGTCATAGACGCCCAAGAGAGTTTCGGTTTACTCGGTCTGCCATCTAGTGGGCCTAGAGTAAAACGGAATGTTGAAATTGACGAACAGACAGCCAGATGGGATCACATTGGAACGTCTGGACACGGTAGCTGAGGCCATACGATTATTATTATTATTATTATTATTATTATTATTATTATTATTATTATTATTATTATTATTATTTTATGAATAACAGTGGAGTCAGCACACTTCCTTGTGGTAGTCCAGTTTCATTCTAAAACTACTCTGTTCTCCCCACATGTGTCTGGAGACTGCTGCAACAATTTTTGCACATCGTTTGCACATCCAGTATTCTGTCATTTGTTTGCTACTATTTGGTTTAAACTTCATAAACGATAATATGCATTCTTTGTGGACTGTACTCTTAACTTGTGAGAGTGGGTTCACGACCATAGGGCCCTCGCCTGAATGTTGGCATTGCTTCCACTTACGTGTGCCATACATCCGACCTCCCTTGGTCAACTCTTGTTCTTTTCCGACCCCGGCGGTATTAGAGTATTCAAGGCCTGGGGAGTCTTTCCTTTTCATGCCCTTCATAGCATTCTTATTTCTTTGGCCGATACCTTCATTTTTAACCCTGACAGTAACACATCTATAAATATCAATTTAGTTACACTGCACGTCTCAAAGATGTGCCACTGAAAGCCTGTTATTTAAGATTACGTTTCGGTAGTCATTATGCTCTAGAAATAGTTTGCACCAACTGCAAGTTTTATTGAATTCGATCATTTTAATTTACAAGGAAATGGAACGACTGAAAATGTACAAGCGTTGTTTCAGCTAGCATATCTGTATTACCATTTGATATTGAACAATTTAAGAACTTTCGTTGTAAGAAGTGACTACAATGAAAAGTCTGAATTGATATATGTAAATGAGAAAAAACGCGCTGGACGGCGTTCATTCGCACGACACATCAGAAAATCGTATGGTGTAATTGTCAGGGTTAAAAGTGTTGGATCCGTTCCATTTTTCTCTCTGATTAGTGTACAGAGGATGGTTGGCTATATGTACTTCCTCCTAAAACAAAATCGCCATCACTGCCACCACCACCTCTCTGGTTATTTCTATGTTTTATCCGTATGCGAACGAGACTAAATCATACTCCATGTTGTCCAGCTAAGTGTTCTACTGGTTGAGTGTGGAAGCGGGACTTGCCTGCATCAAGTCTAGTGGTACAAGCTCGTTGTACTTTGCTGGCCAGATGAGTCAAGTGGGAGTAGAAGGGTTTTTGTTCGTCTCTATTTAAGACTTAACAGTACTGTTGAAAATTGGGAGAACTATCCTTACTCTACTCCACCAAGAAGAGTTACCGTATTCTTTGATATGAAAGAAGTAGGATATAATGCCATTTCTTGAAGGAATGCCTTGATCATGTTTGATAATTTTGAAGGCTTTTAATAAATTTTTCTTTGTGTGTTTTATTCTGGGGCCAATGACCTTCGATGTTAGGCCCCTTTAAACAACAAGCATCGTCATCATCATCATCATCATCATCATCATCATCATCATCATGTTTTATTCTAATGTCTTAAAAACTCTAATCTTGCCTTTGGAAACATAATGTTCCACTCGGTGCAAGTATGCCTATACCTTCTCTGACTGCAGGGCTACTACAAGGATACAGTCGAGTTCTTTTTCGAGGGTCGCAATGAATGCAAGAACTTCTGGAAGAAGTGTGTCGAAAACCACGGCTTTTTCCGTTGTTCTGCAGTGAAGCATGTCCCCCGGCAAAAGACAAGAGTGTTGAGTCGTGGCTCATCCTTCAGGTAAGGAACCTGTACAACTAATAAATATGTTATAGGAAAAGGAGCATTATGTAGTGTCTTAGGTATGTTTTACTCTGTGCACATTTCACACAAAGTTATATGATTACATGAAACACTACATACAGTACCATTTACCATATTATTTAGAATATATTTTGCTAATATTAAATCATATCTTAGAAGTGAAGCTTCCACGCTGTGTAGAATTATTTAGTTCATTTTCTGGGTTGAACCATGTTGTTTTCTGTACATTGCATACAGTTTGCCGACATTTCAAATTCATTGCATTCCTTGTCAAGGTGACTGAAATATCCCTACTCGATCACAGGTAATCAGTCTCCAAGGCAGCAATCACACTACGAGAGTGGTTCCTGACCTTGGCCGTATATATCCTACCCTCTCTAGCCGACGTAAACCTCCTGGCTGTCTCTCGAGAATTCTGGAACGTATGTGTCACAGCCAGGTACCGGTAGTAGGACTTGCCCGTGCTGTTATGTAATTAAAGGTTCGTCCTGCGTGTTTACCACGAGACAGCCTGTGGGGTTTACGTCAGACAGAGAGGGTAGGATACATAAGGCCAAGGTCAGGAACCACTCTCATAGTGCGATTGCTGCCTGGGAGACTGATTACCTCGGATCGAGTAGGGGTTTAACTTAAGAAAATAGGTGCTGGTTCTGTGTGTTGAAAAAAAAAAAACAACCACTGGACATATAGAACTGAGAAAATTACGATTCTGTAGTTGTTAATTTATGAACAATAATATAGTTAGGTATAATAGCAGTCTTCAAAGCCTGAATCGTGCAATGTAAAAGAAGTAAATAATAATAATAATAATAATAATAATAATAATAATAATAATAATAATAATAATAATAATAATAATAATAATAATGTGATATATGCCTTAATTACGGTATCAGATTGGTCCCAAGAAAAAGAAAACAAATTTTATTTTACGGAGTTTTGATTTTGGAGACAAGTAGATTTAGGAAAGGGTATGTAAAATTTTCACTTATATTTCCTGCCATGCCTACTCACTTTCTGATTTTAAGATTTGGGATGATTGAGCAAGTTGGCCGTGCAGTTAGTGTTGCGTAGCTGTGAACTTGCATTTGGGAGATGGTGGGTTCAAATCGCATCGTTGGCAGCCTGGAGGATGATTTTTTGTAGTTTTCCATTTTCACACCTGACAAATGCTGGGGCTGTACTATAATTAAGGCGACAGCCGCTTCCTTCCCAATCCTAGCACTTTCTATCCGTGCGTCATCGGAAACCTTCAGTAGGTTAGTGCAACGTTAAAAATATGGGGTACTTGAAGTATATGAGAGCCTGATGCACACAACTGTCATTTCTTGTGTGGGATGATATATTAGACTACTTTTGCTTACTGTTGACAGGTACAGCGGGCGAACGCAGAAGCAAATAGTGGAGTTTGTGCGGGAGAACTACGTCAAACGTCAAACATTCCAGAGGTATGTAAAAGTCTTGTTATCCCGCATGCTTTAGTCGTCGTTAATTCCAATGCCGACTGTGTGAATGACTGGAAAGAAAGAGTCCTCCTTTTTTAAGTTATTTGTACGTCATAAGAATATCATCAACAAGTGTTTTATTTACAATCTAAATATTTTCTTGGAATAATTTTTTTTAAAATATTTATATTTTTTGTTAAATAAACAAGGTTAACCCCTAAGTCAGTCATTTTGAATATATTGCATTAATAAGTATTTTTGAAATCTGCTCTTCCACACGAAACAATATGCAGTGATTTAAAGGAATCCAAGTAGATCAATTTTGACCTTATTATGTTGAAATATTTCATTTTACGACCATTCATATTATTTAATAAAGATCTGTTCTTTACTGCTATTGTCATCTGGCACAGCATCTAGCCACTGTTCGGGTCTGTTTAGAATATAAGCCTCTCCATTGTCTTCGGTCTTCCCTTGCTCCCTCTGTTATCACTTTTGCTTCAGCCTCCCATATTTTCTTCACTCTCTCCTCCATTCCTTTCAGTCATCTGTTCCTTGGTCTTCCTTCCTCCCATCTCATGCATCTTCCTGAGCATCTTCTTCTCTCCCCTCACATGTCCATACCATGTAAGTCTTGATTCCTCCATCCTATCCTGCAATAATTCTCTAATCTTCAGATCCTGATTTTCTTTCTTCCCCTCATTACTCAAGTTTCTGAAGAAAGTACATCTGGTAAGTCATTCTTTTGCTGTTTTGAGGGACACTTGTTTCCTTATCATTTCTTTTATTTTCCTGTATTAAGCTGTCTAAGTACTAGAAGCTCTCCACCTTCCTCACATGTTCCCCACCAACCATTACTCCAATTGTTGATTTATCTTCCTTAGTTGTAAGCACCATCTCGCTCTTCTTTGCCCTAAATTTCATGCCATATCCTTGTACTGTTTCATCCTCTGCATCCAACTACTTCTGAACTCCCTCCTCCCTATTTCCCTGCACCATCAAATTGTTTGCAAACACCATTGCTTTAATAGTTTCTTCCCCAGTTTCCTTTGCCACTGTTGTAATTATATCATCCATTAATACCATGAAATATAATGGTGAAAATACACTTCCTAGATTCAAACTTCTGTTCTAGCCAACCTGTTCTCTCTCCTTCTACTTTCATACAACTGCCCTTACAGTTACAGTCTCTTCTCTAATTTGTTTGTTTTCCAGGGCCTGTTTTGAAACCATGTCCTAAAAGTACTGTTATTCTCCACTATATCTTTTGTTCTGTCATTCCGTGACTAGGTTTTCTTCCGTCTTTTCTTCATACGAGTCCGTCCACATTCTACTTCTGCTACCTTTCTTAGCTTAGTTCTGAATCTTCTCTTGTTTGCAATTTGCCCATTGGCATGTTTTCCTTCACTGTTTTCAGGTATTTTCCTTTGGTTTTCTCCTATTTCATATTTTCTGTCTTTTCATTCATCTATCTTGATTGTCCGTGGTCTTCATGTCTGTAGGCCCTCTCAGGTTCACTAGCGGCAGTTGAGGGTCTCTGTCCAAGGCTTATGATGGTATTAATGCCCTCTCTGCATTTTGCTCTCAAAGAGCAAATATTCCACATCTGATGACTTTTTAGACCAGTCTGTACTGTACCAGATTATTTTATGACTCTGTTGAGATTGTATTCAAACCAGCTTTACTCCATCTACAAAACATTCCAGTATTTTTTTTGCTTCACATACTTTATGACTTTTACTAAATATAGTACATCTTTTTAACTTTGTGCTGAATATCAAATTATTTGACATGTTTTTAATGATATATTTACTGGTAGTTGTTTACAGTTATTTAGATTCTTTATATGCCATATTATGACATTTACCAGTGCTGTCATGAATAGAACACTCTACGTCAGTCTTTTCTGATTCTGTCATTTGTGGCACAGCCCTTTACATCTCATTTACACTATCCTCTTGAATTCTAATTTTATTGACTTATAAGAGTTAGAAATGCTGTAAGTGATAAACTTTAATCTCAGTCTCTGTTGCTGTCTTTTTCTGTGATGTTCTTTTAATGCTTTGTCAGATAGAAATTGACTAAACTTTCTCTCAGTGTACTCATAGGATTTGTAATATCATCTTAGATATTTTGTCCCTGGTCTTGTAAGAGGATCACAGTGAAACTAATGCACCATGTTATTTTGCAAAGTTAATTTATATATTTTTTACAGTATATTACTGCAAACTTTAGACACCCAATTTCACTTCTCTTCATAATTTCTGTCCGTTTTAAACTGCCTGGTCTACCATGTCCTCTGTGAATATTTCCTCCACTTCTATATCTGAGCCATGTGGAAGTCTTACTTCTGCAGGGTGGTTTCAGCAGTTTCGTACAAAGTTGCTTTTTGCCATCCTTGGCCTCTCCCTGGTACTGATGTTTAGGAGCTTTCTCTACAGGATGCTCGTCGTTACATTGTTCAATGTATCCATACCAGCAGAGTTTTCTCCCCTCCAGTTTCTCATCCATAGCAGTGATACCGAAGGATCCTCAATATATTGTGTTCATTGCACACTTGGTCAGTTAATGTAATGCTGGCAGTCCACTCCAGCATTCGCAGCCATACATGAGGAAAAGTCTGACGATCATCTCTTAGACTCTCCCTTTAAGCTTTACGAGTATTCGTTTCTTCCACCAGACTCCTGTCGGCAATCACGAGTTGATCCGGTGCTAGACTTGTTCATTGATTGTGACATTAATGGCAGTGACAGAGCCAAAATACTTGAACCTATAATCAGTGCAGAGATGCCAACTACTTGGATTTTCTGTAGTTTTTACAATTTTCTCGCTTACAGTACGGCAATATGGAAGTGGTGCTGATTATTACAGATTTCACAAAATCAAAACGCTCTTTATAAATTCTTCATTTGACCCGCATTAAAAAAAAGTTTTGTGAACACAAGACTCGCTGTTAAAAAAATCATGACTAGATTGCAAAATTTGTCTACAAACTTTAACACAGTAACATGCTTTAATGAATGCAGATTCCCAGCATATGTGCTCAGTTTCTGTTCTTGTACCTCTGATTTAGTAATAAGTTGCCTGCGCTGGTTAATACTTCCGTTACTTGCTTTTATTGAAAATTTATGTTGTATTGTGCAAACATGTGAAGTGTAAAGTAACATTGAATAAAATAGCAAGATGTAAACAACGAATCATTATTCCTCAAAGTACTGTAGTACACGGAAAGGTTTTCATTTCTAGGACCATTGGAATTTTACCATGGCATGTGTTTTGTGAATCACCTTTGTGATTTTTCATCTAAACACGGAGGGCGCGATAACTCTCCACGCCATGTGAATTCTGAAAACATGAAGTGCGTGGATGCATCGGAGGGCAATGGAAGACTCCACAAAAAGTGAAAATAATAGTGTTACACGGACTGAATATTATTTCTCACGTTTCTTGGTTGAACATAACCTTCCCTTGTCTGCGGCAGACACTGCCACTATGGAGAACCACTTTGTATGTTGGCATCTCTGTTGGTTACTGGCTAGGAAGATGTTGTTCAGATCAGAAAGCTCTGACTCTGCAGAGTTGCTGAATATGTATTCTGTTTTCTTATGATTGATCCTGAGTCAGTTTCTCTCTAGCAGAGTTCTCCATCGTTCCAAGTCCCCTTTGAACTTTATGTCCATTTTGCCAATGAGAACAACGATGACCCTGTTTAAGAGGGTCAGTGGCAGGTCTAGCTTCAGCTGCTATATCTGGTATTTAATGATAATGTTGAACAGAATTGGGCTTAGTACTGATCCCAGAAGCACTCCAGTTTCAACAGGGAAACTTTCAAAGACATTGGAACCAACTTTCACTTCAGTAGTAGGTCATAAATCAGCCTCGCTTACTCCTTAAGTACGTTGTAGTGTCACAGCGCTGCCCAGACCAGACATTGTTTCTGGTAAGATAGTTGAAGGTTTTTCCATATTTATGTAATTTGATCATGGTTGTTTTACAGTATTTGTGGTAAGGAACTAGATGCTAGGTCCCCAAACTTAAATTGTACTTCGTATATTGTTGCTATAGTTCTTCTCTTCTTATACGTGATATTGCAGTATATTCACGGCTTTTGAATTGCTTCATCCTCTGAGTGATGAGCCATTTAAATAATCTGCCTTGTTGAGAGGTTTAGAAACACATACCTTGCCAGTTTCCTCAGAAGTAATCACTGCTGTGTTCACAAAGAAATAAACAATCTTGGAGCATAGAAAGAAAAGAGCAGATGTAGAAAATATTGATAATGCAGGCAGGGTATATTCCGCTTTGACCACCCGTAGTGTTCCAATGTTGTGTACGAACGTGCAGAGTTCTCAAGCACTGACTTGTGACATGTTAAATTAAATAAATCAGCTCACAGTAATGGAAAATCTTAGAATAAAGTACGAAAGACCTGTTCACATTGATGTAATCTTATGTACTTCAACATAACTTTAAAAATTAAATTTCTTTTAAAGTTTTTAAATTACAAGAAGTTTTAAGTTTGAGTAGACAGATTACGCATTCAGAATTAACTTTTTCTTTTAAGATGGTAGCCATGCTTTTCGGTGTCAAATTATAGGTGGGCTGGCATAAGGTTGCACATGACTGCTGCGTACAACGTTGGTCACACTGCAATGGCGCACAAAGCAATGTTGCCGCCGCAACAGCAGCTGAGTGAACGACGCGCGAGTCTTAAAAAACACGGAAGAAATGCTTTTAATGTCATCGCGATAATACACAATACAAATGAAATCGGCCGACAAAAGTCGAACTTTCAACGCACCAATTAAGTTTACAATAAAATATTTCATCACACAAAATTATACGAGATACATATACTACAAAGTTTTTATTATTGCAATGTTAGAAAATATGGAAGAAATCGGCCGACAAGAATCTCACTTTAAATACGCCAATAAATGTTAGAGTAATACACACTGGTACTAACACAAAAGGTTTCAAGTAAAATCTATAAAATTTACAAAAATTCAGAAATCTTATTTTCATACCTGATTCATACAGGTAAAGGCTCGATACCCTCCAGATCACTGCCATCAATACCGTCACCTTTGTTGTCATTGTCGTCGTCTAGGCAGATCATCAACTGCTGACAGTCATTGATGATGCCATGTAAGCCTATTGCCATTGCCGAGTTAATTAATGTTTCGACTTGGCTAAATCCACGAAGCCGCATCCATTCGAGCAATACTTTCCTGGAACAGTCCTTCCACTTCAGTAATTGTGAAGGACTTGTTATTAGTGCATACGTAATGTTTCACTTCACCCCACACCGTACCAACTCCATGAGGTTGAAGTGATAGTGGTACGGCGGCAACCTGATAACCTCATGCCCTTGTTCCTTCGCTACCTCGTTGACTAATTTAGTCATACACATACGCGCTGGGATATTTATTTACTGCAGCCATTCCACTAACAGTTCTGTACAGGCGCTCAAAGTAGGGATCTTGTCCATTATTACGGAGTGGTAAGGTGCATTTTCCATAACAATGACAGAAGGGACTTTGAGCTGTAATAGTTGTACACGTGTCTTCGTATTGCATCACCCTGGAAAGAATTAATTGCTGTTACAGGAGATAACTTAATTCATTTCTTTCCCGGAGTGCTGTGAAACAAGTCCCTACTATCAGCCTCGTTTCCATTACTGCTATGTTCCCCAGTCCCTTTTTCCTTGTGTTCGTGGAGGTGAACACCTGTCTGAATAACAGTACGCTTTGAAAGCCCTAATGTTTGACATATGCGTTCCACAACATGATCTGCAGGAACAGAGACACGGCTATACAAGTGTATGAATTTCCTCTCCCTCTCGTAAAACTCATGAGTGCTCCGCACTGATTCTAATGCCTGACTATTAGGGGCCTCTCTGCGTTGCAAAGGATTATCACTTCACGGTTCATAACTATGTTGTCGTTTCTGTGACATCGCACTGCATTCGTTAAAATAAAATTTCACAATTATCTCACAAAGAAAACAAAACTTTCATAAACGCGCAAATCACACCTGACCACGTGCTAGCGGCAACAGACGAAATGGCAACACTTCAATACGGTGGTCAAGCTAGTTATAGATGGCACCACTATACTACTAATATTGCCAACAACAATCAACTGAAAATAGTTCGTATTTACTTTGTGGCTCGCTTAAACCGTATAATATTTTTTTAAATGCTCATATTTGTGTAAGCAAATAAAATATTACAAGCACGGAATTAAGTACGAATTAATATTAATAAAATGCGTAACTGTATGTGACATAAAAAGTAGTAGATTGGTGATTCTGATTGAGGGGTGATGTTCATTTTTTTTGTAGTGGTTCCAACATGAATTACAACCGTCAAAGTGCAACCTTGTGCCAGCCCACCTGTAGTTTGTATAATATAGCTAATAATTAATTTAGATTATGGCGTTTTAAAAATCAAAAACTACATCACAATATCAAAACAAATTAAATATATTCCCGATTTTACTTGCTTACCACGTGACGTTTAGTGCCACGAGTGTCTGAGGACATGTTCGGCTCCCCTGGTGAAGGTGTTTCTATTTGACGTCCATGGGCAACATGTCTGTCTGAATGTGGGATGATGATGATGATGTGGTAGGGGGAGGGTGAAACCTTATATCAGCGTGTAGCCTATTCCTTACATGTAACGAGCTTTAACAGCTTGATTTTTGATTAAAACCTGTATTGGCTAGAAAATCAAGTTTTAAATCTAGTACGTATTTCTTCCCCTAAGGAATATCGTCAGCTAGAAGAAATCGCACAATACATCAGATACAAAAATTACATTAATAGATTGGTAGGACAAATTAAAATACACTTTTATACACAAGGACATTTAAAATAAAATATTTGCAAACTTTGTTGAGGTTTCAAGTCATATAGTCAATGGTCGAAGATGCAGCCCTGTGTTGACTTGGAATCCAGAAGCGTTCATTATTACATGCAATTTAAAGGGATTTTTACCAAAGATCTTAAGGATTCTTTATCAAGAAATATTTTAAATCAAAAGTTTTTACTCACATCGATCATCTTACGATTTTACGAATACAGATGTTAGTTTCCACAAACTTTGTCATGAAAAATGTTAATGAACAATTCACATCAATTTTATTGACTATATGAGTTGAAACTTTAACAAAGTTTGCAAATATTTTATTTTAAATGTCTTTGTGTATAAAAGTATATTTTAGTCTTACCAATCTATTAATGTAATTTTTGTATCTGATATATTGTGTGATTTATTCCAGCTGATGATGTCCCTTAGGGGAAGAAATGATGTACTAGATTTTATAAATTATGTATGTATTGAATAGGCGGACCGCTTAAATATAGTATTTAAGTTATTGTTTAATATTCGCTACTCGATTGAATAACATTGACGAGTCTACTCAAAGCTTTATGTTCCCATCCGACGGACAAATCACCATCAACACCATCATATTCCCTTACTCTATATGAACTCTGTGGTGAGGTTTGGAATTAAATCCAGGCTTTTGGCACGCAATGTAATGATTAGAAATTGTATACCACCCTGTTTCTTAACCTGCTGGCCAACATTCTGATGGTGAATTACTTTTGACCAGTGGGACTTGAACCGGCTAATGATGGTGTCATACTGTTATAGACTTACGACTTATAAATCTCATATCTGTCCCCTATTGGCATCAACTCAACTAAGGTTAGGTTGAAGACAGAATCCCACCGTCCAATACTTATTTGTTTTCTACTGCTAGTCTATGTAATTATAAAACATATTCCAGCTTAAAATCTAGTTACATTATTTAAAAAGTACATGTTTCGTTCCTAATGTGGTTCTTCAGCTTAAAAAAAAAAGATACAAAAATCGGCATAAACGAAATGAATACTTACAATGATGATGATGATGATGATGATGATGATGATGATGATGAGATAAAATGTTCTTTCATGTTGAACCAATCACTCGTCAAGTCAGTGTTCAAGCTTGAGGATAAAAAATATCTAAAGTATATATTTCTCCAGCATTTTCAAGAAATAAGATCCCTTACATACAGATTTTTATCTCGAGATTAATATAAATATATTAATCTTGATCTTCTAGCTCCCTTTTCTTATCTCAATAATTTACTTCAGATATTTTATTTTCAGGCATTCACTTCAAACCAAATTAAACAATAGATCACTACATCTGATGAAAAGGAATACCTATTCAAGTTGTGAATGTTTCCCTTCAACAGACCATTAGCCATATTACTCATCATCATCATCATCATTTCCCTTTATCCAGCTGTAGCCGGGTAGGGGCAAATATGGTTCCTCTCCACTTTCTTCGGTCTTTCCACCACTCCTCCTCCAACACTGTGTCCCAGTCCAGGTTTCTTTCTATAATGCTGCATTGGATGGTATCCTTCCATCTCAATCGTGGTCGTCCACGGCCTCTCCTTCCTTGGATTTGCATTTCCATCACCTTTTTTGGCATTCTTTCGTCGCTCATTCGCTTTATGAGCCCAAACCATCTTAGTCGGCTCTTCTCTATTCTATAAACCAAGTGGCTCGTCTATGCAGATGGTCAATGCCAACTCCCAGATCAACTCAGGAACAGCATAGTTCGGGCACCAGCAGCAACGGTTTTGAAGTGTCATTTGATTTCAATTTTGGATGTATTGTTTGGACTTAATCAATGTTTTAAAATTTGGATTGCAATTTGAAACATACCAGATTGTTCAATTTATTATGTGTTGTATGTGAGCATACGTTCTTCCAATTGGATCATGGCTGAAGATGACCCAGTGTATATGGGGTTGAAACTAGTCCCAGTCATATTACACTATACAAGCTATTGGTATTGAATAGGTGGACCCTTCTTTTACCCTTTGATAGTGCTCAATTGTCAATACGGACCATAATGAAATTCATAACCTATGACATGTACTTTTTAAATAATGTAAGTAGATTTTAACCTGAAATATGTTTTATAATTACATAAACTAGCAGTAAAAAACAAATAAGTGTTGGAAGGTGGGATTCTTTCTTCAACCTAACCATTATACACTTCACGCCTTAACTATCATGGCCACTGGGTGGGCGTATTTCCGGTAGTGTAATTTGGGTATTCCGTGTAATTGTTTTTAGTATAATTATCGAAGAGTCTTGGAATAGAGCAAAAAAAGCCCATGGTGTATGAGTTAAAGTGCATCTACATACAATATGACACAGTGAAGAATTTGGAACTTCCTGTCAACAATTTTATTCTTTTATATTCTTCCCACTTATTTTGAACTTGGAGTAAAGTTTTTGTAAATGTCAGGAAATGGTGATTTGTCTTTGAAAAGTCCTTTAAGTTAGCCATATTTTCAAAAGTAACAGAAAGGAACAACCTAGTGATAAGACAAAGTCATGTAGAGAAAGAAAGGAACGTGGAAAAGAAACATAAAATAGGATAAACACAGTGACTGGTCACTGTTGGAGGAGGGAGCTATATGAAGAAGAGATTAAAAAAACAGCATAAAAACACAGAGGAATAGGACGATTTCTCAATCTTCGTACACTGCTGTCTTGAATGAGGTGGGTTCTCTCCTCAAGCCCAGGTTTTGTTATCCATTCCTTCTTAGACCTTACCAAGCTTGTGTCCTCTTTCTTTTGTTACTTCCTATACCCACAGTGACTTCTAATTATGGTTGTGTTTTTTTGTCATCGTCCTTTCTCTGTATGATTTGTCACTTAGTTTGTTTCTTTCTGTTCCATTATTTATTTCTCTTTTATTCCAAAGGAAAGAGAAATTGAGCTTATTTCATTTAATTTCTATTCATTCCACTTTAATTTAACTCTTGTGTGACATTCAGTAAAATTCTTAATTTACTTCTTTACTTACTTTTCTTCTGTTAATTTTGTGGAGCCTAGTGTTTATTCAAATTTTTAAGTTTCAGTTAATGGTACTCAGATGATTTCTGTGTGTTTGTTCTGCAGTGTCTTTACTTTATGTTTGTTTTGTTGTAAAATAGATTTCAAAACAGCTTAAGGGGTCACATTTATATACGTGGTTTCACTCTTTGAGTTATGTGAAATTACATGAAGTTACGTCAGGGTGAAAAGGTCTCAGTGGCTGCCTGTTAAGGATAATATTCATGTTTTAAAGGAGCAGCAGTGGTTGTAATGCAGACTTTCATCTTGGCGGTCCACATTCATACTCAGGTGACTTTTGTTAAACCCCTTGGTTGATGTCCTTACCTCCCCTTGAGTGTATTAACAGTAGGGGGGGATAACCTGCATCTTTTTTCTTACCTATCCATTCTATTTGTTGTTTTGTGATTTTGAACTTATTTTTGGGGCAAATCCCTTGGCATACTCATTGCATATTGTTTGAATAATGCTTAATATTTTGTTAAATGAATACTACACATAAAAGAAGAAAAAGCTGTATTTATCCTTATTGACTAAATTATCTTAGTAAAGTTAAACAGTTAAAACTGGCAGTCATTTCTTGGTCATTTTTATTTCAATATCTGTTGGAGTAGTACTCTAGGTCAGGGATGGCAAACCTTTACTGACTAGTGTGTCATTTAAGGTCTTCTGGCCGGGCTGAGTGGCTCAGACGGTTGAGGTGCTGGCCTTTTGACCCCAGCTTAGCAGGTTCAATCCTGGCTCAGTCCGGTGGAGTTTGAAGGGGCTCACATATATGTCGGTCTCGTGTTGGTAGATTTACTGGCACGTAAACTAATTCCTACGGGACTACATTCTGGCACGTCGGCGTGATCTGAAAACCGTAAAAGTAGGTAGTGGGGATATATAGCAAATAACATTATTATTAAGGTCTTCTTTATTATCTTTTACTTTATAGTGTGCCATTGGCTATTTTCCTTTAAAATCATCATCAAATCCTCATTTGACTTTAATTAGGCATTAGATTGCATAACATATACAGTAAATTCTTTTGCCTAAATTCATGATTTTATTTTGCAAAAATCACTGGAAATTACATTTTGAAAACGGGTACATTTTAAGAATAAGGTATATTTTTGCTTTAACCTAGTAACATTTGTATAAAATATGGCCATAGAATTAATTGAGGCATACTTAAAAAAAAAAGCATAATATTAAACAGGCTATGTTGCTAAATTTTTTACCTCTTTATTACGTGTTAAAAACATTAATATGTGGTACCTTGTCTCTCGTTCCACAGAAGTCTTGTCATGTAGTGACACACGTTTCATAGGTTCGGCATCCCTGCTCTAGACTGTCATAATCAAGGAATAAATAGCTGATTAACAGCCGTAAATGCTTGGATTTTTCTCTTTGTTTCCTAAGCCTTCTTGATTCTGCAATATGGAAACACTAAAACTTCAGCAAGAAAGACCCTTAGATGGCAGATAATATCTGCTGTTGCAGTTGGGTGCCTTCAGATGCTTAGGACTGGATTGGAAACAGACTAGACAGGTGCTTTCGGGTGCTAGGTTCAGGAATGAGTCCTTTGCTGTCCTCTATAAATTTTAAACAAATTGTGAATTTTATTATGTTGGTTTGTCAATTGGGATAGATGTGCTGTATTTTTGTAATGTCTGTTGGTCTGGTAATTTACGCTCTAAGTATTTATTTTAATATCAGGTCACATGTCAAAAGAAAGGCATACGTAATAGGATGATCACAATGATAGGTCAGTTTATCCTATGATGTGTTCATTTTTATGTTCTATATTTCTATATATGACCTGATTCACTCTTATCTCTTCTGTTTCATTCTTTATAATTACTTGATTGAGACACTGATCTAAAGAATCACTGTGAGGAAGCCCTTAAATAGGGCAAAACATATCTTTTATTTATAGAAATGAAAGCTATGAAGCAATGACTGACCAGATTAACTGTTTTAAGTTTGTTAAGAATGTACATCAGCTTCAACATCTCTCAATATACTTTTTTTTTACTAGGAGTGAAATGGTAAACAATGCTCTCTAAAGCAGAAGTAGCCTCCCTGCAAGCACGCTCAATTCTTTTTCAACAACACATACTGAAATATAACATGTCTGATATCACCCACTTTTTACTGTATATTTCCTGCCTTAAGTATACATTCTTTATCAGAATATCTCTTCAGGCTGTTAAATTAAACCATACTGAAAAATTGTAACAAAACCATGCACCTTGATATGAAGACTTTAAATGCATTTGAGAGAAATTGCGTTAAGGGGAGTTGGAATAGTAAAGACCAAACTTTTTCACATTTTTATCCCAGAAAGAGATTTACAATTTCCCGATTAAATTGTTGTATCCCTAATTGACAAAGAAACTCGTGCCAGAAACAAGTTTTTGATGTTTGTAGAGTTATAGTTAAATTTATGCAATTTTTTGCATGCTTTTCTCAAAACCTCCACATTTCCAAAATCAAGTGAAAAAGGCTTTTGTTTCCACTAATTTGTAGGATCAGCTCCATTATTTATGTTGGTAGCGTTGCTTTGGCTACCAGAATGAGTTGCTTTCTTTGTAATTTAGTACTGCATTGTACGAGTATACAGTGCGTAATGTATTACTTTGATGGCAGTTTTTGGCATTTGGTATTTTAAATATAATGTGTACCCATATCTTACAAATTATCAAATAGAGAATATACAAATTATCACCAAAACTTTAAAACAACTAAAAGGGACCTCTGATCCAAATCATGGCAAAGTTTTTCTCATTGCCTGAGCTAGACACTTTAATGTAATACAGTATTTGTTCTTCTTCAATCCATCTTTTTCCTTGGTCTTCCTATGTCTGTCTTGCCAGAGGGGCAGTACTGAAATAATAATAATAATAATAATAATAATAATAATAATAATAATAATAATAATAATAATAATAATAATAATAATAATAATAATAATAATAATAATAATACCAAGCTCGATAGCTGCAGTCGCTTAAGTGTGGCCAGTATCCAGTAATCGGGAGATAGTAGGTTCGAACCCCACTGTCGGCAGCCCTGAAGATGGTTTTCCGTTGTTTCCCATTTTCACACCAGGCAAATGCTGGGGCTGTACCTTAATTAAGGCCACGGCCGCTTCCTTCCCACTCCTAGCCCTTTCCTGTCCCATCGTCGCCGTAAGACCTGTCTGTGTCGGTGCGACGTAAAGCAAAAAAAAAATAAAATAACAATGATGATGATGATGATGATGATGATGATGATGATGATGATGATGATAATAATAATTGACCTCCAGAGAGGCCTGGTGCAGGTCTTTCGAGTGACACCTTATAGGTGACCTGCGCGTCTGTGAAGATCGGGCCTTACTTATTACGATGAGGACAGCATACTCGCACACAGCCCCCGAGCCATCAGTATTAACCAGTGTTGGTTAAAATCCCTGACTCGGCTGGGAATCGAACCTGGGACCTCATGGACCAGAGGCCAGCAGGTTAACCATTTAGCCATGAAACGAGACAGTTCTGAAATACAATGTAGACACGACTGCTTGTGTTTATACGTTCTTCATGATCTTTCCATATAGTTCCGTTCGTAAATATATGCTGAATTATAGGTTCTACCTGCAGTTCTAGGCTGATATCCTAAACTGTACAGTATATTGTTTAATGACAATAAAATTACTCTTTTCTTATCTTTCTTCTGTGGTTATTGATGGGAGGGACTGATAATACTGAAGTTTTTCCTCTTAAAGCCACCATTCTTGAACAGGACATCAACATCATCGTAATACCTTGTAATGTCCTTTGAATCACCCTGCCAATACTTGCTAGTAAATATTGTGACAGTAAAGGCAGAGAGTGCGAGGATTAGGGATGTTGCAATATTATTGATATGAGTAAATATTGATACTTATTCAATATTTTAGTATCAATATTTTATACTGATTTTTTTCTGGTTATTTAATCATGTTACTGAAATCCAAATGCTTATTACAATAAATAAAGGAATAGAGGTATTAATCGAACAATTGGTTAAAAATTATAATTAAGAGTAAACTTAATGAATAGCCTATTAACCTAAAAGAAAGACGCGAGTATTTTAATACCGGTATAGAAAAAAGGCAGTGACTGATAACAAGGATACTTGTTCTTATATTGTTAGCTATTTGTTCAATTATCTAAATCCTATGTGTCTAGCGCAGCTGCTGTTGGCATGTTGTATGTTATAGACATTGTTTACTTTGTGATTAAATCTGAATTTATTCATCACAGATAATGTTTCTGCAATGGTGGCTTCTTGTGAAAATTACTTTGAATTAAGGAAATGGCTATACCAGTGTGGATGATCACAGTGTAATAAATAGTACTCCAAACATCACATTCATTGGAAATACAACAAACTTTTTATAACGATTTTGATTGTTATATTTCATTCTCTTAATTACTGTATCTTGTTTTTTTTTTCCTCTTCTTGGAACTGTCATGATTCCAAATTTAAAGAACTTCGATTTAATTTTAAATCCTTGCATTTTGAAAAAAGGACATATCACTTGATATTGAGATACATATATTGTTTTTTAATTTTTTTAATATCAGCGTATTAGTTTAATTAAGTTTGCACATGTCAGAGAGTAAGATCGCGTTATCTCTGGATAAACCTTCAATCGTTATTGAAGTTTAGGTTAGTCTTGAAAAGGATTGCTTGTTTTTATTTATATATCTGGTCTATGACCACTGTTGCCCAGGGTACGCCCGATTGCAATATTAATAATTTTGTGCTTATCTAGTGATTATTCGCAATCTTCGGGGAGGCTCCTTCAGACAGGTGAAGAACTAGTGAAGAGCATCACCGATAGAAGTAAGGAAAGATTTATGAACTTACTTGCAGACCTTGACATGGCCCAGAACAGTAGAAGAGCATGAAAGCTGATCAAGAACTTCAGCAACGATCCTAAGAGTCCACCAGAGGATCTCACCAAAGTTACACCGAACCAAATAGCTCACCAGTTGCTCTGTAATGGAAAAACGACCAAGAAAACTGAGCGTGTGAAACTAAAAAAATCTACTGCAGATGAAAATAATTTCCTTGGTCATCCATTCACATCAGCAGAATTAGAACATACCATCAAACTTCTGAAGGTCAACAAAGCTGCAGGTCCAGATGACATCAGGACAGAACAAATTAAGAACTTTGGTCCAGGGGCAATAGATGCGTCGAGAATCTCCAGTTACCAAAACTGTGGAGGAAAGCTGATGTGGTTGCGTTGCTAAAGCCAGGCAAAGCACCAACAGATGCAAAGAATTTATGGCCTGTCTCTCTCCTGTGCCACCTATACAAGGCTTTTGAAAGGTTAATCCTTGAGAGGTGTGAATCGTTCATAGATGACCAGCTAATTCAAGATCAAGTGCTGTAGTAATGTTGTGAAATGGTATTATGCGGAAGATCCAAGATGTGAATGTGGAGATATCCACACTCAATAACACATACTCATATGTCAAGAGATGAATGACTCGTTTATACCCAGGAAGATCTTATGCTTGCCAGAGACCGAGGGATAAGAGCTGCAGAGTTCTCGAGAAGAAGAATTTCATGTGTCTTCCGGACACAGAAAGTAAAGAAAGTAAGTAGTTTAAGTATCAATTTAAAATTTGTAGTATATCAGAACCTCCCTAGCGAGGACCTGCAATAATGTAGGCAGGGCCAGCGGCGAATAAAATGGCCCAGGTAAATTGTTGCCACACGTGATAAGGAAGTTGGCCAAGCTTTTTGATGGATGCTGAAAACAGCCTGCAGTGGATAGGCAGGCAGAATGATCTGGAAGTGCAAACTGTGAGATCCTTCGTCGAAAAACCTCCAACCTATTTAAAGAGCGACTTGGTCGTGGGTTTGTTGTAGTGAATCAGTGAGTGAGTCAATTGGATGGTTTTGGCTGTGGGCTTAGTTGCGTTGTAGAGAGAACAGTTTGGGGGGAGACATTGTGCTGAGGGATGCCCTATTAGAGGGCAGGAGTTTGATGCAGGGGGAGACTGTGGAGGGCTCGTGCTGGTCCACCTCAGATAAAAGTCCAGGGGCCAAGAGCTGCTCAGTTACCAAGCGCCCTCTGCACACCATGGACGCGTGTTATGTTGGTCTCTTGGAGTTTCATTCCTTGATCACATCACCAGTGACATGATCTGGCAGAGGATGGGACTTGTTCCCATTCAAGAAAAAATGCTAGATGGGTGTACGGCAATATGCGTCTGAGATAGTTACGGCCATCTCCTGAGAGCAGTGAATGGTGCTGTCCCTCGTGATGCATACAACTTCACTGTCAATGGTAAGCACCCACTGTGCAAGCCAAGACAATGATGGCAAGACAACCTAGCTGCAAATGTGAAGATTGCTTAGCCACTGAACGTTGCATCAGATCTCTTAAAATGGCATTCGTCGATCCAGCACCAGCTGGAAAATGCAAAGTTGAAGAAGAAAAGAAGATTACATTCTATAAACTTTGTTACTGCAATACCTTAACTTTTAACAACCTGGCTTGAGTATGATTTTACACAACGCCCCTTACAGCACAAGTCAGTATTTTTTCCAAACTCAAAAAATGGTATTATAACGTCTAAATCAACATGATCTATTTTCAGAAGAGCCCAAGTTTGTTCCGTATTTTACAGCCACTGAAAGGACTTTATATTTTAGCCTTGATATAATTTTACCCATTTCTTGTTATGTGATGCCTTATCTTTTAGTTTTAAATGGTATTTTAAGCTATAGCTGATGATGTCCACAATGCGAAGACGAAACATGTACTGTTTGACTTTAATTAAATTGATTTTTGTATTGTTAGGTGGGACTTCTATGAATTTTTTTATAAGAAAAGAAGAGAAGAGATCTGTGGAAGTAGTAAATTTGAAGTCGGTGCACTTGTGTTAACTGTTCCCAATAGTTTTAATAAATTTAATCCATAGTAAACATCTACCTCTTTGAGTAATCATTTTAGTTTTTAGGTGCCTGATATCATGCAAAATTATCAAAAACTTGTTTCTGGAATGAGTTTCTAAGTGACTGGAAATGGTAAACTTCTTTTTGGAATAAAAATCTAAAACTTGCAAAATTTCCAATCATTAGGGTTCCGTCTCCCCACGATTATTTTCAGTTTAATATCTTCTCTAGTCTATGTAATGACTAGAGAACAGGTATGGTGTAACATAGACAATACATTCTCAGGACAAAGATGAGATGACAGCATCTTAGAGCATGATGCTTTCCGAAGAAAGGGAAAGAAGTACATTTAATGCATTTAAGAACGAAAAAAGCAATGTGAAATAATTTGTAGTAGTGAATTTCTTTATCTTTATTTTGAAATTTCTCGAATTATTTCTAATCATTAATCATCTCCCTTGACATAAAACTAAATTTTGTTTTTCCTACCCACCTGCTTGCTTGGGGATTTTGTGTGTGTGTGTGTTCGGGTTGTAGCTTGCTCTTCTGTGTTTGTGTGTATTTGTTTTTTTGTTTGTGGTGTTTCTGGTGTTTGGGAAAGGGAGGAGGAGCAGAATCACAGTCTCAAAAAAGAAATAGAGAAAGCAAAAACATAAATTGATGATGTTACTAAAATTATTCTAACAACTCCCAATTCTTGTATAGCACTGAAAAAGAGTTGGTATGGTTTCACAAAATGCATAGAATGTCTGGTTGCTATGATTACTGGGTGCTTGAAGAAAAGATGTTTATATGCCCTTAAATTATTTTCACATAATAAGGGGAAAAAAAGAAAAATGACCAGTAGTAAGTAACCCTTCAAGCCAGTATTAAAAATTGCCCAAGCTGTACCCTACAGCGGTGATAAATTTGAGAAAAATATTACAATTTTACGTGCTGTCACAAACATTCTTATAACTTCTAAATGACTAGTCTGATTTTGTTCAGAATAAGTGGATATGCAGTTCATATCGTGCAGATATGGTATCTACATACAAAAAAGGTGGCATGCAAAGTAAAAAGAATGCCTAATTACCTTCTTGTTGGAATAAAATTTGAATCAACAGGTGTCCGTGACCACTCATGTGAGCATTCACTTATATTACTATCATTACGTACATCACACGTAATTTCCTGCTGTGCATAATCATCATCACTAACACTTTCATTATCACTCGGATTATTCTCATCACTACTTTCACCTAATATGCGTTTGAGAGCTGTTAGATAAATACAGATCATGCGAGGATGCTGCCATGTTGTTTACAACGATCGACGTTGATGAAACAAATTCTTTTTATGCCAACACAACGCTGCATTACGGTAGAAGATACTCCCCTGCATAGAATGATACCCTGTGCTGTGAGCCATGCTAAAGGATCATGTTGACATCTAAAACAACTCTAGCCTAGTCCATACAGGTATACGTAAAACTGTTTCTGGCTTATGTTTTGTAGGTCCGCACACGTCAAATCAGCTTGAGCGGTAAAACAAACCAAATTCATGTCCTCATGCCAAGAGGTGCAGCTCTTTTCAGGCACACCCCCAGTGGAGGTGAGCTGCATGTACCGTTTTAACCACACACCAGCCCTTCTGCCATTCTTAAATCTCTGTCAGAACGGGAATTAAACCCAGGTCTCTGAGGACTGCAGCTAATAGCGCCAACCATTACGCTATGGAGGTGGCTTGAGCGGTTAAGTAATGGTAAGGAACAATCATTGTCAAATTGAATTGTGTATGGAGAAAGAGGACATGGAAAGGAATGCACACTAGGTTAAACTGAATTTATGGGAAGAGGAAGCAGTAGGAAGAGGAGAAGAGGAGATATAAAAACGTGAAATCGCAGAAGGACGAGGACGATCTCCACATCTTCGTGCACTGCCATCTTCAGTCCTACTTCTGTTCTCCTGAGGAGCTCGTTTGTGAAGAAGTTGGGTTTCAACACATTGGAAGGCCATCTTGACAGATCTTCAGGCCTGATGCGGGAAATGTAAAGATGGTCCGTCCTTGAGTATTGATGCCCACCCTCATGATGAAGCTGGGAAGCAGAAACGAGCTGAGAAGAACTAGGGATTAAGGAGAGAGAGAAAAAAAAAAAAAAAAAGAGAGAGAGAGAGAGAGAGAGAGAGAGAGAGAGAGAGAAAGAGAGAGACACACACACTTCTTTTTTTTTTTTTTTTTTTTTGAAGATGGTAGAGTATGAAGATATGGAGATTATCCTTGTCCTTTTGTGTTCTCATGTTTGTTCTTGCTTCCTCCTTCTGTTGCTCCTTCTTCCAACACTGACCTGTCGTTGTGTTTATCCTGCAATATCATGTTCCTGTCTCTCTATATGTGACTTCATTAGCCACTAGTGATAGAATCCTCTGTGGGTGGGGACACCAACGAACAATACACCAATTGTATCCCCCGCTTGGTGTAAGAGGTGACTAAAAGGGGCAACCAAGGGATGATTGTATTTGAACCATGAAACTACTTGTGATTAGTACTGTCATGTGGGGAACACCATGGGTTGCCTTTACTTGTGAGTAGTACCACTATGTTAGGTACACAACAGGTTTGTGATTAGTACCACTATATGCGGAACATCACGGGCTTACATTGCCTACGATTTGTACCATTATGTGAGAAACACCACGGGCCTGGGCGTTGCCTGTGTTTAGTACCACTATACGAGCAACACCGTGGATCTGCGTTGCCTGTGCGACATATAATACTTGTGAATAGTACCATAATGTGTGGAACACCGCAACATGACATATACCGTGATTCTACTTTGCTAGTGATAAGTACCATTATGAGGGGTCGTTGACCCGAATTTCGGACCCCTTTAGTCAACAAGCATCATTTTTTCAGGATTGTGCTTTAGAAGCAGTCCCTTGGTTAGTAATACTATTCTTTTAAGATAGTTTCTGGGAAGGTTGGGGCATTACGAGTCTGATCCATTGGTTATTTTATATTCATATTTGTCCTTTCATTCTTCTTCATCATGTTTTGAATTCTGGTCAGTAGATTATTTTGGACCATTATATTGTCATTACATTTAATCTTATTTCGTACCATTAGGGGCTGATGATCTAGCTGTTAGGTCCCTTTAAACAACTATCGTTCTCAAATGCGATTTTATTTGAAGGAAATAAATATCACAGGAGAACACGTTCATTTCCTTATATAAATTACTTTATTGTCACTGTAAGTCACAACACACAATTTAAGTCACAACACACAGTTATACACACTAGCAAGTGACACTACAACACTTCATAGCGGAATCTCTAAAGTCGATTCTGACAAGTACAGATATCAACAACACTGACTCGCGCACTATAACATACCTCTCTTGAACTCACCGACTCCACCTCACAGCCCAACATTCACTCGCAGTCCATCACTTGCCTTGGAGTCCAACACTGACTGACTCACTGAATGAGAGCTCGACATATATACTATTCGATCAATGGTCTAGAATTATCGATTTCTGGAAGGGTTCTTACAACACACTAATGGAACACACTCAAAACATTGATCGACCAGCTAGTCGAATGGAGTACTCCAGTAGTGGATTGTTATCGTTTATCAATACACATGGAAACCTCTATAACATTCCTAATGTCTCTACATGTATCTGGATAATAAACCTTACAGTAAATTCCCAGAACCCTTCATATATACCAAATTATAGTACAATAAATCTGATATACAAACATTCTACCGCTTTCGACTATATCGATTTTGAGGTTAAACTTATACGTATTTGAGGTTATACAAATTTATAATACATATTTACAGGGAAACCATGTACTAGTCATATTCAGCATTTAATAAATGATAATTTAGCATTTAATAATATCTAATTGAAATATATTAAACACAATAATTGAAGGTTTTACACCAGTCACGATGTCGTACCTACGACACAACAAGCATCATCATCATCATCATGATCATGATCATGATCATCACCACTTGTCTTAGATTCTTTAATCATTACTATAGTAGGAAATTTCTGGGCTTTCATTATCACTATTGTTAATTTTAGATACCTTCAAGGTTTGAAATTAATGGAACTGTTTTATGCATGATAAAATTATATTTTAAATAATAAAAATATCGTTATTTTTAAAGCAGCATAATAAGTGTGGATTTGTTAATTAATGGAGATGCAGTTTACTTTGAGAAAGTCCAATACTCATTCTCTTTTACCATTAGTTATTATATAATTGTGCTGTAGAAGAATGCTTAAGGTGAGCTGGGCCAATCGAATCACAAACAAGGAGGAATTGAACCGAAGATGTACAAAGAGAACGAATTAGCTATGTGTGACACAAATGAGAGAGGTGGTTTGGTTGTGCTCTGAGACATGCAGGACTTGTTCATTTTTATCTCAGAGGGACATATGGGATAACAGGGCTCGAGGGAGACCAGGGGATCAGTATGACAAATTAGGAGAATGTTGTCTGTGTTGATTACGGAGGGATGAAGGGATGGGTCCAGGATTGGATGGTCTGGGCAACTGCATCAAACCTTAATGTTTACGGTATCTTCTCAGAAGGTTGGGAAGCTACATTTATGAGTGCCTGACTAAGTTACAGTGAGGTAATGTGTGTGACGATCTAGTTGAGTATGGAGAGCTGCCCTCGTTTGCTCCAAGAGTGTGCTAAGTTGAATCTGGTGGGCCAGGTGGTATATAGAGGAAAAGTTAGTCTGTAAATTAATTGGAGTGGGATGCTATACAATAAGGTGAGGTGGATTGGAGAGTTGCATTAGACCAGTCCAAGGATTAATTAAAAAAATAATAGAATTATGTTGTTTGAAATTTTTTTTTTTTTTTTTGGCTTTACGTCGCACGAACACAGATAGGTCTTATGGTGACGATGGGATAGGAAAGAGCTAGGAGTGGGAAGGAAGCAGCCGTGGTTTTAATTAAGATACAGCCCCAGCATTTGCCTGGTGTGAAAATGGGAAACCACGGAAAACCATCTTCAGGGCTGCCGACAGTGGGGTTTGAACCCACTATCTCCCGGATACAAGCTCACAGCTGCGTGCCCCTAACCGCATGGCCAGTTCACTCGGTGTTTGAAATTTCTTATTGTTTCAGTGATGTATAGCTTCCCCTTCTCTAGTAGTCATAAATAGTATTTACTTGAGAATGTTGGCACAAGATTTATTAATTAATGCAGATGCAAACTATAACAGCGTTGCCATCAACCTGCACACCACCTTGATCATGCGATCTTCTTTATAGTCAGAGTAGATTATCTGCTTGAGAGAGATGGAAATGTGGTAAATCAGACTAAATAACTCGAACGGTTTGGGAGCGTTTAAATGTATCAATTTTGTGGCGTTGTCTTCCAGCATACTAAAGAAGTCCTTGTTCTCCTTACCATCGTTGTTTATCTGCTCCAGCAAGCCAGATGTGGTTATGAAAGAGCCCCTTCCAATTTGTTCTGTCCATTCATAGTTGCTGTTCCATTAAGTCTCTCTTGACCTGTTTTTCTGAGATGTCTTTAGGCCTGATACAGTCTGTTCAAAGTATATCCTTGAGTTCTGGCATGAGCCATTCTTTCTCTGTGGCTGTCTGTTCAGTTCTAATGTTACTATTAAGCTCCTTTCCAAACCAAGCTCATTTCTTACTTTGTCTCTCAATTCTAAGGCTTCAAGTCTTGTGAAGGTAGTTGAAGTCCGTATTGGCACCGTATATGTTTCATACAGTGCGACCTTCAAGGATTGGGGAAAAGATCTGTCCCAGAGAAGGTGACATACAGAACAGTGTGTTTCCCATTGCTAATTTCTTGTTTGATGGTGTTACAAGAAGAAACATTTTTCAAACTGTTAATGATGTCTATAGTATCCTGACCAATTTTAAACTGGAAATTTTGAGTGTTTCTGCTAATCACTAAGCCATTTGTTGTATTTCTGTTAGTTTTGAAGGTCCATATATTCAAATGTTCCAGAGATCTAATTTTTCTTGTACCCTCTGGATTCCACCTCTCTCCATAATATGACTACATCGGCAAAGGTCCATTTTTTTCTTGTCCATTTTCTTCACAACTTTCTCATCCTTTACAGTAATAACGAGGAGTGGGGTAGACAACTACCTTATTGAACTCTGCTCCTAGTTTCAAACCATTCTTGGCTGTGAACACAGTTCCTTGTCTCTCTACATTTCACAAATACATTAGAAGAGAAGAGCTAGCTTCTGGAGGCGATCGGAGAACTTTTAACAGAGAATCAGCATTTTGAGTTTACTCTGACCAACTGACTACGTAATGAGCATGTTTGAGGATACTTTATCACTGTTATCCATGAAAAACTAGACGAGAGAGAACTCTGCTGGTGTGGGCACATCAAACGACGTGATAGAAAGCTCATTCCATCACTGAATGAAGCAGAAGCAGAGGAAGCCTAGGAGAAACATGGTGGTGCACGGCTGAAACCACATTGGTCCAGATACCCAAGTGGAGGAAGTACTCTGTACACATCGATAATCCATACAGCCACATTCCCTAAATGGCTAGAGGAAAATAAATAAAGAGCTCTGAAGTTTTGAATGGCCAAATAATAATAATAACAACAACAACAACAACTGGCATGTGGAGAGGCCTGGTCCAGGTCTTTTGAATTGATGCTTTATACGTGATCTGTGAGGATGAATCCCTACCTATGAAAAATGAAAATCTTCAGCTTGTTTCCAGTCATTCGACCGGGTCAGGAATGGAATGAATGAAGCTCCCATCTAGCGTTGAGGATAGAAATTGTGTCGGCTGCCGAAGCCTGTCACACTCCTTTGGGGCAATGATTAATGAATGACAGATGAAATGAAATGATAGTGGAGTGTGTTGTTGGAATGAATTATGACGGGGAAAACCAGAGTACCCGGAGAAAAACCTGTCCTGTCTCTGCTTTGTCCAGCACAAATCTCACATGGAGTGAGAGGGATTTGAACCATAGACCCAGCAGTGAGAGTCCAATGCGCTGCCACTTGAGCCACGGAGGTTCCCTACTTGTGACGAATTCTGATGCTGAAGACGGCACACACTCACAGGCCCCAAGCCATCAGAATTAACCAGTGAAGGTTGAAATTCCTGGTGCGGCTTGGTATCGAACTGTGGATTCCTTGGAACAAAGGCCAACATGCTAACCACTTATTCACATTGTCATGTCCACGGACATCAGTATGCACAAAACTATTGTCTACAAACTAAATATGTGTTGTAGTATATTTTAGTCATACAAAAAGCTAAACTATTGGTAAAGTAAACTCATGTACTCATCCCGAGGTGGTGCAGCTCTTTTCAGGCACACCGCCATTGGAGGTGAGCTGCATGTACTATTTCAACCACATACAACCCTCCTGCCATTCTTAAATTTCTGGCAGTACCGGGAATCGAACCCGGGCCTCCGAGGACGGCAGCTAATAACACTAACTGTTACTCTACGGAGGCGGACAACTGCTGGTTACGTTATTGTATGTTTCACTATGCTACGTTTTTAAGATCTACTGCAGCAAAACACTGATGGTTTGGAGAATGGATAATGCAACCTACTATTCTTTCCTGGAGACCTTATATGGCAATTCTGTTGAGGATTTAAATATTAGGTCATGCAGAATAGCTCCGGCGGTAGAGCTCTGGCCTCCTCAACTCAGGTTCGCCTCATATCACTAGATTCATTGGCATCCACGGAACAAAATTTTGGTACCTTGGTGCCTCCGAAAACTGTACTTATTCTCACAGTAATTCATCCCCAGAAGGAAATATCTTTTCAAGAAAAGTGAAAAAATATGGCGATATTGAGTATTTTAAAAAAACATGGGAACCTCAGTTTTTGGAAAGATGTTAATAAGCAATCGCATCACACAAATCAATTTTTTATGTAATAATTAAGTACAGTTGCTCAAAAAAAGAACTAGAGCGTGGTATTGTGTTAGTTACTTTTCTCAGAAACAGTTAAGCCTGTAGACGTTATGTTTGTTGCGGGTACACAATGGGGTTTCGGTCTACATGAGGGAAAAATAATATTTCAATAATAATTAACTCTGATAAAATATTAAGGGCTGCTTTTTAAAGAATAAGAATAACTAAATATTTTATTTTCAAACCACATTTAGTTTTAGATGTTATGTGCATTTCTTTTTTTTTTCCCTACATAATTGCCTTGTTTATTTAGGCACTTGTCGTACCTTAAAACTATGTTTTGAAATCCCTCTTCAAAGCAGTCTTCCGCCTGCTCTGACAGCCAAGAGTTCACGGCCGTTTTCACTTCTTCATCGTTGTTGAAATGCTTCCCACCAAGACGACATTTCAGCTGCCAAAAAAGGTGGAAATTGCTCAGAGCAAGGTCAGGGTTGTACGGTGGGTGATCTAAAACTTCCCACTTGAAAGAGTCAATCAGTTCCCGAGACTGGACAGCAGCATGAGGCCTTACGTTATCGTGAAGGAGCAAAATTCCCTTCGTCAACATGCTGCGTCTTTTGTTCTGAGCTGCACGTCGCAGACCTAGACACTTGAGGAAAATTCATCGAGGGTGTGGTTATCGTCAATCTTCTCTCCTCATGAATTTTCGTGTCAATTGCAGTCACCAAATCTTCTGTGATCACAGACTGTCAACCTGAGCGTTCTTCGTCATAAACATTTTCGTGGCCACTTTTGAACTTTTACCCATTTTTGCACTTTACCTTCGCTCATTGCCTTATCACCATACACCTCACAAAGCTGAAGATGAATGTTTGCAGACGACATATTTCTTGCACGCATTAGAAACTGTATCTTACACGTGGGGGGGTGATTCAGTAACCTTCAACATTTCAAACATGCACAGTTTAATGTACAGGTTAGCTTCACAGCTGCAACCGTTGCCTGCTTGTTTACAAAGGATGCCGGGAGGTAGCACGCTGAGTACAGGACTATATATTTAAAAAGAGGCCCTTTGCATTACTTAAACATTCCTCGTACAATACCATGTGTTCATTTCTATTTTGAGCAATTATACACACTGGTCAAGTTTTAAGAAAATCCCTCAAATAGTTAATGTTTCCTGAAATGTACTGTACTGTTGCATGGAACCCCTAAAGTTAAGGAACCTCTAACAGGGCAAACTTCTGGCACTCAGGTATCCCTTTAAGAAATCATCTTGGTTGTTATTTGATACTGATTATCCTTTTCAATAAAGGGTCCCCCCTGAAACATACAGACTCACATTTTGTGAAATTATGACTTTTCAGTGCTTTACAATTAAACTTGTTGCTGTTAAACCTATTGGAAGTTAAAACTGGTACTTAAAGAATGTAACACTAAGCTAAGAACCCACAAGCAACTGAATAGCTAAACAATTAGTGAAGGAAATCGAGGGTAAGTCATAATTGCTCACCCAAGAAGAAAACATTGATTTGAAACAAACGTTTATGAAAAGGGAAAATTGTCTAATAATTTAATGAGCATAGAAAACTTGCATGTTCTATTTAAAAAAAAAACAGATAATGTTAAAAACAAAAGCAATAGGTTTATTTAGTATATTTTGCCTATCATTGCATATTCAACATTTTTGTGTTTATGTACATTAATTAATTAGTTAAGTCATTCATTCACACTGGAAAATGTGAAATATATATCATCGTTGATATCACTGCATGTTATAAATCTCTTTCCGTATCGACGGTTATCACTTTACAAATAAAAAAGTCTTGTATTGTCCTCCTTTTTAGTACAAAGAACTATCTATATTAGATAATAATAATAATAATAATAATAATAATAATAATGATAATCATATGCCCTCAGCTACCGTGTGCAAACATTTTGATTTGACGCCATCTGGCTGTCTGCTTGTCAATTTCGACGTTCCGTTTTACTCTAGGCCCACTAGATGGCAGACAGAGTAAACCGGATCTCTCTTGGGCGTCTGTGGCTGAGATTTAATGAATTTTGTCGGGTAAACACCAAATGTGTCACCAGAGATTTTTTACATGCCGACATCTTACGACATGGAGTATCGAATGGACTTTTTTCCGTCCTTCAAAAATCCGACTACCTCTGCCGGGTTTGAACCCGCTATCTTGGGATCCGGAGGCCGACACTCTACCACGGATCCACAGAGGCAGCTTTCTATATTAGATGGGATAATATCTATACATGTTTCAGCCTATCTAAAGGCCATCCTCAGTAGAAACTCAAATATTACCGAGCTCGATAGCTGCAGTCACTTAAGTGCGGCCAGTATCCAGTATTCGGGAGATAGTGGGTTCGAACCCCACTGTCGGCAGATCTGAAGATGGTTTTCCGTGGTTTCCCATTTTCACACCAGGCGAATGCTGGGGCTGTACCTTAATTAAGGCCACGGCCACTTCCTCCCCATTCCTAGGCCTTTCCTGTCCCATCGTCGCCATAAGGCCTATCTGTGTCGGTGCGACGTGAAACAAAATAGCAAAAAACAATACAAACTCAAATATTACATTTATGCAAAGAAATAAAAAATGTGTGGACGTACAACACAACGATCATGATTAACATCAGTTCCAACCCGCTGCTAGCTACACACGCTTAGTGTCACTGGAGATATGAGACCAACGAGGTCGTACCACTTGAGACGACAGCCTTCTAATGAATGATGCCCTTATTGACGATCTCGCTACGCTGCACAACACAGATTTCCAGATTATCAAGCTTTATGTCAACCAGATGAGTTTTTAGACAAGAGGATTTCTTTCTACCTCTACATGTTTTTATTGTGTTTTTTAATGTGTTAATCATGATCATTGTCTTTTAATTCCACACAATTTTTATTTGTTTGCATAAATGTAATGTTTGAATTTCTACGGAGGATGGCCTTTAGATAGGCTGAAACATGTATAGATGTTATCCTATCTAATATGGATGGTTCTTCGTATTGAAAAGGAGGACAATACAAGGCTTTTTTATTTGTAAAATCATTGATATCATTACTAAACAAACAAAAATAAAAATAAAACCCAAGTAAAGCTGGCTACGTTATAGGCGTAAGCTTGTATTTAGGACAAAATGGCTCGAACACTACCGTAGCCATGAGGATGGTTTCCTGTGGTTTCTTGTAAATTTTTTTTAAGCATAATCCAGGCAATTCTGGAGTCACTGGAGCCACCTAGGCTCATTTTTAGTTTTGGCCGGGGATTTAAGACCAGATGCCACATTATTTTCTAGGTGAAAATTCTAACCTGGGATCGACTAGGATTCGAACCTTAGTCATCCGGGTGGAAAGTCAGCAGTTAACCCACTGCACTAATCATGACCCCCATCCCTTCCCATAATTAGCTACAAAATGATGGATGAGTTCTGTAGAAAATAATCAACTCGGGATATGGGTGCAATACATTTGTTTTTGCTCAAAGCTGGTTGCAGGTCAAGTTCTGAAGATTTGTTTTAATGTTATGCGCTGACTGGCTTGCATCCAGATGAAACCATCGCAGTTTTACAGAAAATAATGGTATAACCCTACATTAGTGGGCTTATGATGAACATTCAATTTTGTACATGACCATTAATGATATTTACTTGATTTTAATTTCACTTCAAGCTCATAATAATCTATGATCATTCATTATAATGATATATCCTGAGATAGCCACACATTTATGTTCATAGCACACCATATGGGTGTGAGCAGCATAGATTCTCTACTATTTCTTGATTTCTATCAGAAGGTTCAGAGTCCTTTAACTGGCATTTTCTCACTTTACCAAGCATTACTTTCAAATACCGGGTCTCTCGTATAATTAAAAGAAATAAGTTTCATAATGATAGATCCGTATTGAACTGTGATTACAATAGAGTAAAATAATATATTATTATTGGTCCACCTTTTCAATACAAAATGAAAATTACATAGGGACTAGTTTCGACCTAGTAATAGGTCATCATCAGCCTGAAGTAAATTAAAGCGTAAATATCGAAGAAAACATAAACAATGTAAACACAAGTACAGTCTTTTTAAAGGTACATACCATACCATTGACGAAGCACTGAGCGGAAGTTATGTAAAGTTCGGTGCGCCGTATATTATAAAAGACCACTGTGCACTAAATGATGTAATAAAGAAGAAGAGTAGGTTGAATGCTGGCTTCTTCTTAGCTGTTGTATATTCGAAGAAGATTACGTCGTATTTTATAAGGTATTGAAAGACGTCAAAATACATGGATGTTGGAAAGGCTCTTCATTTTTTGGAACAAGGCAATTGTTGCGCGAGGAGGCTTAGGAAACCAGAGAAGCGCTATATTATGTTAAAAAATAGAGATCCTTAAAAAAGTCCCGTGCGTCGTATAAATTGTGGAAATGGAAATCGAAAAAACTTGGTTCTTAAGCGATAATGTTGTTCATTCAGAGATCAATTGAAAATAAAGAATCGTAACATTGTCTTCTCAAGATGTTTATAAACTAGAATTAATAGACGATGCGAAGTATGATACTAGGAGAAAGCTCTTCTGCTTCTGGAATCTTGAAGGACGATGGATGTTTCGTATAAACTAAGAACGAATGCACAGTGTTTGTACTCTGCGCTACTGCAGCTGCCTCAGCTGAACTTATGTCGCGTTCGGCCGCCTTTCTTTAAGCATCTGTGCAATCTCATATGAAATCTTACCTTATAAAAGATGCTGCAGTGTCATCCTTCCTGGGTTATACAGGCATTGTATCTGGTAACCACATTCTGGCTGACACGAGTGAGTTCTAATTTAATTTGTAATATTTTCTTTCAGTTCCTCCAATGTGTGATGATTTGTTTGATACAAGTTTTCTTTCAGTTTACCCCAAAAGTAAGAATCGCACACGGTTAGATCTGGAGAATGAGGGGGGAAATAGACCAGCACTGATCACTCTGTCTGCAAACACTTCAGAGATTGTAAGAAGGGAATCTTCTGCCGTATGAGCAGGGGCTAAATCTTGTTGAAACAACCCACACAATTTTTCTTCTTCCGTTAACTGATGGAAGAACAGTGTCAAAATGTCACCTTGGTACCCCCTCTACATTTACAGTAGTCTATAAAAAAAAAAAAAAAAAGCCCACCGAGCTTGATAGCTGCAGTCGCTTAAGTGCGGCCAGTATCCAGTATTCGGGAGATAGTAGGTTCGAACCCCACTATCGGCAGCCCTGAGGATGGTTTTCCGTGGTTTCCCATTTCACACCAGGCAAATGCTGGGGCTGTACCTTAATTAAGGCCACGGCCGCTTCCTTCTCACTCCTAGCCCTTTCCTGTCCCATCGTCGCCATAAGACCTATCTGTGTCGGTATGACGTAAAAAAAAAAAGCCCAATTATTCGTCTTGCACTAACAGCACACCGAACACCAAACTTCCTATTATAATGAGGGACTTCTTAAATGCAATTAGGATTTTCTGCACACCATTAGTTATATGACTATTCACACAATCATTAAAATGGAACCAGAACTTTTACATATGAAAATACGGTGTTGCAGTGATAACTGTCTCACTATGTCAACAACTGAGATTCAGAGCGGTGACTGATGTATGCGTGGTCGAACACGTGCAGGCTGCTTGCAAGGTCAAGAACTATGTCCATGCCTCCCACACTGCAGCTTACGTCTCGGAGAGTCAGAACGCCGCTTCAACGGTCTTAGTTTATATGAGAGACCTACTTGTATGTGGTTCATTTATCCTTCCTCTTAGGCTAACATATGAATTGTATGGCGCTGATTGATCTCCAGTAAAGCAAAGCAGCACACTTTCCTACTCGTGCACTGCGACAACCTGCCTAAGTCCTTTCTCTCATGTTTTGTTGTTCGTTGTGGAAGACTTTCACCTGTCATGCTGGTGTTTTGTATGATAATGCAGATTCCCATGTCATGAGGTATCACGTCTGACACGTAGAACCTTTATTCAACTGCACTGCTCCAATTACAAAAACATTGCGAGTACACCACATCATAGAACGTGATGTTCTTCGTGTTGTTTGTACTCAGGAAAGTGTTCAAGAATTAACTGGCATGCACGCACACTTCAGTCCACAGCAACGCTTGCCAACTCATTAACCGTGGTTGGACAAAAGCATATATATTTCAAGTCTGTCTGTATGTGGTCTTGCAATGATGATCTTGGAATGCCTACCTTTGCTGGTCATTTGTGTATTGTTTTCCTCAGTGGTTATTGAATCACCATCTGGACAGCAACACAGTTCTTGACCAGAGTGCTGCTTGGCGTATCAAGAACAATTTATTTCGTAAAATGTTGCTGCTCCCAACTCAATAATCTTGGCTGTGTCCATGATCGTCTGCCAAAATGCACCACAAAGTCATGCATCAATGTTTTGTCGGTGATAGGACTTTCTTGGACTTGTACACTAGCCACCAATCGCTCTTGCACACTTAAAGCACGTCCTCTATTGCGTCGCTATAAGTTTTGAACGACATTGTTGCATTTTTCTGTCAGAAGTAGTCTCACCTTGAAGAGGCACAGTCTGGAAATTTATTTTATCTAACTTATTTTCTTACAATTAAAACAAATTTGAGAATGAAATTGTTTTCTGTGCTGTTCTTCTATAATCAGACTTTACTGTATGATTCAAGTTTGGTTTTCATTTTTTTAAATTGGGAGATTGGAATGTTTAATTTCTGTGTATTCCTCCTTAATCACCCTTTACTTATAATGTTTTTAATTAATTGTTCTTTCTTTTACTCTCTCCATTGTTTTACTTCCTCGTGTTTGATTTGCCTGGTTTTAATATTGTTAGACTTTTTTGTGGTTATTGTTTTTGGAATGGAAGCATGTTGTTGTTGTTATCTAACTTTTTGTTGGTTTTAATTTCATGTTCTGAATGGTCCTGTCAGTTATTTTAATTTAATTGTTAAGTTCATTGGATTAAAACAGACATTGATTGTTTTATAGATTTATGTTTACATGCCTTCAGATGGATTAAGAAAAGTTCAGTGCAATTAACGTTCAAGTAATAAAGTCTTTGACACTGGGTTTGAACATACGTGCATTTAATTTGAACTTAAAAATGCTAATATAATTAGTTTGTTTTGGAAGGAATTCTTCAGTTCTCGATGCTTGATTACAGTATGGGTTTTTATGGATGAAAAGTCCTCTCATATTGGAAAACAAATTTCCAAGCTCAAATAATATCGTGAATATTTGGTTATGATGTTTGAACACATTTCCTAACAAATTTATTTGTATTTCTGAAACTGGTACAGGTGGGGTGGCTGGCCAGTTCATGTGTTATGCTCTCACTCTTTCTCTGTCACACACACATTACTTCCCCCACCTCTAAATGCTTCCTGCCGCTCACTCCTATCTATGTGGTGCTTAAATGAATGGACTTGGACAACAGGTGCTACTGGACATCTGATTTTGACATGGTTGAATAAAACATTTCTACTGAAGTTGTACCAAATCTCTATCAGATTGGAGACTTACAGTTGAGTTTCCTTGTGAGTGTTGGTTTTGCGGTTCGTATGTCTAATTGGAGTTTCTCTGTAGTAGTTCACAGTTGTGTAGTTTCTTGAAGAACTTCATCAGGATATCACAGTTGGCCGTTGTGTTGGTCTTGAGTGTCCCATCGGGGCATTGGAAACAAAGGCTGGGTGGCCTGTAATTGGTTACTTCATCTCTAAAGGTCGTGTAGAAGGCTTGAATACGGGACTCCAGGGCACTGTTGCAGTCTTATGTCCACCACCTATGTTTGCGTTTCCATGATGATTGGCTGATCAGATCTAATCTTCAGAGATGCGCTAGACCGTTTTAAGTGGCACAAGCAATGTCGACGAGTAGACCCTGCAACGGAGTGGATAAACGAGGAGGAGGAGGAGAAGTGATTAAACATTCTGGGGACAAAAAGTGAAATTCAGTGAATGTGCCTGGAAAACGGGTGAAGAGTACTGCTTTGTTTTGGCATTACTTCTGTATGCTTTGCTATAATGATCGAAGTTGTTAAAGCTTTTGTCATAGCATAGAAAAAGATGTCACAGAGCTCGACAGCTGCAGCCGGTTAAGTGTGGCCAGTATCCAGTATTCGGGAGATAGTGGGTTCGAACCATCACTGTCAGCAGCCCTGAAGATAATTTTCTGTGGTTTCCCATTTTCATACCAGGCAAATGCTGGGGCTGAACCTTAATTAAGGCCACAGCCACTTCCTTCCCACTCCTAACCGCCACTTCCTTCCCACTCCTAACCCTTTCCTTTTCCATCATCGCCATCAGACCTATCTGTGTCATTGCGACGTAAAGCAACTTCAGATAAAGAAAATAAATATCTCCTTTCATTGACATTAGAAAGAGGCGCCCTATTCATTTAACACCTGTGTGTTTCAAGTTTTTTCTCCTGTATCATTCTAGAATGGCATTAATGAATGCGTACGCTTGTCGTTCAGTCATTGGAGCGTCTGCAAACTCACGACTCACGACACCCCTTCCACATTTGTTGACAAACACAAATGTCACTTTCTCTTTTGTGTACAGACACAATCCTCCTGTGAATGTTAAAAGATTGTTTTTGCTCATAGAATACAGTTCACCATACGGACCTTCCCCCATGACCAGTTGTTTAGTAACTTTGCTTTTTGGCTGTGCCAAGGCTCTGCTTTACCAGCTTGTGCACAATCGTTCATTTTTCTTCTACTTGTTTTTGTTATTACTTTTACGTTTAACTGAAACGGACAGATCTTATGCCAACAATAGAATGCGGCAGGGCTAGGACTGGGAAGGAAGATACTGTGGTCTTACTGTGATAGAAATACAAAACAGGAAAATTACGCCACGACAGACACCTTTGTTTCTGAGCAATGAAATAGGCTTGTCATAGATCAACATAGCAGCAAACCATTTTGTATTACTTATTTTTTTTTACAGATTTGTTTATTCTCTTCTGTTATGTACTTAAAGACATGTCAAGCTCATGACTGTTATTCATATTGTTAAATAGGATTAGGATGTTTTTGAATGTTGCGGAGCAGGAGGGAGCACAGAGTGAAACGGGATATTGCTTAATGAGTGTGCGATGAGGCATAGCGTAGGCAGTAACACTCGTACACTAACACGAACGTTGAACAGCCATGTTTAAGTGCACTATTGTCCATAGACATCATACTGTAATCTAAAGTTGTCGTGATGCTGTGTAGTGGGAAATGTATTCACAATTTTTTTTCTGTGATCTTTTGCCATCTCAATGGCAGCTGGAGAACGGCATCCTTGGCATCCTTCCAGAACACGGCTGGTTTCCAAAGGAGGATTTATGCAAGGTCAGTGATTCCTTAAGTGTGGACCACTGCCCACTCCTGAGTCCTTACGAAATATTGTTGCTTTGGTTACAAGTCCTTCAGTTCTTCTTCTTCTTCTTTAAACTTGGCAAACCATGAATTATGGGTCCTCAGATTACATTTACACTCCAGGGAAAGAGAACTAGAGAGAAAATTCTGAACATAAACCTATGAGGTTTGTTTCATAAGTCATGGCAACTGTTCTATGACTTCTGATAGAGCAGCAACAACTTTACAATGGCGAAAAATAAAAGTATCCTCCTATTCAATACATCATATATTCCGTCATTCCGTCATTAGACAAACAAAAGAGAGCCTAGACGGAAACAAAATAGCACAAATATACAATATTTACATCAATATGCAGAGCAAAACAACTTATTGCGACAAAATTCAGTGAAACAGGTGTTAATTTGAAATAATAATTGATACTAAAAACTGCGTTAACCTAAGAAACAAGGGAATGAGAAAACAAATGATGCAGATGGAAATGAATAATAGTAGCACATGGTGGGGTTGTGGACCTCATAGTTTACAAATTATTAGTTTATAAAAACGACAAAACAGTTTGAAATCGCTGTCAAAATCCTAGTGGAAACCCATCACATCAAAATGGTCAGGGGGAGAGCGGGAGCAAACATTTTGAGAGAAACCAAGCCTGAATTAACCTGCAGGCGAAAAGCTGTCTAGGCTCTCTTTTGTTTGTTTTTTCATTTATGCTTTCATTATGTTTTTTAGCATTTATTCAACTCATATTATGTAAATAATTATTCCAACCCCCCTAATTTTTTCACTGAAGATGGCTCAAACGAGCCGAAACATGTCTGAACTTGTTTACTCCGTCTAATGACGGAATATATGATGTATTGAATAGGAGGATACTTTTATTTTTCGCCATTGTAAAGTGAAAACCGTCAATACGGAATGATTCTAATATCTTGTAATAAGAGCAGCAACAATTCAGACTGTCTCCAACCTTTTCGGTCAAATTTAAACAGGTGATAGTGGGTCCAAAACCAACTGTATTGAGATAGGGAACCATTGGTCGGAAATGCACATTTATTGTGTTGTGGGCATACACAGCGTACACCGCATAACAACAATGTAGCTCATAGTAATTGTTTGAAGTGAAGATCGCCAGTCTCAATGCATGCATGGCAACGGCTCATGAAGTTCTGCCACACTCTCTCAAAGATCCCTGGTGTCTGTTGTACCAGGAGACAGACAGCTTGGACCCTAGCAAGCAGTCCTTCATCTGTTTCTACGGGGGGGGGGGGGGGGTTGATACACCGGGGACTTGATGTAACCCCAGAGGAAAAAGTCCAGACGTGTGAGATCCAGCAATCGCGCTGGCCATGGTACAAGACTTTCCCTTCCAATCCAACGATAAGGGTACGTGTTATTCAGGTGTTCACATGGACATTAACATTGAAGTGGGCTGGTGCACCGTCGTGTTGAAACCACATACTGTCGCGGGCAACAAGAGGTACGGTCTCCAGGAACTGTAGCAGCACATCTCGCAGGAACAGCAGTTAATGTGGGCTAGTGAAACAGGGAGGCAGCAAATAAGGTCATACTAGGTGATCTTGGAAAATGTCCGCCCATATGTTGACCAAGAATTGTTGCTGGTGGCAAGCGATGTGGGTGGCATGAGAATTGTCCTTACTCCAGACGTGGCTGTTGCAGCAGTTGAAAACACCATCTGGGTGAATGAGGCCTCATCCATGAACCATACAAACTGTACAAAGTGTGGCACTACAGCACTGCGGTGGATAATTCATTGACAGAAGTGATTTTTTTTTTTTTTTTTTTGCTAGGGGCTTTACGTCGCACCGACACAGATTGGTCTTACGGCGACGATGGGATAGGAAAGGCCTAGGAGTTGGAAGGAAGCGGCCGTGGCCTTAATTAAGGTACAGCCCCAGCATTTGCCTGGTGTGAAAATGGGAAACCACGGAAAACCATCTTCAGGGCTGCCGATAGTGGGATTCGAACCTACTATCTCCCGGATGCAAGCTCACAGCCGCGCGCCTCTACGCTCACGGCCAACTCGCCCGGTTGACAGAAGTGAACGCAGGGCTCAAAATCCGTTGGTCCCAGTGCTTGCACACATTGTTTACGATAGGCGTATAATACCTGTTATATCACTACTCTCCACACTGTATACTTCGAAGTGTGTGTTACACAGGCAAGTTGACGGGTGCTTGTTGCTGGGTGGTCAGCCACACAATTCGACACCATCTCCTCAAAGTCTGGTGTTTGGACATGTCTTTTTTTCTTTTTTAAAAAATTTATGTTTTTTTAGACTTTTTACTGATATATTTTTTATTTTTCTAATTCTCTCTTTGTTTGTATTTTCTGCTGAAGGGTGACACAAACACCCAGTCCCCGGGCCACTGGAAATAACCAATTAAGGTTAAAATCCCCGACCTGGCTGGGAATCGAACCCGGGGCCCCTTGAACCAAAGGCCAGCATGCTAACTATTTAGCCATGGAGCCGGACAATGGCAGGAACCTTGGCTGGCTCTCTGTGGCATGAACGATCTCGTTTCTTGTAAGTTGGTATTCTTCCAGTTCGGATGATGTCTGTTGGGAAAGCGTTCTCTGTATATTCATGCTGCTTTACGGATAATACATCCTGCCGCACCGTACATTATCAAATCAAATCAAAATCTCTTTATTTGCAAATGAGGTGCCTACCTCGGTGGCAAATGGTACACTAAAATACATTATTGTCAAGCACTAAATATTAAATTAACAAGAGAACAAAATTTTCCTATAATACAATATTATACAATTTACGCCAACAATTTTTTCTATTAAACACACAGCTCATCCTTAGTAAATTTATATTGTTTACAAAATTCTACTAATAATATCTCCTGAACTACTTACAAATATAGTCAACTGATATACTTTATGTGGAATTACTTCAAATGATACTGTACAACTGGTATAAGATTAAAATTTACATTGCATTTATTTACTTTTTTCTTTTTTCCTTTACCCATTCTGGAACCTAAGTAGCATAACAACCTGCTGCGTCTTAACCAGAGCCCCTTTTGCCACCACTTTTCAGAGTTCCTGAAGGGCCTTCACAGCTACCGTAGCGGTCCCAGGGCCCTTGAAGTCCCCAATGTACTTCACCCCTACAGGCAGTCCCCTACTTTGGCTGTCCAAACTCCTTAGACTAGGGGCCAACTCTCGTGATGAGTAATGTTCCATCTTTGACTACTTGTCGTGCACTGTGCACAGTAACGCACCTCACCATGGACTCATCACAAACTGTCTGACACCACGGGTAGTGGTGTGCATACACTGGTGTGATGCATGCAGTTGGCACATTACACATGTGCTTTGAGCTAAGTTGTGTAGAAGCCTCCGTGGCTCAGGTGGCAGCGCATCGACCTCTGACTGCTGTGTTCCATGGTTCAAATCCTGGTCACTCCATGTGAGATATGTGCTGGACAAAGTGGAGGTGGGACAGGTTTTTCTCTGGGTACTCTGGTTTTCCCTGTCATCTTTCATTACAACAACACTCTCCATTATAATTTCATTTCATCTGTCGGTCATTAATCACTGCCCCAGAGGAGTGCGACAGGCCCCGGCAGCTGGCACAATTCCTATCCTCGCCGCAAGATGGGGGCTTCATTCTTTCTCTCTCTGACCCGGTCAATGGCTGGAAAATAGGTTGTAGGTTTGTTTTTTATGAGGTAAGTTGGGTACAGTATATCACTTTAGTGGTCAGGGGTGTATGCTGCTTATCACCCGCTGCCTGTTCCAGTGTTGTACAACAGGCACCCTGTATCTTTGCGAGAGTGCGGCAGAACTGCTTGCACCATTGCAATACATGCATTGAGACTGGCGGTCATCACTTTGAACAATTATTATGAGCTACGCCGTTAGTATGCGGTGTACGCTGTGTATGTCCATAACACAATAAATATCATTTCCGACCATTGGTTCTCTATCTCAATCACCACCCAAAAGGTTTGAGACACTCTGTATAAATACATTTGATGCATTTGATGACCACTGGAATATGCTTCTCAGCACTAACATCAAGTTGAGTCTGGCTAAAGGAGCTAATGACAATGGGCAATTGAAAAATAAGTAAAATAAAACAATGTTTTATTATGGAGAAAATAATACAAACCATGTGCATCTGCAAGGTCTGTTGTAACATTTGGAATGCTGGCAACATAGAAATACCTATGTATGCCCTGTGAATTGATGACAAGTCTGTGGCAAAATCAGTGGCAGACGTGTTGGTACCAGGCCAGGTAGTTGGCTGGGAGGACGTCCAAAGATGCTCCATGATAGACTCATTAAGCAATATCCAGCTTCACTCTTATCTTTCTGTGCTTTTGCCTATACCACTACATTTGAAACCCTCTCTATGTTCCCCACATTTGGCACACAGTAATCAAACTATCCTTTCAAGTCTGTCTCCCAATCCTATTTAACAATATGAATAGCAGTTGCAAGCTTGACGTGTCATCAAGTACTTACCAGAACAGATTAAACAAACTCTTAAAAAATAAGTTAATACAAAATGGTTTGCTGCAGTGTTGACCCCTTTGACAACTTGCCTGCGGTCTAGACATTCTCACGGTTTTACATTTGGGAAAATCATCTTCTTCTTCTTGACTCAAATGGGCCTGGATCACGCTTGTTCAACTGTTGGACTTTCATCTTTGTCCAGTATTCTCGCATTTTCTGCCAGGGTAACTCCTTTATTTCTTCTGTCCAGGAGGTACCTTTCTTCTAGGGTTTTTCTTGAATTCCATAGACTATCTTGAAGATCTGATAGTCCCAGTTCTTCAATGTCCTTCTCATTTTCTGTCAGCCAAGTGGTACGAATCTTCTTGGTCTGCCAGACGATGAACAGGTGATTGGTCAGCCTTTTGGAAGGCAGTCTTACTATATGGCCATAGAAAGCTGCTCTCCTTTCCTAGCACAATCAAAGAGCCTCTTTATATGTTTGTGGAGCTCAGAATTGTGCCATGTACGGAATTCTTCTTCTTCCTTTACCGGTCCTGAGATCTTCCTGAGAATTCTCCTCTCTCTGACTTCCAGTTTCTCCATCAGACCTCTTCGGTTCAATGAAAGACACTCCATGGCATACAGAGCATCTGGTCGTATGACTGACCTGTAGTGGTTCAGCTTCAGGTTAGGCGACAGGCATTTTTTGTTATTTTAATAATGTTACGTGCTTTACGTCCCACTAACTACTCTTTTATGGTTTTCGGAGACGCTTTTGTTATTTTTGGAAAACTATTATTTATATTTACTTGATCTTACTCTCTTATGACAAATGAGTAATAAGTTGAAAAGTAATTCCTGTGCTGTCCAATGCCTGTCTTCTGTTAAGCACTTTTTGATAAGGAAACAGACAATTCTGTGCGAGTGAACGTGGGATATCCACTGTGCAGCATTTTGACAATTGCTACCTGTCTTATGTTTGAAGCCCTCATCAGTTTGATATTGCAAAGCCCTTATGACACGACTCTTCTCTTAGCTTGCACAGTACTGCCGCGGAGAATCACAACTGTTCAACTTCACTTGCATACGTCTTGGATTACAGCTGGTAGCACATTATTTTCCCTCCATTGTTAACTATCACTGCGTATGAAAGCACACGTACAGTTGTGTTTCAGTCAAAAGCACATCAGAAGACTAATGAAAATGTTTTGTAAATACACTGTGGAAAGCTTGAGGAAGTACAACTAGGCAACCATCCTCTATTAACATTGAAATGGCGTATGGCTTTTAGTGTTGGGATGTGTCCGAGGACCTCGGCTTGCCAGGTACAGGTCTTTTGAATTGACACCCGTAGGTGACCTTCGCGTTGTGGTGAGGATGAAATGATGATGGAGACGACACATATACCCAGTCCCCGTGAGAGAAGAACTAACCAATTATGGATAAAATTCCTTACTCTGCCGGGAATCGAACTCGAGACCCCCGTGACCAAAGGCCAGCACTCTAAACATATAGCCATGGAGCCGGACTCTATTAATATTAATCAGAGTGAAAAAATGGAAGGGATTCAACACTTTGAAAAAATGGAGGTATCGACCAAGGTAAGACAAGGGTCATGAAAGCTTGAAAAGGAAAGGCTCCCTAGCCCTCAAAAACCTAATAGCGTCAGGGTCAGAAAAGAACAAGAGTTGACCAAGAGAGGTCGGATAGGACAGGTGAAAATGAGGAGCCTGGCACTGGTAAGTGGAAGCAATGCCAGCTAAGGGCCCCATGGTCACCAATCCATGCTCCCAAATTAAAATTGGTTGGGGTTGTTTTAGTCACCTCGTATGACAGGCTGGGGATACCGTGAGTTTTATTCTACCACCTCCACCCACGGGGATTTTTTGGACTGTCTACTTCTAACAACGAACAAAAGAATGATAAATTGTGGTTTTTCTATGGCACTTTAGTTTGTCAGCTGGTGTATATCGAAGCAATAGACGTAGTTAAGAAATGTTTGTGTATTAAACATACGTCCGTCTGCTGTTGTCAGTTTTCAGATAAGTTCACTCTACAGATCTTCTGTAGAAACTGTAAGCGGCTAACATTTTTTCTGTCGTATTCCTTATATTTACAAATATTCATATACAGTATTTCATTTCCTGCCTTCTGCTTGCACCTTGAAATTTCAAATATATTTCAATTTGGAAGTTTAATAGAACATCAGTGGCTGTGTAATTTGGTGGAGTAGACATCTCATTGATAGATTTTGGTGTGCTTTCAATTTATGTATCTCCAACCATTGGCCCATTTCTGTACGGGGTTGGGTATGAAGTGAGGTGAATCTTCGTAGCAAGTTTTTATTGCCGGATGCCCTTCTGGATGTCATCCTTGGCAGAAGAGTATATGAGATGAAATGAATGATATAATACATGATAGGGAGAGGGTGAAACCCAGTGCTGACACATAGCCTACTCCTGTCGAATAGCATCAAGGGGTCTGCTCAAAGCTTTATGTCCCCATCCGATGGAGAAATCACCATCAACAGCGTCATACGCCCTCACTCCATATGAGCACTGCGGAGGCGCTTAATGCATGATTTTGGCATGCAGTCTAATGATTAGTAATTGCATATCTTCACCTTTCCTACCCTGCTGGCCAACATTCTAATGGTGCACTTTTGATACTTCATAAAAATCAATCTTGGTGAACTTTCAATGTGTTGCCATAACGAGCAATCAAAACTCACAAACTCTGTCTGTCGGTGGCGTTCAGTACAGAATGACACAGGTTTTGAAACACACTGTATATACTGGACTTAGTGTGCTGCCATATGTTCGGGCCATGACCCGTCAACTTGCCCGTGAAACACACACTTCGAACGATACAGTGTAGAGAGTAGTGGTGTAACAGGTATTACACCCCTATCATAAAGAACGTGTGCAAGCACTGGGACCGATGGATTTTGAGCCCCGTGCTCACTTCTGTCAATGAATTATCCCCTGCAGTTTTGCACAGTTTGTGTAGTTTACTTAAGAAATGACCTCTGTGCTAGATGATGGAACAACAAGAACGAGAAATAAGAACAGACTCAAAAACAGTTACAGGAAAAGACAAAATCCACATCTTCACGCAAATGTCATCACCACGTTTATGTCCTTCACCAGTCAATCTCAGTTCTAGTTCCTTTTACCAACCTGCGATGGACTCACTTCAGCTTCCCTGTTTTTTCAGGATGATAGACATCTGCACTACTTGATTTGACCATACTGAGAAATCTTACGGTTTCCATTTGTTTCCTTGTCGGGCTCTGTGGCTGATTGGTCGGTGTTCTGGTGTTCAGTCCACAGGGCCCCAAGTGCGATTCCTGACTGTAGCAAGTGACTTTTATCTTAATGGGTTTATTCCCTTGGGTCTTGGACTAGGGTTTGTGCTGTCCCCAACATCACTGCAACTCATACACAACACTATCCTTTGCCACATTTAACACACAGTTTTCCATACATGCAGGTGCTACCCACCAAGCTAGCAACAGCCCCATGGAACTATATTTTAAAACTCTTCTTCCTGTCCCCTGGTGGTCAAGCACTAAATAAAAACAACTGAAGTACATGCTGCGTGTCCCGCACAAGCACTGCAGTCTGGTCTTGCGCCAAGAAAACATCAAATAAGCTCAGACATAAATAAAACACAAATCCGCACAATTGTGCGTACATGGTCTGAAAGGGATATTAGAAGCGATGATCAGATTTGAGCCATCCGAAACACAACCCAATGAGGTACATACGGAAAAGAAACCAACATATGAACCAACCATCCCATTCTATCAACAGCAGTACCAGTTAGATGATACGGAAGTAATAGGATTAATGGTTGGAACCATTCCTCTCTTTTTCATTCAGTTTTGCAAATCATTTAACCTCAATCATGCATTAATAAAAGAAACCAAATTAAAATAAAAAGTGAGTTTAATTCCACCTTTTCAATACAAATTAAATAGTGTTTATTAAATAAACATTTAATGGGACTAGTTTTGACCTATTTAAAGGTCATCTTCAGCCATATCATGTGTAGAACAACGTATTTGAAACACAGTGGTTTTAAAGATGGTCTTAAAAAAACATATAAGTTTGACACTTAAGCCATATCTGCATGGCAAATTCATAAATACTACTATTCAGTTATTGCTAATGGCCTATTCTGGCCTCACCTTGAATGACTTAACTACTTCCACGATTATCCTAGAGAGGGCAGCTCCCTTGATGTTGGACACGGATGGTCGTATCTTTCCGACGAGATGTTAATTTTATCTCTTTGACTCGAATCTTGTTTTATTTTTGAGTGAAGATTAAAAATGGACCCCACGCAGATCGGAGTAGCGTTTTTGACTTACAGAAAAGTCTTTAAACGATTCAAACTTATACAACGAGGCTGAAAAAAAAAAAAAAAAAAAAAAAAAAGAAACTCCTGAGGGTGTAGAGCACAAGCCTCCACCTCTTATACTATTATCCGTAGTCCATGCTGCTACTCCAGTACATAACGCGGCGACAAATATGCACGCTTCTTCTCTCCATGATGAGACTTCCACGAGTGCAACGCTTCGCTTCCCTTCTTCCCTGGTGTCGAGAATTTCCAGAATGGCTGACTCAGGCGTTAATTGGCCAGAGCAAGACGAAGGGGGAGGGCAGCAGATAGTTAGCACTACTGCCGTAAGGTGGCAGTAACAATCAGACCTTCCAAGCGCTCGAAGAATTACTTTTCTTGTTACTGTCATCCCATTCCCTTCCATTGCCTTGAATGTCTTTTATACACCTGTCTGTCATCTGTCCCTCAGTCTTCCTGTAGGTCTCCTTCCCTTCATACTCCATTTCTAAAATTTTCTTGGTATCTTCTCTTCTCCCATTCTCTTAACACGTTCATACCACTGCAGCTTTGATTTTTCTATACTTTCCTGTATGTAGGGGTACCTCATTTACCATTTCCCGAACTCTCTCATTTTTACCCTTCAATTTATTTTAATTTTTATAATAACAATATAAATTTCATAGTTCACATGAAGACATCAGGTAAAATTCCATTAAATTTCAAGTGTATGCTTAACCTTTTTAACACGACGGCTACTTTAATAGCCACTCACTGCAACAAAAATAAATCGGTCCATTGTGACTATGTTTATAATTCATTCTAAAAGTAAAAATGGTGCTAGAATATATTGAAAATATGAACAAAGGGAAATTTCTAATGCACGATGCACAACCAGCACAAACATTGACACTCACATCCATATCTTTAAAACGGGGAGAAACACTCGTGAGCAGAGTAGATCAGATTTCCTTCTCCTAGTAATTTCCTAGCATCTCTTGGAAATACAGTGTAGCTTAGTTGATTTAAAACTTCGTATAAATTTGGCATTCAAACATTTTACAATATTTGTTAGAATCCATAGATATGTAGAAATAAATGCATTTATAACCTAGTTCATATCAGCCTTTTAATAAATTAGTCACTTAAATATTGACAATATTATTTCAAAATCTGTTGTGCATTATTGAGAGACCACACTATTAAAAAATGGACAAAAATATTTAAAGACATGATATAGGCTTTTTGGGCTTATGCCTTGTCGAGAAAGAAAGGTGAAATTCTTTACGTTTCGCAGAGAACTTTGCTTGCGTCTTCAGAAGAAAATCTTGACTGTTCACGAGGAAGATTTCTCCAAGAATGAAGGTTTGAATTTAGATGTTAACTACAGAAGTGTAAGTGATATGTTAATTTGCCACCAGATGGCTCTCTGTACGCGGTACAGCGCTAGCATTCGAAGCGGGAGCTGACAGCACTATCAGAATCTAATCTGATAGGGGGCACATAATAGATGTACACACATTATGAAAATTTGACACTGACACAAGTATGGAGTGGAAACATTTGGTGATGAGGAACGGACGCACTCTACCGCACACGATGAGCCATCTGGTGACGAATGAACATACCACTTATACTTCTGTTATTAATGTCTAAATTCACACTTTCATTCTTGGTGAGGTTTTCTTCTGAATACGCACTGCAAAGTTCTTTGCGAAACGTATATAATTTCACTTGGTTTTTTTGATGCAGCATAAGCCCAACAAGCCTATATCATGTCTACAAGTACGGGCCATAAAAGCATCAGTGGTAATAGAAATATTCAAAATGGACGAAATATGGAATGGACAGAAAAATTTAATGGACGACTGTGATAGGTGGATGAAATGGAAAGTGAACAGTCTGTGGACGAAACAGCAAACATTTAATTACTGTCACCATAATATAGTTGTAGAGTAAATAAATGATTAAATTTGGTCACCACTCTTCAACTTCATGTGAGGATACCTAAACTATTCCAGTTATTAAGAAGGTATCGAATAGCAATGCTACAATTGCCTCTTAGTCTTCTTGCTTGCATGTTACCGTTATCCTCCAACTTCAGATGTGGGCATGTTGCGTTAAGATTCCATACAGTGAATGACCTGCGGAACACAACCCACACTGTATTTGTACATATTACAAGATGATGTTGATCACTTACTAATAATAGAATTAATGTTAATTCAGTTGCTTGTGGTTTTCCTGTGGGAGTTGTTGCTCGAGCTAATGATTCCCTTCCTCTTCTCGTTCCCAGGTCACAGTCGTTCCGTCATTCGAGTTCTGCCCACTCGAGTGTAGTGAACGTGGGGACCAGTCTGTCGGCTCATCCCCTCTTACCCCTCGGGGATAACGCCGTCGGTAAGCCAGATTTCAATTGAATGATTGGGTCGTTCTTAAGTTGGGTCGGGTAACATAGGAACTAGAAATCATCACACCTCAATCTGGTGAAATTTCATCAGGTGATGACTTAATGCAAACTAACAGTAAGCTTTAATTAGTGATGATGCTCACAGTTAACCAGTAATAGATTTGTAGGTACCGTATTTTGTGGCTCTGTTTTACTTACTTCTCTAAAATAAGTTGTTTGGTGTTTGTAGTGCATAGCTCTCTCTCTCCCGTAGCTTGTAAAACATTCTGTATCCTTAATTTGAAGTGAACCAAATTAGAACATAAAATAACAATATCTTTTGCATGATTTTCAGGTAAAACGTTCATGAGATTTATTATTAAAACTGAATGCCAATGTTACAGGTACTTGAAGCTATTCTCCAAAATATGGAGCATCCAGATTGAATTTTTTCTATAACTTTAAAGCCTCGTAACTTTTCTTTTATGTTCTAGGCTTTAGGGCTCATCGCGATCGCCGAGTTTGAATGTCTTCAGACACTTCAGAATTTCAGTATACAAGGCAGATAGGGTTGTATTAACCATATTTCCCTGTGGTGTCAAACGCGAGTGCTAAATTACATCATACATTTCAGTGATCAACAATTTAATGCAAATCAAGTCGTATGGGTGGTGTAGAATGCAAATTCCTAAATCAATTTTTGACATTTTTTCATGAAAACTTGTACATATTCATGCTTTGCTGAATGTGTTGCACTATCATCCTATGTCATAGTCTGTCTCTTAACACTAGAACAGTGGAAGTGGTAAAAATGACACCTACCTTCAATTTTTATGTAGTAATGTGCACATTCCTTTCTTTTCAAATATCTTGACTTTACTTGGGTCTTTGTCCTGTTTACGGCGATGTATCTCGCCCAGCAAAATATTGACGTTTTCATAGATTTTTGATATGGCATATCCTGTACAGCGGAAGGGGTCATTTTGACACCTGTAAAATTCCTTATTACAACGCAGGTGTTTGCATTGCCAGACAACAGTGTGTACCTGGCCTGGATTATTAGTATTGTTGAGCTCTTAATGTCAGATTAGTGTTCCAATTAGCACGTTTTCTGTATTCAATTCATCATTTACAGTAGAATGTGTTCTCACTGACCTGTGTTACGATTGTCTTTTTACTGAAGAGCTGTCTTGTATGCTAGAATATTCAAATGTTGAATCTGAAGGTGAATTATCAATTCAGATGACGATATTTTGCTCGTGACAAGCAAGACTAGTGAGGATGAAGGTAATGAGACAGTGGATGAAGCAGGAGCAGATGAAGGTGCTAATCTGCCTCAGACTCGCTTCAAAAGCCTCAATCTCAGTTTGGTTTTTCATCAGTGAAGATGGTCGCTCGAGATGGAACCGAGTGGGATTCAAACTTTTCATTTAGAAGGCTGGGCTGCAGTGAATTTCCTGAAGGAGCGGGTAAATCACACAACATACGCTTAGCACTGAGTTGACGACACTGTCATTACTGCCTTCTTCTCCTCTTTGATGAGTTGATGCTTTGTCTAATAATAAGACGACAGACAGAATCAAACGCTCAGAAAGAAATCAAGAAAATGGACTGGACCATGTAATGCAAGGAGTTGGAGGCTATGATTGCCATCATGTATACCCAGAGTGTTCTATGTTCGAAAGGTGTGTCTGTGGATAATCTAAGGTTGCCTTTTTATGGACAGCAATTCATGAAGGACACAATGTCAAAAGGTACATTTCGAAAGCTTCTCAGATTCATCCATTTTGATGATAAATCAACCCGAGCTGAGCGCCTGACAGCTAACAGGTTCGCTCTTATCTCTGAAATCTGTAACAAATTTGTGGAAAATTGCTTTCACTGTTACTGCCAAAGTGAAAATATAACAGTCGATGAACAGTTACTTTCCAACAAAACCAGGTGCAGATTTACCCAGTTCATGACAAACAAGCCCAACAAATACAGACTCAAATTCTGGATTGCTGCAGGTGTGGCCAGAATATATTTGCAATGCCTTTCCATACCTTGGTAATGTTGGCTCCTGTCTGGATCGCCTCATGGAGCTGTTTCTAAAACCAAGGGAGAAGCATGACGGTAGACAGCATTTTAACATCTTTCCAATTTGCTAAGGAGCTCCAAGGCAAAAAACTTTGTTGGTGGGAACAATCAACCCCATTTGTCATGATATCCCTATTGAGGTGAAGAAGTCTTAAGTCTAAATTATACTCTACAATCACATTGTGACAGACTGGGAACATACAGTGCACCTTTACAATGTACCAAGGAAAGAAGAACAAGAACATCCTTCTTCTTAGCATACGGCACACTCAAGTAACAACGAACACAGAATGAATGAAGAAGGCAGAAACTGTAACTTTCTACAATGGCAAGAATCATGGGGTAGATATGGTCGACCAAATGTCTCGTAAATATACCACCAAGGGTGAATGCGGAAGGTGGCCAAGGCATGTCTTTTACAATACCCGAGACCTAACAGCGATCAAGGATTGGGTCATTTACAAGCAAATAACGGGTAGGAAGATAATGCGGAAGAAGTTCATCCTCCATCTGGAAAGTGAACCAACAAGACGGAACAAGCAAGGACAACAACAAGAGGTGGTTGTACAACCACGTCCACCTAAAAAGTGTAAGAAGTGGAAAAGGGAAGAGAGAAAAAGGAAAGGCAACAAGTCTAGCGATACCTGTAATTAGTGCCTCAAAGCAGTGTACGGAAAATTTGCACGAAAAGTAGGAGTTGTATGTACAAAATGTGTTTAGATTTTTTAAAATTTTCTTAAAGTATTTCTGAAAGTGTATAATTGTTGCTCTGTGGATGACTGACTAACAAAAGGTGTTTTATTGATTAATTTTGTTAAAACTCCTTAGTGAAACAGAAACACTATGCAGTTGTTTGCGAATATTCATGTGTCCATCAGTATTATAAAAGGTCCATACACTAATGTGAGGTGTTTGTGTGTAAAATAAATTTCTGGAAACACCATAGAAGAAAATACATCTCTTACTGAGTTCTAATTTGAACATTTCCAAGCTGTTAAAGGGATATACAATTCTCAGCGGTTCTGGTATTAAGCCATCATAGTGCAGTTCAAAATTGGTTTTGCCTGTCTCGTTTAAAGTTAATGATTTTTGCATAGAAGGTTTGAATTCTGCACCATCAACATGTAGAAAGACGGGAACAAGAATAGGAAAACAACCTAGGATCAGCACAGTGACACGTTAGCGTCAGAATAGAAATAGGAGAGGACCGGGGTGAGTAGCTCAGATGTTAGAGTGCTGGCCTTCTGACCCCAATTTGGGCGGTTCAGTCCTTGCTCAGTCCACTGGTATTTGAAGGTGCTCAGATACATCGGAACTCTGTAATTCGGCTTTTCGCTGCTCTGGTTTCCCAAATAAATAAATAAATAAATAAATAAATAAATAAATAAATAAATAAATAAATAAATAAATAAATAAATAAATAAATAAACGAATGAATGAATGAATGAATGAAAGAATGAATAAATAAATAAATAAATAAATAAATTAAAAAAAAAAAAAGGACCCTTGCAGAACAAAATTTTGGCACCTTGGTGTCTCCGAAAACATTTAGTTAGTGAGATGTAAAATCAACAGCATTATTATTAGAAATAACGTGAAAACACAAACAGATAAGGGCAATTCCTGTATTTTCATTCACTGCCATCTTCAAATTGATAAGCTTTCTCCTCATCAATACCAGTTCTACATCCATCTCTTCCTAACCCCTGGAGAGTTCATTTCTGGTTCTCAGTTTTGTCAGGAAGACAGGCGTCAACACTTATTGAAGGGCCATCTTGGCAGATCTTCGGTCTGGATTTGCAAGGTGTGGGATAAGAAGAAAGCTGGATAAACCCTGGAAAAGGGAAGAGAGAAAAAGGAAAGGGTAGCTAGTAAAAGACTAGGGATATAGGCCATACACAAAATTGACAAAACAAGTGAAATATACACGGTGTCCCAGAAGGAGTGGTCAGTATTGAGGGTTATGACAGTAACGGTCATTTGAAGCATAAAACTTTATATGAGCGTATGCCCTATTCTGAATGGTTTCCGACATAGAACACATTTAATGTACATTTATGTTTTTGACTAGTGGTGCACACATATGTCTCTTACCCACCCAACCTCTTTGTCGTTTTGAAATGGGTACAAGTTTTCCACATGTAATGTTCGTCATACACGTGTTCATGGGACATTGATACGTGCAGAAAGTCGCTGTGTGCTGGTAGTAGGACTATGCTGCACCATTTCAACAATGTGTTGCTGTTCCTGCGCAAGTTGTTGAGAACTAACACGTTTGGAATAAAAACTGGGAAGGTGGAAGAACACCTGTTTCATGCAGTGTGCTGAAAACTCTGGTAAACGCTCTACGATCAGGAATTTGACGTGTCGGAAAGCGCCGACGGTATTCCTTGACAGCAGCAGGAGCACTGTCATTGAAGAAGCCATAAACATACACCATTAGTATAGATGTGTGGCATTTTAGCCAGCGCCTGTACAAACACAGTTAACCGATGTTTCTCTCGGATACACTCTCAATCCCTCACAACACACCATGGACAACTGTGCGTTCAAAGGGTTAGTTGAATGGTAGAAAGACATTCTGAGCAAAGAAATTGAAAGCAATGATGTAGGTTGGTCTAGAATAAAACTTCAAAGGAAGTTGGATGGGTAATACACACACACACACACACGTTCATGCCACTAGCTCAAAAACAAATGTGCATTAAATGTATTCTATCCCGGAAACTATTCAGAGCAGGGCGTATGTCCTTATGAAGTTTTTACTTCAAATGATCATTCCTGTATTATCCCTAAATATTGACCATTCCCCCTGGGATGCTCTGTATATAGAAAGATAGCCACAAGGCTAGGAACACACAATTGGATAAACACATTGCAGTGTTCTCCCCAGAAATTTTTGTTAGCCGGGTGGCAGGACTGAGTAGCTGGGTGGGGAATATTACATAAAACATGAATATGATAAAATTTTAATTTATTCCCCTCAGGACATTAACAATAATATCAGCCAGGTAAATATTAACTGCAAAATTGAACTGTTTTTGTGTTATTGTCATGGACAAGACATAAGAGTATTTTGAACTTCTAGTGTTCTACTGCTTGTTCATAATTTTGTAATACTGGGGCTTACCACTCGGTTGCTGTGGAGTGCCATATGGGTTTGTGACGTCGTGTCAATCCAGGCACCGCTAGCGCATGACACTGCGTGATGGTCAAACTCCGATGTAACTAATGCAGTTATGCTGGCAATAATGAGGATTTATAATTCAAATAAACAGTTTTACAGTATTAAAATAAAGAAATATGCTAACTGTATTAAAGCCACTTACATATATATCTAACAAAGCCGAGCGTTCCACCAAATTACATTGGCCTTCATCAGGGCATGTGAAGGTCTGCCTCTGACAGTGATCACAGAAATTCTTCATAGGAATATGGAAGTTATGAACATTCTATCCACGCCCTCCCGCTAACTGGACTCGGGGATCGTCTAGCTGTGCTGTGGTGGTTGGGAGGGAAGTTACTGATTCAGTTTCTTGAGTACATTGCGCTTTGCAATGGTGGTGGTATGTATGTATTTCTGGTGTACATTCGTAATTTGGCAGAAAGCTCGGCTTTGTTAAATATGTGTAAGTGGCTTTAATCCAGTTAACGTATTTATTTCTTATTTTATATTATGAACCTACGTTCATTGATTAGTTTTTCAGTATTTAAATTCTAGTACGTTTGCTGGGTGGTCTGGACAAACGTTAGGGCGGTGCGCCCATTGAAAAGGTACTAGGGAGAACACTGATAATGACAGGTCCTCCTCAGAAGAAAGGGCAGTAGATGGAGGAAACAAGAATGAACATAAAAACACGAAAAGATGCAGAAGAACTGGGGTGGGTGATGATGAGGTAGTCTGCCTTTTGAAGACAACAGTCTATGAAGATGTGGAGATTGTCTTTGTCCTGTTGTGTTTTCGTGTTTGTCCTCATCTTCTCTTTCTGTTGCTCCTTCTCATGATGCTGATCTATGATTGTGTTTATCCCATTTTGTGTTCCTTGTCATATTCCAGGCCAATAACCTAGATGTTAGGCCCCTTTAAACAACAAACATCATCAACAAGCATCATCATTGTCATATTCCTATCTTTCCATATATGTATTGGTTTGCCACTGGACTATTCCTTTCCATTACCAACATTAAGTGTGCTGTGTTATTGTCTTCTGGAAATAATTTAGTGATGATGATTATAGCTTTTATTAGTAAGCCCAAATTTCAGAGGAGAGAAACTTACAAGGAAACTGCAGTCTCGCACTACACAGAAGCAGTACAAAACTTCATTTTGTATGTCTTTGCAAAAATTTAAGTATTTTTTGATATAGGCTAACTGGCTTTCCTTCTTTCCATACATACTAACAGTTACTGACAGGATCAGCAAGGTTTGCAAACATGACAACTGAGACTACCTTTACAACCAACCAAGGAATAACATGCTAGCGGTTGTTCAGTTTAAATCTCTTGGTACTGGTACTAGCTTCTTTTTCTGCTAGTAAAAGTATGGGCAGCACAGTATTTATGTTTTAATTTAGAGCACCCAATGACTCAAATATGTATTAATATCATGTAACCTGCACATATCTAGGTTATGTTTAAATTTGTTTAGAAGGTTTATAGGGAGGTACATTCAGGGAAGCGGGGTGGTCTAGGGAGTGGTGATAAGGGTACAGGGATCTGGAAGTCAAGTAGGGATGGCATAAAAATGTTAGTGTTGAACTGTAGAAGTATTGTAAAGAAAAGAATAGAATTAAGTAATTTAATTTTTATCTGATATTGTAATAGGAGTTGAATCATGGCTGAGAAATGATACAATGGATGCAGACATTTTTTTGCGGAACTGGAGTGTGTATCTTGGAGATAGGATAGGAATGATAGAAGGGGGAGTATCCATTCTGGTGAAAGAAGAATTTGTAAGCTACGTAAAAATTAAAGATGACATTCATGAAATTCTAGGCTTACGGCTCATTTCTATAGATAATAGGCAACTTGATGTCTTTGGAGTTTATAGACTGGGAGAGGGTAGCACTAACACTGATTCAGAATTATTTGATACGATAATCAGCTATGTGGGACACAATATGGAAAGGATTGTGATTGTAGTGGGAGATATCAATTTAGCAAATGTCAATTGGGAAGGTAATGCGAATGACAGGAAGCATGAACAACAAATGGCAAATAAGTTAATATGGGAAGGACAGCTGATTTAGAAAGTGATGGAACCAACTAGAGGGAAAAATATCCTGGACGTGGTGCTGGTAAAACCAGATGAGCTCTATAGAGAAACAGAAGTAATAGATGGTATTAATGATCATAAAGCTATTTTTGTCGTAGTTGAAAATAAATGTGATAGAAAGTGAGGTCTTAAAAGTAGGACTACTAGGCAGTACCATATGGCTGATAAAACAGGCATGAGGGAATTTAAAAAAAGTAACTATGATCGGTGGAAAATGGTAAATAAAAATGTAAACAGACTCTGGGATGGGTTTAAAGCAATTGTTGAGGAATGTGAAAACAGGTTTGTACCTTTAAAGGTCGTGAGGATTGGTAAAAACCAACTATATCATAACAGAGAAGTAAAGAGACTAAGAAGGAGGTGATGGTAAAAACCAACTATATTATAACAGAGAAGTAAAGAGACTAAGAAGGAGGTGATGGTAAAAACCAACTATATAATAACAGAGAAGTAAAGAGACTAAGAAGGAGGTGCAGGTTGGAAATAAATAGAGTTACAAGGGGGGATCAAATATAGATGGGATTTTATTTTTTATTTAAATTCATTTATTGAAAAACACAAGGCAATTGCAGTTTATTTTTCCACATAGTTTCCTGTTTTGGAAATGCATTTGTCCCAGTGTATGGGCAGCTTTTTGATGCCCTCATTGTAAAAAGAACAGGGTTATGTAACCGCCCAGTTGCGCACGAAGTCTTCCACACGCTCGTCGTCTTCAGATCGTTGCCGTCCTAGAGCTTCTTTAAGTGGTCCAAACAAATGGAAATTGCAGGGCAATAAGTCCGGGCTGTAAGGAGGATGATCAAGTGTAGTCCAGTGCATTTCCTGTACCTTGGAGAGGGGCCACGCATTGTCGAATCGGTTGGTCTCATTTTTTTTGGCGATATGCAACCCTTGCCCTTGTTCAACAGCTCGCAGTAGTAAGCAGCATTGATTGTGCGTTGCTCATGCAAAAAGTCAATCAAAAAATGCCTTGCTGATCAAAAAAATTTGTTTCGAGAACCCTGCCAGCTGACAGTCGAGTCTTGGCTTTTTCACTGGTGCTGCCTCTCCTTTCCTCTGTCACTCCTTACACACGCGTGCCCTTGACAATGTTTGATCATCGAACTGTGCAGTCAATCTCTAGCAAATTTCTGCTGCTGTAACTCCTTCACGAGCAAGAAATTTTATAGTTATGCCTTGCGCAGTGGAGAGGTGCAACTGTTGTTCCGACTTTGCGAGCGTTACTGACGAAACGGCGGAAATATCTAACAGCACACTCTCCCCACTCTTAACGGTCCCGCCTAAGCATAGCAGAAGCGTGGGGTCAGTCCTATCAACTGTTGATGTTTAGGAACATCCCGTTTATATGTGATCGACCTTCGTAGTGTGTCTTGTGACAGTGTTGTATTTACAGTGGCATCCTTGTTCACACGTATTTATTTAATCCTCTTAAGATAATGGATGTATTTTGTGACAAAATTTCAATTTCAATGCAACACAATGTACCTTTTTAAAATTCATTGTGTATATTTTTATCATTGAAGTTATATGTAGCTGAAGATTCCCCAAGAGAGGGACGAAGCATGTTCTACATTTAACATGACTTATTATCCTTGGTGATTTAATGTACATCATGAATTCGATTGACAAGATGGAACTAATACATCTCTTATGAAGTGTTTAGTCAACATTAATACAGAATTCGTTATAAAGTTTATTATGTGCAATGATTTAATGTTCAAAATTTTCAACCACCAATCCCACAAAATGTGAATATGTATACAATCCTTAACAGTGAATACAGATGATTTGTAACACCATCATGGAGACAAAATCTCTGCTATCGCTTAAGGGGACTTGGGACACATTTTTTTCGGTAAATGGATGAAATGGTCGGAATTTGAATTCTGGCATAAATAAATTATATTAACCTTGCTTTACATAATAAAAGTGGTTTTGTGCCGCTGTGACTGTTTTTGACGTAGTTACGGCCGTTTTTAAGTGGCTCTGCACGGTCATTTGATTCTCCACCACACCCCCTTTTCTCTGTATGCTCGGCTATCCGTGTCCCTTCTGTTACCATAAATTCCCTCTTTTCAGTAGCATTTAGATGACACAATTTTTGAATATTGGAATATATACTGCCATCTGTTGGCTATGTTATGAACTACTTCAACCTATAATTTAGTCAACATAAAACTTTATATTTTAGAACATGTTTATAATTATATCCATTCTAGTGACATGTTTGACTTAAAAAATTCTATGTGTTTATAGAAGTAGTATTTTAATATGTTTGAGAGTTGTAACCAAATGCATATATTTAATAAGTTAGTGGACAGCCTGACATCAGCCTATACACTTCCTTGTTTACTATTGGGTTTGTTTTGGTCAGTTTTGTGAATTGCAAGCAAGGTTGCAGGAAATTGTTAGTGAATATTATATCAAATCATGAGGAAGTATATCCATCCAATGTAGGTAAACAAGTGCTTGACATTGCTGCATCATTTGACGGAACATGGCACAAGCGTGGCCATACATCTCTCTATGGCACTGGCATAGTGATTGACATTCTGAGTGGATTAGTTATAGATTACCATGTGTTATCTAAATTTTGTCACATGTGTGTTGTAACTGCTCATGAACTGGTTGATGATTCTCCAGAACATAATGTATGGCTGGAAGGTCATAAAGCATGTGGGAAAATGCTCCAGGAATTATGAGGGATCATCTGTAGCAGTGAAAGTATTTGCAGCTGATAATTTATGGATAAGATCAGTGGAAGAATGTGGCATGCGCTACACAACTGTGCTTTTTGATGGGGATGCCAAAACATTTCTCCACCTGTCAAATGAAGCAGTATATTGACCAGATGTACAACTGAAAAAAGAAGAGTGCATTAACCATGTTGCAAAAAGGATGGGGACTTATTTGAGGAATTTGGTGAAAGAGTGGAAAGTAAAAGGAACTACACTTGGTGTAAGGGGGCCTGGAAGTTTGAAAGAAGCAACTATTGTGAAGCTCACAAATTATTATAGGCAGGCAATATGTCCAAATATTCCCTCAGTAGATAATATGAAATCTGCAATATATGCCTCACTATACCATTACTCCTCCACAGATGAAGATCCTAAGCATAAGAAATTCCTCTTAGGACCTGAATCATGGTGCTTCTACAACAAGAGTATCGCAACAGGACAAACCCCTCAAAACCCACAAAAAATGTCAGTTTAATTCACAACTGCAATGCTGCTGAAAATTGTGCCTGCATACCAAAGGCTGGCATCAACAGAACTTCTGTCTAGATGTTGTAGAGGGGCTACTCAAAATTCCAATGAAAGTCTTCATGCATGTATATGGAAAAAGTGCCCAAAAGAGACCTTTGTGTCCTCAAAAAGACTTGGAATAGCTGTTTCTAATGCAGTTTCAGAATACAACATATGATGCAGTGCAACACAAGAAATAAAAATGGCTGTAAGGAATTATAAACTTTCACCAGTATCCACCAAACTTGCCACACAGAGAAGAAAGAAGAAAATTTGACAGTCAGCGGTCAGTCACCCAACAAAAGAAAACAGCCAGGAAAAGACTGAAAATCCTCAAGGTGCACAGGGAGGAAGCCAAGAAGAAGAAGGAGGGTAGGAGGTATAATGCTAGTGAATTTTAAAAGATTTGGAAAGGCCATTATGAAAATTTGTAATGGTTTTAGAACTAAAATTCATTTAACTCAAAACACCATTTTTTGTAACCTGCAGTGTTCAATGCGGGTCAAATCTAAACCTATATTTACCAAAGTTGGTGTGTAGCTTCTATGTGACCTAACAAAGAAATTGTAGGATGGATTTTGCATTCTTTTTCAATATACTCATTTTATGAGGCAAAATGTACAGAAAATTAGTGGAAAATTACATGAAATAAAATTAAAAATTTGAAACAGGAGTTAATTGATCAACATAGGGTGAATCAAAAATTCCATCCTAGAGTCTTTTTATGTTATAAGGAAGAATCATTTCACAAGTTTTCAAACTCTCAGGTAAAAATCTATCCCGCAGGGAACTTTTTGAAAGTTGCCTGTTTTGCGAGTGTCATAAAAACAAAGTACACCATATCTCATAAACTAATAAGGATATTCAGCTGAAATTAAGATATATTCTTTCCATAGTAGTCCTACATATTCCATAAAAATTTCATTGTGATTGCTCAAAAATTGTGGAAAATAAGAAAATGTGTCCCAAGTTCCCTTAATGTAATGTAATTATGGAGGGCAGAATATTAACAAAAGGAATTGAAACAAATTTTTATTTTAAAAACCTCTCTTCAAAATATTAAAAATTACATTATTGTGATTCGTGTGACAATTGAGGGGGTTAGAAGTAAAATGGTACAAGTGGTAAAATTTAAAAAGTGGAGTTAGTATGCGGCAAGTGTAAGGGAAGAACCATTCTTTTTGGTGGCAAAACAGTGCACGTGCTATCATTGATAGGTGCTGCAGTCCAGCATGTTGTTTCAGAACCACTTCACCAAACAACTATTTTGTCTAGCGGTATTGGGAGGCAAGTATATTTACAGCTCTTTGACTCCAAACTGCAAGCCATTGGGAGTAAACCTGAGGGTTGGGTGTATGCAGTTGCAAATGCAATTTTCAAGTAGTCAGAATGACTGCTGAAGATTTCCATTCAGTTGAAAACCTGAACGAGTCCCTAAAATATGGTGAATGGTTATAGTGTCTGCGATGCCAATTTGCTATGGGTGGGGACGTCACCGTATCCGCCCACCTGCTTACGCGTCGACCGCGCCAATCGCGAGCAAGACTTAAGTGCCAAACAGGCCCATTCTCGCTTCCATCCGTGGTTCACAACTAAGTATTTTTTTATTTTCCACCTTGTTGATACATTTGTTGCTTATGGCAACTTATTGGTTGAAAGTGGTACATGTTTCTTATATTATTAACATCTTCAGCCACATAACACTGTTTAGATGAAAAATTCATATATAGACAAAGTATCAGTGCTTTGAGAGAATTATGTGGTTGAAGATGTTAATAATATACGAAACATGGACCACTTTTAACCTATAAATTGCCACAAGAAATGTATCGACAAGGTGGAAAATAAAAAAATCTTAGTTGTGAATCTGTTAATTTGCTATACGGACCATGAATATGATTTTATGTAATCCGTCCATGGTAGCGTGGCATGGGACTGTGGAAATTACGAGACAATTAATCTGGAGTCTTCCATCTCGCGAGGTTCCTGGACACATCCAGCATCCGGACTGTTCTGGAAGGACCGGCGCAGATATTTAAGGGAGGAGTGACTGCCAGTGCTGTGAAGTGTGTCCACTGCCGTGATTGTCGGACTAACGTGCCACAGTGTGGACTGACGGCGAAGGAGAGAACGCGTTGCTGTGCGACGTGGGACCTTGTGTGTGAATGTAAAACTGTGTAGTGTGAGAACAAGTGAGAAACTAAGGGGGAGAGAGTGCATGAAATGTGTACTGTAAGCGTGTGTTATGAGCGAAAGTTGTGTGAAGTCCTTGGCGCTTAGCTAATAATTTTTTTTAAAAATAGGACGCTACCAGGTTCTGTACTCATTTATTTACCCCGCCAACACGTAGCAATATAGTGGTGTGGGAATAAATAAATTTCACTGGATCCGTTTAAAGAAAGATAACCCATTCACACTTTACTACTTGTGCTCACTCGCACAGTGAAGATCTGGAGTTTGAAAATTATGTCATGAAAAAATATAAGGTTGGGCACGCGGCAACCAGTGGAGTGCCTCCAGAAATCACCACTGTAATGTATTTTGATTTGCAGTGTCTTCTGTGATATTTGCTACCAATTCACCATGAATTTTACAAAACACTTGAGCATGGCTGATAGAAGGAAAAGATCTCTCTGTAGCAGTTGTCTTTTCTTCGACAACAATGGAGGACAGTGGTACTAACATCATGAAATACTTCTGGGATTCAGATTAATAATCATTCTTATCTAACATTTAAGGTATCATACTTATCATTGACATTGTTACTTAACATTATTCATTTCTGATAATAAATTTTATAATTTTGAGACAACAAAAATATTATACAGAAGTTGATTTTCTGTTATCTCCATTATGAACCAAAACGTGTATTTCCTTGAAGGGAAAAGGGGTGCAAGTGACCAAGTAGGAGTAAAAGGGTACAAGTGATTTCAGGCTTGCATGAAAAAAATTTCTTGTGCCAAGGGTAATAATAATTATTACGGTATTGCTGAAGACTTTGTGTACAAATGCACAACATTACATAGAACAAATTTATATTAATAATGTTTTAATATTGAGAGCCTCTGTAGAACAAATTGATATTAATAATGTTTTAATATTGAGAGCCTCTGTGGCTCAGGCGGCAACACGCTGGCCTCTCACCGCTGGATTCTGTGGTACAAATCCCGGTCAGTTCATGTGAGATTTGTGCTGGACAATGCGGATGCAGGATAGGATTTTCTTGGAGCATTCTGGTTTTCTCTGTGCAACAGGCTTTGGCAACTGGCACAATTCCTATTCTCGCCGCTAGATGGGGCCTTCATTCATTTTTGACCCGATCGAATGACTGAAAACAGTTTGTGGATTTTCATTTTCAATGTTTTGATTAATCAATCAATGTCTAAAGGCAATGCCTTGTCTTCTGTCTTCAGCTTGTAGTTTCATCTCACAGTAGGAACTACATCCAACGTTTTGCATTAATACTTGAAGGAATTGCTTCCTAGGTCGACCTCTTCCCTTCTTTCCTTCTAGTAGGTTGGTCAGAAAGGTATGACGACGCACTGTGTGTCCAATGAATTTAGCTGCTCTTCTATGTATTGTTGTCCTCAGCTGTTTCTTCTCCTGTATTTCTTGCAGGATACTTTCGTTGGTTCTTTTTTCAGTCCAACTGACTTTTAGCATTCGCCTCCAGACCCACATCTGAAATGCTTCAAGCCATTTCCTATCCTGTTCTTGGATTGTCCAACATTCATATCCATATAAGAGTACGCTCTACACAAATGACATCAAAAACTTTTCATAATCTCAATATCTAGATGTATATTGGTCAGAAGATTTCTTTTGTTGCTGAATGCTTGTTTGGCAAGCGCTATTTTTCTTCTTATCCCTTTGCTGCAATGGTTATCATTAGTGATTAGACTTCCGAGGTAAGGGAAACTGGTGACTTGTTCCACTACTTTGTTAGCAAGCCTGATGTTGGTGTGATTTCGCTCAGGATGTTTACTTACAACGAATATTTTTGTTTTCTTCGTTTTGATTAACATCCACCAAGATTTACAATAGGATCCAAACTGTGTCTCTTTTTTTTTCTCTTTTTTTTTTTTCAGAAGTATATTTATGGTACTTACAGCCTTTTGCTGCTAAACCTCTCAATTCAGAGGTCCAGCTCCTTGGCTGAGTGGTCAGTGTGGTAGATGAACAGTGCCAGATTAAGGTGTTGGGGGGCCTGGGCTACTTAAAAATGTGGGGTCCCTTCTTTGTAACATCATGTAAGACTAGCATACTAAAGTTATTCTAGAACTACTTCCACTTAAATTGATGAACAGGGAAGTGTTGAAATAGACTACAATTTTTCTCTATTTTTCATGTTAATATTTCATAATGCCAAAACATATTTTACATTTGTCGCATCATCACTATCAAATCAACATACAAAACAGAAAGATGCAAAGATATAGTATAGCATGCGCATTCCACCGTGCTTCTCCTGTCCCCTCCCGCTCACTTCCTAGACCTCTTCCCCCCTTCCACCCTCTGCCCGAACTTGCAAGCTGCCGATTTAAATTTTTGTCAACAATAATCTTTACAATAATTACAGTCTGTAAGTAGCGAGGATTTGTCTCTCCGGACGGTAATTGATTCTAGCAGTGATGAAATACCAGCGCGTACAGCTGATAAGAAGGAAGGAAGAGTGCGTGTTCGATATTTTGCGAGCATAAATATTCATATAGGCTAGATGCACGGAGGTGGAGCAACAGGCCTTTTTATACAATTTTAGGTGGGGCCGTGGGCTGCAGCCCCTTTAGCCTCCCCCTTAATCCGGCCCTGTAGATAAACACATTCAGCCAGAAAGTTTTTGGTTTTTGGAAAAAGCAAACCAAATCAAAGTCATCTCTATACAGGCCATGAAGGCCCTTGGAGGGGTGGAAGGTAAAGGCTTCCACTATCCGTAACCTCGGCACATGATGGGGTGGAGTGGTGAGCTCTACGCCCGGCCGCCTTTGCCCCCAGGAATTAACCTGGTACAGTACTCAGTTTTGGTGTAGGCTGAGTGAACCTCAAGGCCACGTGCACCTCCAGAAGTGGAAATCTGGTTTCTTAAATTTTTCGACTTCCTGACGGGGAATCGAACCTACGCGCTTCCGGGTGAGCCGAACACGCCTTTACCGCCTCGGCTAGGCAGCCCCTTTGGTTTTTGGAAGAGCGGGAAAATTATCTGATTAAGTCTAAGATCCTCTAAAAAATTCCATTGAATAACTTTTCCCCCCTACTAACATTACTGACCAGTTTTTGAGTTTGTCTAAATCCGGAGCTGTACTTGTTTTGAGACTTTAGTGACACACCCTCGTGTCATCTCGACATAATTAACACAGAGGGCATCACAGGCGGAAACTTAAAAAATGCAAAAGCATCCGATCATCACTTGCATAATTCGACAAAATTCACATTATACAATACGGAAATATATAAATTAAATGTTATTCTTGTTTGTCAACAGCAATAATGTCAAGGTAGCTTATAAGATAACTTAATGTGGAGGAGAACAGCCGTTGTTGTTTGTTGATGATTATGATGTCGTTGAAAGAAGCAAGTAGGGGGAACATTTATGCTGTCAAATTTTGTGTTTAGTCTAGTCTTACACACATCTGGAATGAAGTGAAACTACGCGATTTGGTCCATGTAGCTGTCTGCTTGCATTCTGGAAATAGCAGGTTCGAACCCCACTGTTAGAAGCCGTAACAATAGTTACCCATTTTCACATCAGGCAATTGCTCAGGTTGTACCTTGTTAAGGCTTACTTCCCAGTCCTAGCCCTTTCCCATCCCATCACTGCCAAAGATCTGTCTTTATCATTGTGATGAAAAAGTAATAATTAACTCTTTCGCTGCGCTATTTTTAAATCGAACACTTACAGTAAAGTGGCGTTTTTTCATATTTTCCAAATGAACTGAAACTTTTTTCTTTTTTAAGGTTTGTGACATTTAACATCATTGCACGTATTTTTAACTCGCCTTTGGTTATCTAGCAGTGACATTACTGTGATACACCTCGAAACATGGAACTGGGCACATTGCAGGCTGTCCTGGGCGATTAAAAAAAAATACTGTCTGTTTTCTTTTGTACAGTCCCTTTCATTTCTTTGAACATTTTGGTAGTAAAATGGAACAAACAACCCGATAAGGTTTGTGACTCTTGCCTGCTGCTCCCCAAGAAAGTGACTCTCTGTCAGATGCACTTGAGGTATGTAATCAGAAGGTCTTCCTTGCTTTGCCAGCGGAATGCATTGGTACACTCATAGAAGTCCTACTTTTCAATGTTATATCAGAATTAGGCCTATCGCATAATTTAATTTTTAGTTGTTATATCCCGCTAGTCCGATACAAAATAACGGTCTTCCTCGTTGACACTTTCTTTCAAACAATTGCTATGCACATCATCACTTTGTACACTTATCTCATGGTCCGAATTTACTGACCAGTCTGAATCAGAATCGGCCATTAAAAGATAGAAGATTTCTTCACTGACATCACTTACGTTGTTCGCGTGCTCATAGCTGCTGACGAAAGCCTGCTACTTGCCAGACAGCGGACAGGAAGTTGGTGAGTGGGCATGTGAAAGATAACAAATAAACATACAGTAGTCCCAGTATTGGTGGCTGTGTTTTCAAACAGTGCTTAGAACAGAGTCAATACATGACTTAAGGCGTTTGTATTATTTAATGTCCCTTTATTAAAGAAGCATGTGGAAACTGTAGTGGCAAAGTATCATGTCGACAAAAGTCAATTACCGCAGCGAAATAAGTCGACAAAAGTAGACTTCTGCAGCAAAGGGGTTTAAAAAAAATGATGGCATAGACAAAAGAGCTAAGCGATTACAATTTCTTTGCACCATAACAAAGTTCAGACCATCTGCAGTATTATTATTTATTTAGCTTATGGCTAGTACATAACTCTACATACAAATATTCAAAAATATAACAAACAATATAACACCTTAAACAATCAACCAATCTCTAAAACAGTTCATAAACTTAAATCCAAGCTGTCCAACCATTGCACAACCCCGTCAGAAGCACACACAAACTCCTTTAGCTGACCGGAGTATGACCTCGTAGGACATTCAGTGACAATATGACGGATGGTCTGTTTCTTCTCACCGCAGTCGCACTCAGGGGAGGAGCGCATACCCCACATATGCAACAATGACCCACGTCGTCCATGATTGGTACGGACTCTGTTGAGAAGAACCCAAGTTCTTCTGGGGAGATTAAAACCAGGTGGTGGGTGTTGGAGACTAAAGAGTGTCTGCCATTCATCTGGAGCTGAGTTGGTCCACTCCAATTGCCATTCATCAGAACCGTTAAAGTTCCTATTGATGAGTTCCCTTGCAGTCTGAATGGGCGGAGATCTTGACTTCAGACGTCCACACCTGACAACCATGTCTTCATGAATGGAAAGACTTGGGTTCATTGTTATCTTCCTGAACTCGCGAATTAGGTTATTTACCATCTGCAGTGCCAGGTATTAACACGTATAGTAGGGTTGCCATAATTCTAGAAATATGGACATTTTTTCCCCGGACTCAGACACTGAGGAAATTAAATACGGTAGCCTAAACATTGCAGAAATGAGAACTGTGGGAGCAATATCAGTGAACATTTATTTATAAATAAGATAGAAACAATATTCTTCTACATGTGTAAATGCGCCATCATACGAAACTCAGGTCTTTTGCATGTTATATTCTTTCATTGTAATTCTTTAGCTGAAATTCCTTTTACAGAGTCGACAAATTTTTATGTCTGTTTATATCTTAACATTGAATGTATTCTTGTACTCCCAATTGATTTATATACATATTTTTCTCTTCCTATTTTGAAGTTTTGTTAGGTTACTATAATGCTCTATTTTTGTTCTTCTTTTCCTTTCAGCCGGCACTCCAGCTTCTCTGTCTTGCGGCTCGATGACATTGGGGTCAATGACGACCGTGGGGGATCCCCGGCGCCGGACACCACCGACGAGTATGACAGCGACGTCATCCCCGACACACACGGCCGACATCCACGACTTCGACACTCGCGACTTTGTTATTGCCCCAACTATGACTCCGTCGCCGCCGCTCACCACTTCGCTGTCCCCCGGGACGTCCGTTACTTCCAGTCCCCAGCATTTCTACCCACGGACGAACAACGTCAGCGCTGCTGCTCATCATCCGAACACAGACGACGAAGAGCAAGAGTACGCGATGAATGCGCAGCAGGCCCCTTCGACACAGCAGAGCCCCTATCGGCACCAGAACACAGGTCAGAGGACTTTGCATCTACCCACTACTATTTCACCAACCCTAACTACAACTACTACGGCAGTGTCTACAGCCCATCCTCTCTCTAGCTCTAAGCCTGATAGTAATTGTATAGAACGTGATGTCATTATGACGACCAGACACGACTGGGTGCGAAGTGTTAGCTGTCGTAGTTTACGCCACGATCCAGGAATTACCGTAGGGATGAAAATCCGGTCAGGTTTATCTCAGGAGGATGACGATGAGGAGGAGGAGGAAGAAGAAGACGAGGAGGATGAGGATGACGAAGATGACGATGTCGATACAGGTCGTGGTTATTATGGTGCAATGTATCGCCATCGTCATCAGTCGGACACGCCAGTCACTCGGTACGAGGAGTCACGCAGGGTATGTTATAGTGCCACGGGCAGCAAAACAAACTCTGTAGATCGTGGGGGTGCTGATGCGAACGTACCCGAGACACGCATCTACTCCAGTAGTTATCCAGGGACTACCTCTAGCCTATCAACAGAGAGCGGGGGTGGGGGTAGCGAGTGCGTCCTTCTGGGAGCTACTGATACTGGATCACAGGATGAGATCGCTCTCTCTCACGATGATCTCTCGCACGACTCGTATGAACTGTTAGAGCGCGACCAAGATGAGGAACCCGATGAGGAGGAGGAGGAAGAAGATGATGAGCCAGAACAGGTACAGTATGGGAGGCTCAGGCGCAAGAGCTATGGGCGATCTGGCAGCTTCGATTCTAGCGGCGACAATCTACCTCTGGACGACCGGCATAGCCCAGAAGTATTTCACATGGAAACAGATGAAATTGCCACACAAACCAGTATAGATAGACCTGAAATTTTAATGAGGTCTGTGGTTACTAATACAAGTTGTGATTACACAAGTAGAGGAGTAAGTCCTGTAGATTTTACCAAAGAATATGCTCAAATACTACCACCTCTGCCCAGAGGGATGGAAAAGAGAATAGAGAAAATAGATTCCTTAGAGAAGTACAAGCAGTACATTAAAAGTAGTTCTTTAGAGTGTGAAAGGAGGGGTCAAACGAGGGTGGGAGGAAGTAGATCATTTGAATATGAACGGAAAAGTAGGTTAGGAGATATATCTAGGAACTCCTCCAAAGAATCTTCAAAGGGTTCTGTGGATACGGGAGATAATATAATTGGTAGAGACAAACCACTTCCAACACATTTCTTAGAATATAATCCTAAGTGTCAACCAGGGATGGTGATAGGTTTCTCTGAACCGGAAAGAGCTGCACCTCCTAACTACCATGCTCCTGTAGAACGAGCCAAGAGCGATCCCCATCAGCCGCCTAGTACAAATTCCACCACCACTTGCCGGTCGAAGCGCCACGCTCTGATGCATCAGAAATCGATTGACCTGACCACAACGGCGGAGAGCGGTGGGGAGCTCAACATATCGTACACCTTGCACAAGCGGCATGCCATGAATGGGACTGCTCCTGCAGCGTCACTGTTGGAAGACGAGGATCCTAACACGATAATGGCACATCAAAAACTTATGCACAAAAAGATGTTTGAAGGTAAGAGCTCTGAAGACTTCAGTCTTGAAGGAAAGGATATTGAAAAGGCTCTCTCCATCCCAAGCTTAGAGAAAACAGATGCTGATATATGTGACTCTGCTGGAAAGAAGCAGGGTGAAACACACAATGATTTAGTAAAGACTGGGAGAGAATCTGAAGCTCTCGACACAGGTGAAGATACTGTGCAAGTTAAGAAAGTTCCTCAAATCGATATTGTGGTGAAAGATAGACATGAGAATACAGAACAACTGTTACTGGGAAGAATAGAACATACCGATAGAACTTGTGATGTCATCTCGGAAAGTATAAAAGTTCCCGAGAAGGACATCAGATCATTAGAAGGTTTCCATGAAACACTAGCCATTATAGCAAAAGACTCTAATATTACTGAAGTGCTTAGTGCAGCTGATGCTATTGTAGGTACAAAAGAGGTGTTAGTAACCGAAGTTGTTAAACCCTCTGCTGTCTTAGCAGAGGTGAAAGTCGATGAGGAGTCCCGTCCTAGCAGTAGGAGGACAAGCAGCTCAATGGTCCGAGTACCCATCCCAGAATTGGTTCCCCGCAAGCGAGACCGGTCTCCAATTTTGTTTGCTCGTGCAAGACTCGGCCTTTCTGAAGGATCTGCTTTCTCCCCCGTGCACCGGCCAGCAGATTCTGGGCGACGTGCCAAGTCGCTAGATGCACCTGTCGTTTCTCTTCATTCGTTACCTCCAATGAATGCTTTCTCGAGTAGAGACGATACTCTTGACAGCAATGGAAATGGCCTCCAGAAACCACAGAAACCTCCACTTTTACCCAAGCCTCTCCGTCATATGCCTTCTGTTATACAGGACGATGAAGATGGAGAGGAAGAGGAAATCCAAAGAAAAGAGCAGAAAGTTGAAGAACCAGGGGATGTATCCTCAGATGATGGAAAGTCTCAGGTTGTCCCCTTATCTTCTACTAGAGAGTCATCTAAGGATAAAAAGGCTTCCCCTGAAGTTAGAACAGCTGTAGTTAAAATGAAAGAACAAAAACTGCAAGAGTTTCATTCCAGAAATTCTTCTTTGGATTCATTGGATGATGGTAGGTTGTCTGACACCCAAGTTGTACCATCGGTGACAAATGATCAGTTGAAAAAATTAAGTGAACAAGTATTTTTACAGATGCAGGATAAGGGAGAGAACAAACGATGGAATTATGCTAATAGAAAAACTCAATTTGAGAATGAACTTCTCAGTAATAAATGGACACCTATTGAGGATGAGCGACCTACTGTAACATTACGGAAAACTGTTTCTCAACAGGTGGATGATGATAGAGCTAGCAAGAGGAAAGAGCAGTTAGGCAAGAGATCTCTGACAGTACCTTCCAGGTGGGAGCATAAGTACATGGGGAGTGAGAAACCTGAAGTGATCTTTATAAGTGATCGTAGTCCATCTCCAGAAGAAATTGAAATTCAGTGTTTTGAAAAGAAAGAACCATATATTTCTAGAGCACTCAGCTTATCTCCAAAAACAGGAGAAAGGCCCGAACCTGTGCCTCGAAGACCTAGCAGTACTTCTCCTAAATTAGATGTTGACCGTGAGGTTTTAGTTACTAGAGTGCCCACTGCTTTTCCTAAACCGCAAGCTGTCAAGCCTGAGCCTGTAGCAAGGAGACCTAGAAGTGTATCACCATATTTAGGTGACAAGCCTTCACTTGAGAAAAAGGACTCTTTAGTTACAAGAACACCAAGTATATCAGCAAAATTAGAGGAGCAGTGGTCGAGTGATATGCCTGTTCATTGTGGACGGTTGTCCCCTAGGTCAGAATCTCAGGAAGGAACAAAGGTACCTCCCATCCCAAGACCTAGAAGCACTTCACCCAAAGTTGGAAAGGTAACTTCATGTGAAAGTAAGGAAACAACAGTACCTAGAACTCTTAGTTTACCTCCAAAGTTCGAATCAAAAGATACTGTTGAAGATGATTTTCTTAAGAGCCGCGAGAGAAATGCTGCCATAACCTCTACAACAACTGAAAGTGAAACCTCGGGTAAAAAACAGAAGCCACCAGCAATACAGCATCTTGTAATATCTCCCAAAGAGGAAGAGAAACCTGTCACAGATCAGAGAAGCCCTACGTCTCCGAGAACTCCCACAAGAGTAGAGGACAAAAGGAGACTAGAAATGCACAAACAGGAAGCTATATCAATTTTGCAAACTAGCTTGTCATCAGACTCGGATGACTACGAGGATAAGCTTTTTGGAAGTAATGTTTACCCAGAACCAAAGGAAGTTGAGAGTTCATCTACCTCAAAATCACTTGAAACACCTTTCAGATCAGAAACAAGTATCCAAAAATGTGAACCTAGATCCCTTCGATTGTCTCCAAGATCAAGCGAAGAACAGAAGGATGTTTCAAGTGCAAAATTACCATCACCTCAAGGCAGCATGGATAAAGTCACAAGTTCAAAATTGCCCTCGCCTCGAAACAGTATGGAAAGAAGTGTAAGTGGAAAATTGCCATCACCTCAAGGCAGTATGGATAAAATAATTTCTGGTTCAAAATTACCATCACCTCAAGGCAGCATGGATAAAATTATTTCAGGTTCAAAATTGCTGTCACCCCAAAGCAGTACAGATAAAAATATTTCAGGTTCAAAATTGCCGTCGCCCCAAGGCAGTATGGATAAAATGATTTCAGGTTCAAAATTGCCGTCACCTCAAGGCAGTATGGATAAAATAATTTCTGGTTCAAAATTACCATCACCTCAAGGCAGTATGGATAAAATTATTTCATGTTCAAAATTGCTGTCACCCCAAAGCAGTACAGATAAAAATATTTCAGGTTCAAAATTGCCGTCGCCCCAAGGCAGTATGGATAAAATGATTTCAGGTTCAAAATTGCCGTCACCCCAAGGCAGTATGGATAAAATGATTTCAGGTTCAAAATTGGCTTCACCTCGAGGCAGTATGGAGAGAGGCGCAAGTGGAAAATCTCCCTCTCCTCGAGGCAGTTTGGAGAAAAATGCGAGTACAAAATCACCTTCTCCACAGAACAGTATGGATAGAAAGATTTCAAGTGAAAAGCTATATTCCCCTCAAGGCAGTATGGAGATGAAGGTTTCACCACAAAGCAGCCTGGAAAGAAAAGTCTCTCCTCAAGGCAGCCTGGAAAGTGGGAGGATCCCAGTTAAAAGGTCATCATCGGATATTTCTGGTACTATCACTGTTTCTCCAAGGAGCTCGTTGGATAAACAAGATTCTTCCACTAACAGACCTCTGAGTTTCTCATCATCATTTGACGAGATGAAAAGGACTGAACAAGTTGATCTGATGATGAAGAAGAATGGTTTACCTCCACCAAAACCTGCAAGGACACCTCCTAGAAATGAAGAGAAGAAATCTCCCCTTTCTGCAATGCCAGAGGAGAAACGGATATCACCTTCGAGAGTTGTCTGCTGCTGGATGGAGAAGGATGAAACCGCAGATAAGCATGACCAAGAAGCTGAGCAGACCGTGTTCACTACACAGCCAACTTCAGACAGAATTTCTCCAAAAGGAGACATGGTTCCTATTACTATCTCTGCCCTGGTCCACGACGCTGAAAGAAAGGCGCCGGATGTGCGACTGATAGAACCATCTTCTGATCCAGATCCTGTTATAAGAGTTCCAGATGTAAGATTAGAGGATCCGCCTTGCGCGGTTATCTTTGTAACCGAAGATACAAGTGGTGCTGGAAGTACTGAAGACATTCCTCAGATTGTTGATGAACCAGAGGATAATTCCTCCAGACTAGGCATTGGTAGGTGTCTGTTGAAGGATATTTCTAAGTTAATTTTTGCTGATGGAAGTGGTGAGAGTGCCGTGGAATCATTGGACGAGGAACACAGTCCTGAACACTGGCCTGTGGAGCCACCACCTGTCTTACCTCGTCCTCCCCCTCGTGAAGACCTAGTGTTGGAGTTTAAGGAGGCGTATAGATTAGTCGAAAAGAGCCTCGAAAGCCCCGATGTATGCAGTGATTATGATAATCTGACTCCTCCCATCTTGAAAGTAATCCCGACTGCATCTTTCGAGGAGTACGTTGAGGAGAAACCGGAGGTGGCCGCAGCTCCAACAACAGACGAGGAAGAACGTAAAGACGAGTCATCAAGTTCTGCTCCTGGAGAAGGTAACGGGAAAGTGGCATTAACAGAAAGAACACGTTCAGAAGAAGAGGCCTCCTCTTCAACAAGTTGTCGTCCATGTTTAGTGGAAAGTTCTGGAAGTTCCAGTCTCGATGATGGTGTCTTCCCTCCTGATGAAACCGCTCATCTTGCTGATGAAGAAGAAACTTCTAGTCCTTCTAATAACCATAATGGAGATCACATTGTGGATTTTCCTACTGGTTTTGGTTACCCATGCATGGATTTAGGAGCTCCTGGTTACAGTGCTGGAACTGTATATGCTCTGTCCCGCACTTTGTCCCGCATCAGTGAGAGAAGCACTACATCGGAGCAGGAACGGTCAGATGCCGATGAAGATGATTCCACAAAACCATCATCACGATCGCCCTCTGTTGACGATGAATCCATACTCTCGAGTGATCGTCAGCCGAGTTTATCGTCGGACCCTCCGTCAGGAGCTGCTGGGACGTCTGGTATTCTCTCCGATGAGGTGGAGGTTGGTTCATCTCAACATCCTGCTCCACCTCAACTTCTACCTTCTGATGATGAATGGCCTTCACCCCCAACATCTTCCTCCTTGTTTGAAACACCTGTTGTTAGTCATGTTGAAACTTTCTACATGGAAATTCGTCCAGAGGAGGCACATAAAGTTGTCGTCATTACTGCAGAAGGTGAAGATGAAGAGGAAGATGAGGACGATAGTGGCAGCTCGACTGATGAAAATCGCACTTTACATGATGATGACGAGGATGATGATGCTCGCTTTTCTTCTTCGACTACGCTCGACGGTACTGTTCGTGTTGTGGTCAGACCTCAGCAGTATAGTTCTCTTAGTGAAGATACTTCGTTAGGAACGCTGTCTCTTTCCGAGTGGTCATCTGCAGGGAGTGGACAACTTACTGTGAGACCCAAGTGCACTCCGTATTATTCCAGCTTTCCGGGTACAGCTGATGATACCACAAGTGCCTCCAGTCTATCAGAGAAAAATCAGCAGCACGCTAGTGACGCTGATGGGGATTCGTCTTCAGGAAGTGGAGATGCTTCCACAACGAGAACAACATCCACACCCTCTGCGACCCTTCAGAAACGTAAGAAATCAGAACAGAGAGAGAGACAGAGGCACAGAGTCACAGTGGATCTGGAAGTAAGGGACGGACACATAATATCTCCTCCACAACCTCTGCCATCGTCGTCTGGAACAGCAGATGATCAACAAACGGAAGAGAGTCAAAGTTTTACCTCAAAACAGTCAGCTGTATGAACTAATCATGTCTTTTAACTTCTTGAATTGACTTTTTGCAGTGCATTGCCATGCAGCGACTGATTAATACCATTTTTATTATAGACATAAAAATGTGTTTAAAATTATTGCGTTAGAAGATATGGTTACTAAATATTTGCCCTGTGGGTAAGTTTCAATGCCTCAATTGTGCGAGTTCTTGCAAATGAATTAGGGAGTTCTACCAGTTGTTAGTTAAGTGATAAAACTTCAGTCCATTACTCTGTGTATTGATGCACGTTTCATCTGTCAAGAAATGACGTAATTATTATACAGTTTTAGAAATCGTGAAGGAAAATACTTGACAACCTATTTCCATTTACTGGAATACACGAGCTCGAACATTAAAACTAGTCTGATTGATGAAGGATAAAAATGCATTTTATTTAGAAAATTCTACTACTTAGTTCATTAGACCGAAAGAAGTTTTGTTGTTATTTCTAGGCAAATGAAATGCATTCTTTGACACAAAGAACAGCAATGTTAGTAATGTACAGTTAATAGAAATTTATGAAGTCCGAGAAGAAAGTGTAGTCGTGCGTTTGTACCAGACTATCTATTTAGTGTGTCTGAAGTATTGCTCTTTACGTCAAAGAGCTAGAAGGATAGATTGAAGCTCGTTTTGGTAGGCATCAGACTGGGAAAGTCTTGTAATATTAAAAGATAAATAAATAAAGTAATAAAATAATTAAATGAATAAATAAATAAAAGAAAATTTTAAATAAGTTCTTTGCCTAAATGTTAAATATGAAATATAAATAATATATATAATATAGAATATTAGAATATTAGAGAACGTTGATGGAGACTTGTTTGGATGGCTCCTGGTTAAAGTTGAACGGTCGTGAAAATCCGTTTCTCCGCCTTGCGAATTGTCCGGTTGAAGGTAGTAGCGAGTAGGTGTCCTGTGTGGCCAGACACGGGATTCTGACGCCACGGTGCCTTTGTTATGTTTGTCTTAGTGTGCCTAAGGGTCTGCTTAGGAGGTGATAGGGTAATTACGCTGTTCATGCCATGTGGCAAAGGACAGTTTTCCTAACTGACGAGTTAATCACATGCATATCTTCTCTCTCTCTCGTTTTTGTTTACTTTTGTTTGGGACGTCAGAGTTCGGGCGAGGAAAGTATAATGGCCACAAATACATGCTGCTGCTCATTTTACATCTGAAATTTGTATGAGAGTCGTTTTATTTCCTGTCAAGCCTTGGTATGAACTGCATTTCATCATGTAATACACAAACTGATCAAGACTTTAAAATTACACCACATAATTATTACATGGATATTTAAAAACTCACTTCATAATCGTTGCATGAATATTTCTGTTTAATACAAGGTGTACAACTCTGTATCCGCCGTTTTGTCCCCAACATTGGAGGCTTTAATGAAACAGATTACTTACACAAGTATCATTCAAAGTAGTGTCCATTGCTGGCCACGACTTTCTCCCATCTTTCAGGCAGTGTTCGAATCCCGTGTCAAAAAAATTGTTCATCTTTTGAAGCGATCCACGAATCAATCCAATTTGTGACTTCTTCATGAGATCGGAAGTGTCAGTCAGCCAGGCCATGCGCCATTGATCGAAACAGGTGATAATCAGAGGGAGCAATGTCTGGAGAATACAGCGGGTGGGGTAGGACGTCCCATTTTAACATTCCCAGGTAAGTTTGACTTCTTTTGCAACGTGAGGTTGAGCATTGTCGTGTTGCAAAATCACTTTATCGTGCCTCTCGCTGTATTGCGGCCGTTTGTCTTTCAATGCTCTGCTCAAACGCATTAATTGCGTTCGATAACGAGCACCTGTGATTGTTTCACCGGGTTTTAACACCTCATAGTACACGACGCTGAGCTGGTCCCACCAAATGCAGAGCATGATCTTGGAGCCGTGAATATTTGGTTTTGCCGTCGATGTTGAAGCATGGCCGGGATATCCCCATGATTTTTTGCGTTTAGGGTTATCGTAATGAACTCATTTTTCGTCCCCGTTCAACGTCTTGGTTTCAACTCATACGGGACCCAAGTACCTTCTTTCTGAATTATGCCCATGGTCTTGAGATGTTTTGAAATGGCTTCCTGTGTCACTCCCATTGATCATGCCAATTCTTCTTGTGTTTGACGCAAGTCTTCACTCAGCAATGTCTCCATTCTGCATCTTCGAAAACTTTCTCTCTTCCACCACTATGCCGGTCTCTGACGTTAAAATCACCGTTCTTGAAGCGTTGAAACCACTCACGACACATTCTTCCACTAATAGCGTCCTCACCATATGTACGTGAGAGCATTCGATGAGACTCAGCCTCTGTTTTCTTCATATTGAAACAAAACAGTAACACCTCCCGCAAATGCCGAGAATTTGGCTCGTACACTGCCATGCTCTATCGAGAACAACTTTATGATGCAGACACACATCAACTAAGTTTGAATGGGGTTATGTTGACCGAGATCCAAACTAACTGCCCGACGTCTACGATCTGTTTCGTTCGACCGCTACATACCGTTGTCGCCATCCATCGGCAAACGGCGGAAGCGAAGTTGTACACCTTGTACAATCAAGATTTTATTTAGTGGTGATGGAGACACTTTTGTGTAAGTGGGGCTATGCTCTTTCTCCATTCACCATCCCTAAATTGTACGTATAATTAGTGGAAAATAAGTAATAATAAATAATAATAATGTACATCAGTACATTTCTAAAGTTGATTGTAATACCTGTAAGCAACCTCATCGCCTCATCTCCTCCATTGTCACTGCACAGTCGGCGTGATATTTTCATCATCCGAATTGCCATTTGCTACTATTTTGTCCAAAGCATTCTGAGTTTTCTCAGAACTGTTAAGCATTTTATGCCACCAATGATATGCAGAGGAAGCTGTATTCACACTTTCATAGTTTGTAAACGGCCAGGCTGAATCAGCCTCGTGTTGTAGATTTACTGGCACATAAAAAGAAATCCTGCTGGACAAAATTCCGGCACCTTGGCGTCTCTGAAAACCATAAAAGTAGATAGTGGGACGTATATTATTATTATTTACATGCTTCCCCATAACATGGAAGCTGATCACTGAATATTGACACAACCAGTCAGGGTACTCATTCTCGTTCTTCACATAATCATTGCTTTGTATATTTCCACTGGGGAAAAGAATAAAAAGACAATTATGCAACAAAATACAGTATTTCATGCTGTTGGTCTCATTCCTATATGGAATGTGGTTGATGGCAATGATCAGGATTGGTATTATGTCTTTCCCTCATTTATTTCATTTGATTTTTGTAAGCTTTTGTTGTTTTACAAAGAATGTTCAGTTTGCTTGATACATTGTTATAATATTGAATAAGACATTAAGTTCAACTTCAAATTGTATAGTTCTATTTTAAGCTGTGAGGGGCATATCTGCTTTACTGTACCCAGTGAGGTTTCAAGAAAGGTCTCGAAAAAATGACAGTAACACCAACATCTATCCACCTTGATGCTAATAGGCAGGCAGAATAACCAAATCTTTTCTCCATGTCGACACTGATTACATCACCTACTTCCTTAGTGTAGCTGCTGAAAAATCTGGGTGTTTAAATCTTTTTGATGTAGATTTGTCTTCGAAACAAGGATTATTTTCTTGGCAGTATGTCCAATTCTGTCGCCTGATGTCATCAGCTTTTCTGTGTTGCAGTTCTTTCGTGTTGCATCAAATATAGAAATTTTAGCCAGAGCATAAATTGGACAGTGGGCCAATGCTCTCCTGTCATTCACACTTTCTTTGGTGGAGTTGTCACCAAAATTTATTGTGTGTTGTACCTCTGTCACGTACACCCTCTTTAAGGCAAATTCGTTTACTCATATCAGTATGTTTGAAGCTAAAGACTAGCAAAATCTTGCAGCCCACAGATACACTGATTCTACTTGTGTACTTGTAAGGTAGCTGTGATTTTGGAGCACCTTTTCCGGTGTGATTGTGGTGCTGATTTCTGAACAGGGAAGGAATATGTTATTACAGCTTGTGCATGCATATAACTGTCCAGTCTGGATTCCAAAGCTTATGCTCATTGCAGCGTTGCCAGACTGGTGTAAGAGTGGAACTTGGAAATGTTTCTGCACTGCGGAAAAGTGGGATGTTTGAACTGTGCACCGAATCTATTTTCATTCAGTTTAAAACCGTGTGTTCACAAGCTAACATTCTTCTGGAAAGGCGCCACCAGTTTACTAGTCCGTTTTTAAGTTAGACTGATGTACACTTGTCTGAGAACAGTTTTACTGCTGCTGTTTGTTGTCTGTGCCAGCTACCTCCACATGGATAACAACAAAATAGGCTCTTTAACCCTAGAACTGGCAATGTAAAATTTTGTGGTGACAGCTGTATTTGGCAGCTTTTACTTGTCTAAATAGAATACAAAATATTTGCAAGATATGAAATAAATCTACGAAGTTTTATATGTCTACGTGAAGCTAATACACTTAGGACTGTCATGGTGACACAAAATTATGTAAATGTTTTGATTTAAAAAATGTGCCATCTGTTCGAAAAGTGTAATTCCTAAATTCAAGGTAATAATAAAATTTTTGATTATATGCACACAAAATTGGAACATATCACAAACAGAGATATACAGATTGTCAGTAATGAATCTTTAATGCACTAGCAAAAGTTTCATCACTTTGAGAGGTATATTCTCGAAAATGTATGGGTATGCAATCATTTGGAGGTGTGATCTTAGACCACGTTATTACGATAGGTTGTTTTATGGGAGGTTTGTCATCACTTTCCTGTATTGATGCGAAAAAACAGCTAATAAACATTCCATATCTGACCCTTAATCTATCTATGCATTCTCAGTAACCTCGAAGTCAGATCCATCACTTTCATTGTCCAACAAATTTCGCACTACTTCATTACTAATTGTCCATAATGAAATGAAGATGCCATATTTAGACACACACTGCACTAAATCAATCAAATAACGATATATATTCAGAAGTAAGTAACTCCCACCAAATGGAAAACTACAAAAAAAAAATGAAATAGAATAGTAAAGCAGAGGCCGTTTACAAACACTACAGAAATGTTGTCGAAACAGATGGCCGGAAAACTGCACTCATTTATTTGTGTGAAATTGTGCCCAAAGAGGTTGTAGCCTACATATGAATGAAACTGAACTCGCGGCTGCTGTGGACATCGAGAACGACCAGAAGTAGACTGTCATGACATCTATTGAAGAAATGAGGAAATAACAAGAAGAAATGCAGTAGAAGTCCGCTATATATACAAAAAATGTGTTCAGTGGCCCGCAACAAGAACACTAAAGAAGTTGAAGATGAAATTGTGAGGTATGTGCGCGAAAAACACAAGGGTGGAATGGCCATACCACAACACAATATACTCGTTCGTTGACGTTAAGCGTCCGCGCCTTTATTAGGCTTATACATTGCTAGCCGCTGAAGTCAGCCGAACCCGGCAAGCAAGACTGCGTGTAGTGGCAGCCGCTTGTACCTGACGCTGAGTAAAAGTAACAGTTTTATAGACAGCAGGAATATTTTCCTGATGGATCGTCGTATTGTAGAGGTGCGTGGAACAGGTATTGCCGACAAATTTTGAATGAGTTCTCTTTGATATTATGATGCCAATTTTAAGTTAATGGTTATTAAACCCGTGGAAATAAAGAATAATTGTGCAGCCGCAAAAAAAAAAGGTGGGGTGGGCATAACCAAAGCCGATATTCGGCGTTGGCATGAAGACAAAGATAGTCTAAAAATGTGTACTGTATAAGAAAGGCAATCATATGATTTTATTCATGGTCGTCTCAGATGAAATTATAAACATACACTTTCACGTACTATCGGATTTCGGTAAATAACAAACAAGTAGGCCGTAGTGTGGATATCATCCACAAAAAGTTTTGAACAAACTGACAGCCGTTTCATATTGATTTTAATGTGTATGAGGGTTACCTGACTTCTACAAAAATTTGGATATAACGACAATCCGCTATAGCGAGTACTTTTTTCGCTCTTATGATTTCTTGCTATAGCGGACTTCTACTGTACGAACATGTTGCATATTTGACAGTTGCCAGTTATAGGGTTAATTAATTGGTTGTCGTAAAATATATAATACAAGACCAAAATCATGACAACAGGTTTACCATTAAACATTATGATCAATAATGAGTTAATCAAAGAGGTGAATAGTTTCTCTTTGTTGGGATCAGCCATCAGTAGAAGTGGCTCAAGCAGTCCAGAAATTCTCCAAAGACTTGCCCTTTGAAGAGCAGCATTCAGAGGCCTTGATAAGGTCTTCAAGTGTTCAGATGTTTCTTTGCATACTAAGTCAGAATGGTTAAGGCATTAGTCTTTCCCATAGCTATGCATGGTTATGAAAGCTGGACCATATGGAATCATATTGATGCATTTGAATTCTGTTGTTAGAGAAAGATATTGCATATCCCTTGGACAGCCAAGAAGACAAATGCATGTGCCATTCAAAAGATCAAACCACATCTGTCTCTTGAGGCTTTCATTACAAGATTACAGTTGTCATATTTTGAACACATTATGAGATGCTCTGATGCATTGGAAAGGTGGAGGGGTCTCTGAGATGAGGGCAGCCAACATTGAGATAGATCAATTCCATCAGATCCAACATGAATATGTCACTGAACGATCTGAAGTATATGGTTGAAGGCCGAAACATCTGTGAGCAATCCATCAATGCAGTCACCAAAAGTAGAACTGTGCATGATGGCACCTTTTCATCATCATCATCATCATCATCAAGATATATAAAATACTCTATTGACTGAACCACATTTCTCAGATTATAAACAGGTTGAGCGCATGCAGGTTGGTATCGATCACTGCATGGTTTGGTTAAAGCACGCAAAGCAGTCATCATGATTCAAGCAATAGAGTACAAAATATATCTTACTTCAACCTGTTACAGAGCCTGTTTTCTCCCTGTCCACATGGAGTTAACTTTTTTTTTTTTTTTTTTTTTTTTTTTTTGCTAGGGGCTTTACGTCGCACCGACACGGATAGGTCTTATGGCGACGATGGGATAGGAAAGGCCTAGGAGTTGGAAGGAAGCGGCCGTGGCCTTAATTAAGGTACAGCCCCAGCATTTGCCTGGTGTGAAAATGGGAAACCACGGAAAACCATTTTCAGGGCTGCCGATAGTGGGATTCGAACCTACTATCTCCCGGATGCAAGCTCACAGCCGCGCGCCTCTACGCGCACGGCCAACTCGCCCGGTTGGAGTTAACTGGCACTAAAAATAAACAGTTTCAGTAGGAGAAATATACTCTATTTCTAATGTGATAGCAGTTGTTCACATGGTAGTAATTTGTGTGGATTTTCATCAGTAGTCGCAAAATATAATCTCGCAAAACATGCCCTTGAACTGAGATAAGTGGAAGTAAGATGTCACAGTATATTCTTCGTCGTTCAACCACTTTGCTTAATTTAAACTAGAAGTAATCATCAAACTAATTATTCATTTCCATTTGAAGATAGTGTGTGCTGTATAGAGGTAACCCTACCTGTGGAAACCTTATTTTTTGTTGTGAACATTAGTGGTAGAGATGATATTCAAGTATCACCTTTGTGTTCTCACTCACCATGGCGAATGAACTCTACCTCTAGACTTTACTCTGTGTTGATTGGCTAGTATTCGTAAGACATAATTAATTTGTGGCATTTTTCCGACTACTGATTTTCATCTTCATGATTTATTTATTGCTGTCCCAGTGTTCTTCCCAGAAATTTTTGTCAGCCGGGTGTCAGGAATGAGTAGCTGGGTGAGAAATAGGATGTAAAAAAGGGATATGATAAAATTTGTTTATTCCCTTCAGAGCATTAATAATATCGGACAGGTAAACATTAACTGCAAAACTGAACTCTTTTAGTGTTATCACTAACAAGACATAACAGAGTATTTTTGAACTTCTATTGCTCTACTGTTTGTTCATAATCACGTAATATGGGTGCTTACCATTTCGTTGTTGTGGAGTGACATACAGGTTTGTGACGTCATCCGGAATCGCATGCGATTCCACGCTAATTTAGGCACCGCTCATGCACAACACTATGTGGTAGTCAAGCTAAACATTTAAACTCTGATGTCATTGATGCAATTATTCTGACAATAATGAAGATTTTTTATTTAAATAAACAGTTTTACAGTATTTAAATTTAACTTTGGAACACCCAACGACTCGTATATATATTAATATTATGGAACTAGCACATATCTAGGTTATGTTAGCCAGGCGGTCTGTAAAAACGGCTTGGCAGTCTGCCTTTTAAAAAGTTCTAGGGAGAACACTGGCCCTCCATTCAGAATGGTGTCATTATGGGTTCTGGAAACAAGAAATAGGGATTGAAACTTGTGATGTGCAAGGAAGACAAATGAAATCATTCAACAAAGTTGCCGAAATTCTTCGCTTGCCGTAAAGGAATGAAGGAACTAATTTGAGCATAACAGGTAGAAAGCAACATGGCGCCTGAATCCTGTCTACCACATGATAGGTTTTTGCAGTACGGTGACTCCAGAACCTAATGCATTTAGCATCATCTAAACTTTTGGAAATTTTGATCTACTATAATTATTTTGCCTTTAATGTTGAAGGCCTCAGTCACTTTTGGTTTACGTATGCAGTGGCTTTAAGATGACACTAACTAACTAACCAACAGATCAGATTGCTCCTGTTCAAATATAATGCTGTGAGCATTGTTACCTCTACTACAGTGGTAACACAAAACAAGGCACAAACAGAGTTAAAAGGGGAAGGTAAGAGCAAACTACACAATATAAGAAATCACTACACACTCGGAAAAACAGTAGCTGGCGTTACTCGGATCTCCAACAAAACATGTACGTAAATATCAGTAGGGCCAACTAGTGAACGACAAACCGGGAAGATGAAAAGGCTGGGAACCTAAGCATGGACATGGCTTAGATAGCGGATTCCGAAATAAATCACCGTGATCCTTAGATTTAAAAAATATTATTTACAAGATAATTTTACAAATACATTCCAAGTTATGAGCTATAAGTTCAGTGATATACATAGGTTATTTCGTAGCAGTGTAAATTCAAATTTCAAATCAACTATACATCTAGTTACCAATGCAGTAGTACAATGCAATTTACAGGTTATCCAAAATCTAGCGTACCTCAAGTGATACAGAACTACCAGAGGCAACCCCCAAGGGAAATAATGTTAAACTACAATATACATATTTTAGTGAAACAAGAAATGGGAATGCCTCGGAAACGAACAGGTAAGTCCAGCTGAAAAACTAAGGCGTTATAAGTAACTAATTTGGTGAATCTAGGCGAGGTTAGGGCAGACTCCTGTATGAAAAGCAAATCGGAACATTACGGAAATTTTAGCAGGAACGGAATTGAAGAGTGCTTACCCGAGGAGAGTGCCATCCCGGAAACCGGGGGACGTCATCCAGATAGGCTACTCGCAGACAGATAGACCAAGACCGACAGATTTCAGGATACAGAATTTATTCGAACACTGCCTCGCACACTATATATAGGAAATTCCGGCCTTGGAGGCAGCCAATCAGCGTGCATGAGTTCCCTATCGCCACCTAGACTCACCAATCACAACCTTACTTTTGATCGCGAACTTTGACTAACAGTCTAGAATACGCCTGATCGCGAATGTCGTATTTCCAGAACAGTCAGAAATATTTTCTAGAAAACATTACAAAGTAACATACCCTGTATAAAAGTTATGTAACTTTCTGGATCTTTCCAGGAACTATAGAACAGAATTCTACTATTTACAAATGCCTATGTTACCATATTATACAGTACAGGTTAGGTCATTAAAAATAAACGTTATACAGTACTTCACCAATAAGGTCTTTAAAAACACTTTCCACTTGTACTACATATTTCGCTTGTGACAAGCATCAGAACTAGTAATTGAATTATAGGAAAATTTGTACTGGTGAATTATTAAGAAGATGGAAAAATAAATGAAGAAATTGGAGAGAGAATCCAGCAAGCCAAGAGGTTTTACCAGTCAGTGGAACCAGGAAATCCAGAGAAATGCAAAAAAGTTCTATACTCTGCATATTACTGTACGCACCAGTTTTAACATACACAGCTCAGAAAACACAGAGATAATGCCTATTGCCCATGGTAAAATGTTTCATAAAATTTGTTGCACAACTAATTTTATAAAAAATATGATGAGAACAAGTTGTGTTGTTCATGGTAAAATTATTTTATCAAATCCATGGAAGCATCAGGATGGCCATCTATGAATTAAATTCTGAAGTAAGATGTGTATGTGCTGCCAAGGATTGCTGCCAAGGATTGAGTTCAAAGCCTGTTTATCTTCGCCTTCACATCAGCTTCACTTGTGTTCGGCCGAACTTTTGACACAAATTAAACGATTGAGTTTTCTGCCTCCCTTCTTGCATTTCTGTTGTGATACATTGGCATTTTTAACCTCGTATAAACACTAGCAGCTTCCTTAGTCCACCTGTATCCTGCCATTTTAGAAGTGTTTATGTTAAGAATGAGCTTCACAAACTTCTCACGTCATAGCACCAGGATCGTCATATCAGCTTCGCTAATTGGTTCGTTTCACAAAATTAATTTTATGAAAAGTTTTGATAAAACTTGAAGTTGACTGCGACAAACAGAAATTTTATGAAATTAAATTATTGTACAATAAATTTGAAGGAAAATTTTACTGTGAGCAACAGGCATAAGATCATAACTGTAGAAATTGGAGAAAGAACCAGATTCCTAAAACTTCAGGACAAGATAGAGACCAGTAAATTGAAATGGCATGGACACATGATGAGAATGAAAGAGGATGGAGTTCCAGAATGAGTATTTAGAGAAAATAGTAGGATGAAGACAATTGGGGAAGGCCCAGAAAGAGGTTGGTTGATATGGTGCAGGAGAGTATAGAGAAGAGAGGAGTAAAGGTAGAAGAAATATTGGGAAAAGGAAGGGGGACGTGGAGAGATAGACAACTGTGGAGGTCCTTGATTCACAGCCTGACCCAGAAGACTGGAAACAGGAAAATGAAGGAGAAGAAAACATACTTGATTGAGTAAACCCTTGGCCATTGTTCTTTTTCTTTCTTTCTCCACCACATTTCCTAAAGAGGAGGAAGAGAAAGCAGTCATATTTGATCAAGTAAGCACTTGGCCACTGTTCTTTTTTCTTACTTTCTCCACCGTTTTTCCAGCACTCTAATGGAGTCATGCATGCGAGTCACTGTGCTTACGGGTACATTTGGGTTAACCACTGTATCTTGTGAAATGAGCTTGGTTATCTGTGTGTATACATTTTCATTACAATTGAATAAGTGGTTTTGATGATAGAAGCATAATATTGAAAAAGGGGCAATCTGAACTCTTCAGCAGTTCGTGCCATCTTAAATTTGTTCCATTTTAAGCCTGCCTTTTTATTTTTCCGCTATACTTTGAACGTGAAAAGAAAAAAAAAGCCAAATACTATATTCAGTTTATTGTGTATCTTCTTGTGGTATATTTTAGAAACCATTATACTAGCCAGGGGAGGATATTTAGAGTGAGAAGACTGAGAGAATACCTACCTGTAAGTCCTTATGGGAGCAGAAAAATTGTTCTCAAATAGGTTGTTGTTGCAAATTACATTACTTTGTTTTGTTATAAGGAACAACGAATAGTTCGTTGCTTGTGGATGATTTATATAATAGGTTTGTTCCAACAAACAGTTCTAAACCAACTATAAACTAGTTCATAATGCATGACTCAGAACAGTTCCAGAATTGATTCTTGGTGATGTTTTGTTGGAAGATGTAAATGACAGTTCTGGATTTTATCGTCATCGGCTAGGAATTACTGTACAAAATACTTAACGACAGATACCCAATGACCTCAGAATTAAGTACATAATTTCAGTGGCTCATTGGTTGAAAGAAGTGGGCATGTCCATAGCTCACAGTACCTACTCTTGACTGAGAACTGCTAGAATCGGTTCTGAACTTGTTTCAAATTATTGTTGGAGCAGTGTGAATTCGGAACTCTCAGCTCAGAAGCAGTTCTGGATTTCTGTTCGTTCAGCATCCACACTACTGAGCATGTACCAGGCAGTTCAGAATCAATTCGGTACCATGTTGGAACAAACCTATAATATGTGTAGAAGGTTGACTAAATGGATTCATCTGAAATATTTGAGTTGTTGGCAATGCCATACTGACAAGAGATGAACTGTTGGTGGGGAAATCTGATTAATATTCATACAAATGCTATGATTTGCCGTAGCAACTTGAACAACATTGAGGAAAAAGTCAAGATTTTGCCAGTGTCCATCAACTCTGTGGCAGGTACAATGTGATATCCAAGTTCCTCTGTATTTAAGGGCAGTGGTAAACCAAACCTGGCATATTGGATTTAACTTCAGGGAGAACTTAACACTATATAGCCAGACTATTTAAAATAGTCACTCCTCTATGATGGCATCGCTTAGATTCTCAGGAAAATAATCACAGTTTTGCCAGTTTTTGCTGTATAATTATAACATTTTATATATATGTATATATTCCAGGAAAAAGAAACAGTCTATCATATGAGCTGGGCTGAGCAGCTCAGATGCTAGAAGCACTTTGACAATGCTGCCATCTAGCGGCTGGTGAGCACACACCACCATAGAGCCAACTTAAAGACAGTTAGAGAGCAAAATTGCAGATACTTATTGACTGGCCCTCGTATTTCCAATGACTTATGAGGTGATGGTGATGGTGATTATTGTTTTAAGAGGAAGTATAACTAGGCAACCATCCTCTATATAACACTAATCGGAGGGAGAAATGGGTCCGACACTTCGGAAAATGAAGATATCGGCCAAAGGAAGACAAGGGCCACGAAGGGCGTGAAAATGAAAGACTCCCTAGCCCTCGCAAACCTAACAGCGTCGGGGTCGGAAAAGAACAAGAGTTGACCAAGAGAGGTCGGATAGGATAGATGAAAGTGAGGAGTCTGGCACAAGTAAGTGGAAGCAATGCCAGGACTCGGCTGAGGGCCCCGTGGTCGCCAACCCACGCTCCAAAGTTTAGAGCCCCCGAGGCTCCTTTTAGTCGCCTCTTACGACAGGCAGGAGATACCGTGGGTGTTATTCTACCGCCCCCACCCACAGGGGGATGAGTTATGAGGGCATTAGAGGTATGATTTCAGTGAATCCTTCATAAGACATTATTCTGTTCTTTTGTCCAGTCTCCGAGTTTAGAAACTGGGAGGATGTGGCGTGTGATCGACTAACATTGCAACATATTGTCCATGGAGGTCCACAACATTTTCAACAATGGCAATGAAGGTACGAGTCTGATAAACGAGATTGTAAAAAAGAACAAAAATATTCAGAGAAGAATAGATTGCCAGATTCTACATGACAAGCTGGTTTGGTGGATTTGATGTTCTGGCATTGTGGCACAGCTTGTCGTTCTACAATTGGTCTCTTATTCACCAGGGAACCGATAAGGGACAACACTGATGCACTTGGAAGATATTCATTATACTCACCAGCAAGGAATACCTTTGATGATTAATCAAAGAATACATTGTGTTGTATAAGACTGATTATTAAGCACTTGGAGTGGGATGGGGGTGGGGGAGTGCGTTGTAATGCGTATGAGATTGATATTTGCTCTAATCTTTACTTGTCTTGCACTGAATATCAACAACACATGCTTGCTTCATAAACTTTATCTATAATTCATGTCTTGCCTTAACTTTATTAATTTTGACTGATGATGGTCTCTATCAAGACCGAAACTAGTTTCATGAAGTACATGAAACTTTTTTAAGGTCACAATAAATAGTATTGGATAGGTGAAAACTTAGCTTTTGTTTTGAATTATATCATCATTATGAATTCCTTCCAGTGAACCGGGTAGGATGTTTAAGAACAATGTGCCTCCATTTATTATGGTCCTGGTATGCTTTTCTCTCTAGGGCATCCCATGTTTCTCCTCTCTTCTCTATGTCTTCTCGTATCTGATCTAACCGCCTTTTCCTAGGGCGTCCAATTGATCTTCGTCCTGGAACATTTTCCGAATTCTTCCTTGGTGTTCAAGTCGCCTGCATCCGCTTAACGTGTGCTAGCCACTTCAGCCTTGCATCACTCAGCCTTTCTTGCATGGTTAGGTTGACGTGCAGGTCTCATCGTATCTGATCATTCCTAATTCTGGTCCTTCCTTGTTTTCTATATGGCTGATCTAAGGAACTTCATTTCAACAGCTTTCAGTTGACGTAATTCTCTTTCTTTGGCATATCTCAGATATTTGTAGGGTTGCTGGAGTCGCCTGGTTGGGGGCGATTTAAGTCTGAATGCTCTTCCTTACTCCATGTGATTTTTGCAGTGAAAATTCCAACCTCGTACCTTGGTCATTTGGACGGAAAGCCAGCTGCTAAGCCACTACGCTAATCACGCCCCCATTCTCTTTGCCTGAGAGTATGACACAGTGAAATTTGTCGAGCCAGAGCATGTTGTTACCGTTGAGAGACCATAGTTTACTTCGTCAGTAAGAAATCTATCTAGCCGGCTACCGTGCCTGCCTCTTACCCAATTCCTGGCCAGTCCAGAGATTTTAATTCTGGGTGGAATGGGGATACACAGCCTCATGAGATCAAGGGAGGGGCTGCTGATAGAGAGGCAGTGGACCCGGGCATGAAGGCAAAGCCGTATGACAGGATATTGTCATGCTGACCGTGTGGATTTCTAGTAGATGCAGGCCATTTGGACGGGCAGCAGTCATCTTGGCAAGCCAGGTACTAATGGGCTTCTGCCACGTGTGTGTTTTTTTCAATTCAAGGATTGTAGTATGAAACAATGGGAAACTAATCTAGGAAGGACAAAAGTACTACTGTTATTCTATTTTTGCCTTTTTTTTCTCTTTATATTTAACTTATTAACTGTAATTTATTAGCTCATCTGAAGCAGCGACATGTTGGTTTACATATTGTTTGAAAAATGCGAGATATTATTATACATTCTTTAAAAATATATAATATTCTGGGTCCTTGGAGTGCATTGGGTTGCATTACCTCTGAGGTAGTCAATTTTTGGAAGAACTGCCAAAGATCTTGGCACTCATTGTCATTGTTGTTGACATGTTAAAGATCTCGAGTGATTGGAGAGGTCGTACTATTTATTTTTATTGCCATTATCATTATTATCATTATTCGCAGTTTGTTATGCCCAACTAAGGAGCGCGTTTGAACTTACTTGACACAATGTTTTGTTGTTTCTTCTCAATATCTCTTGATTTGTTCACAAGAGTTCCTATTTACATTCTTCCGTTCATTCTGTATATTTTCTTTTAGATTTCTCTGCAAATTTAATTTTGCTTACTAAGCTTCTATATTTGTTCTATCTTGAATGGTTTCTTCAGTAATTATCAATTCCTTGTAGCCCTTAATTTATTTCCACAAAATAGTTGTAATGTGTAGTGCTAGGCTTACAAGTTTCTTTGTAAGCTGGTTGTTATCCATTCTGTGTAAGTGTCTGTAGAATTTAAGTTGCCTTTTTCTAACAGTGCCGGAGTTTTTCTGGCACGCAATTTTTTTTCTTTCCCTTTCTGAATTTATGCTGACATTGTGTTTGATTTTAATTTACCAATCTTTGTACCATTGAACTTGTACTCTTTTTTGTTGTTGTTGTTGTTGTTGGCAGTATTCTTGTTGTAAAATTGTTGTAAAATCAGAAATCACAACTTGTGGAATGATCCTGACTTCCAGTTTATTGTCGTTTGTCACATTCGCAACTTGATCGTCCAGTTACCATACGTGCATGGTACTCCTGAGCTATGTCCTAACTTCGTTTTCAGTCCGTTAATGTGACAAACTTCAGTTTCTTGAGTGAATTCATATTGTCCTCTTTCTGGCAGTGATTACCCTTCATTTTGTAATGTTGGCAGGTTAGTTTTAAGAGCATTTGAGTAAACTCCACCTTCACAATACTTAAAGAATTCTTTATTCTTTAGTACTTTTTAAAATTATTGTAAAAAACAATGGAGTTGACTCAAACACTTAAAACTTGCTCGAGATTGACAGTACGGATTAATTATGAAGTTCATTTCTTGTGGTTGGCAGGTAAAACGTTGATACACTTGTACCTGCAATCAACTGATGTTATTTTAAAAAGACAGTTATGTAGGTTTCTTTGAATGAGAATCATGCTGTGTTTTTGTTTTCTGGGGGGAAGGTGTGGTACTTAGTGACATGGTTGAAAATTAAATTTCAGATAGTTTTGTTAGAAAAACTTCTGAATGATGATGACCATTTTCAAAACATCAGCAAGAAACGTTGTCAACCCCAATCTTAGGCCAGTAAACTCAGTATCGAAGTTAACACAGTTGTAAAATGTATGCTGAATTTCAGAAAAGTGTTCTGCCCATTTTCACGTATTATGCGGAATGTATGTAGTGTTAAAATTGAATATTGAAATTGTTTTGCAGATTAAAAAAAAAAATTATCTTCAACAATCCTGCCTAGTATTTGCAGAAAATTTTACTCATTTATTCACAGCGTACCAAGTATTTCATTAACTGTTTAGTTATTAATTAATTAATTAATTATTTTGAAAATATAACAGGTTATCAGTCGTAATGACAATAGTTACATATATCGTCGCTGCTGTGCCAAAATTGTGAATGTTACAATGCTCTTACTATCCATTATTTCCCTTAAGACTGGCCACGCCTCCCAGCCACATATTGGTATGCAGTCCATCAGACCATTTTTCGTTGAATTCATTTTCCTATGCGCGTGTGTCAAGGACCATGAACCTTACTATACCATACTGTAGTAATGTATGTTTGCATGACATATTTACCCACTCCTAGAGTATGGTGTATTTAAGGTTTATTTTCCTGTACACTGTAGCTTAGGAAAGTGAACACAAGGAAAATGTTCTGATGGTCTGCATATATATCAATATGTGGTTGGGAGGCGTGACCAGTCTTAAGGGAAATACTGGATAGGAAGAGCATTGTCACATTCGTGCTTTTGGCACACATCAACAATATATGTAACAACTTACAAATCTCATTTTTATCCTTTATTGGCATCAACTCAACTGAGGTTAAGGTTGAAAGAAGAATCTCACCTTCCAATACTTATTTGCTTTTAATGGCTAGTTCATTCAATTAGGAACATATTCCAGCTTAAACTCTAGTTTCGTTCCTCTGATTTGGAACATCTTCATCGTCATCGGTCATCATAATTTAAATTTAAGTCTATCGTCATCCACAAGTTATTTAGAGTGCATACTAAAGAAGAAAGAAGCTCACTTTCTAGGATCTCTTATGCACACAGATTTTATTACAAATTAGAACATTGATTTATTGAGTGTTTTAAACTCATTATGAAGGAATATTTTATTTCATCATCAAGATCACTATCATCATAAATGTTTCATATGTGCCGGTCTTCGAATCAATACATGTATTTTACCTAAAGACGTTCCAAATTTAACTAGACCTTTAGCTGGAATATGCTTGTAATTACATAAACTAACCGTTCAAAGCGAATACGTATTCGAAGGTGGGATTCTTCCTTCAACTTTAACCTTAGTTGATATGTGTAACATTAACTATAATATTATTTAAATAAATTTTTATTGGCACACAACCTTGATTAAGAACTTCAAAACTACTTGGAGCATAACATGATCATGGGGTTTATATGAGCAAAAACTGCTTTCTTGTTTAGAGGACAGTTTAATACATTTTCAAATGGTGCAGGGAGATTGATGTGAATATGATGTATCATTATTTTTAATAATTTACTGATTTATATATTATTAATTGTCAGTGTTCTTCCCTATAATTAAAACACTGCGTAACATCCTCTTTGGATGACCAAGCTGAATGTGGAGTGATTGTTGACATTATTATTATTATACAATCTTCCTGCAACAGCTGCAGGTTGCCCAAAGACAAAGAGTACCTTCACAACAATAATGGATGTGGATACAATAGATAATGTGTTCGTATGATGTTAAATGTAGGCAGTCGAGTGAGGCATGTCAAACATTTATTTGAGGTCCGCAAGCATGGTTCTTGAAGATCATGATGGACTTCTTGAGTGTGGTAATGGCGATGTTATAGATAAAATCTCTATTTAGCCCAAAGGTATTGCAGAAGTTGACAACTCCGTGTTCGTGAGAGATGACAGTCCTTTATCATACATGCATCTAGTAAAACTGAAAAAAATTTTTTTTTTAAAATACATTCTATTGATAAATTTGATTAAATGAACCCCTTAAAAAAATGTTAGTCTTAGTAGCAGTTCCAATATTTTATTGCTGACATCAAATATTTATTATAAAAAGTTATAGAGACGTCTAGTTTTTTTTTTTTTTTCAAAGGCAATGATCTCTGTTTGATGAGTGCTGCCACTAATGAAAATGCCATATATGAAAGTGTGGAGTTTGCCTTCGTTCTTATGTATTCATGTTTGTCCTTATTTCTACTTTGTTTCTCCCTCTTCCCCCACTTGGGGGCTGTCTTATGTTTATCTATCTATCCCCACTCCTAGCTTTTAATCTTTGAAATCAATGTAAATAAGATCTGGGTTTTGAATATTATTTGATTTACAAAGTGAGTCAAAAGTTACAATCGGATATTTGTGATAATTGTGGTGAAAAGAACCAAAATATGATAATCGGTGCAGAAACCGAAGTACAGTACAATTCCTAAAGTGTAACGAATCATTACTTCAGCTGAAGTTTTATACTCGTCGCCATAAGACCTATCTGTGTCGGTGCGACGTAAAACCCCTAGCAAAAAAAAAAAAAAAAAGTTTTATACATATTTACCATAATGAATTCCTGTAAAAAAAAAAAAAAACAATTTCATTGCTGTATTTTAAATCTTTGATGACACAAAAAGGTGCACTCTCATAAAAAAGAATCCAAACAATAAATTTAAAGAGTGATGGAGGCCAAAGAATAACCTGAACAGTTAATTTCATTTCAGCTCTCTATTGCCCAAATTCTCAGTATATTTTGGGGCTGTACCTTAAATAAGACCACGGCCGCTTCCTTCTCACTACTAGCCCTTTCCTATCCCTTCATCGCTATAAAACCTATGTACCTGTGTTGGTGCGACGCAAAGCCAATTGAAAAAAAAAAAAAAAAAAAAAAAAAAAAAAAAAAAAAAAAAAAAAAAGAGATAAAGCTTCTCAGTATATTGATCCTCACACTTGAGACAGAGTTGAATTTGCCACCAATGTGCATTTGCTAGGCTTCATTTAAAGAGGAGGACACTAGCAATCAATCTCTCCTTCCATATCCTTCATGGAGTCTGCTGAGTAGCTCAGGCAGTACAGTGCTGGCCTTCTGAGCCCAACTTTGCTCAGTCTGCTGGTATTTGAAGGTGTTACAACAAATACATCAGCCTAATGTTGGTAGATTTACTGGCACGAAAAGGAACTTGTGGGACAAAATTCCTCAGCTTATTTGTAAAACCGTAAAAGTAGTTAGTGGAAAGTAAAATCAGTTACATGGTCATCATCATAAAAATTCTGTTAATCTTTTCCTATATTAAAGAACACATCCGGTTAAGTTCAGACTTCCGAGAGGAAATTTGTCTGGCCAAAGCAGTAAAGGCGTGCTCAGTTCATCCTGGAAGAACATTGGTTCAATTCCCTGTCAGGAAGTTGAAAAATGTTAAAAACTAGAAATTTACTTCCACAGGTTCACTAAGCCTACACCAAAAATGAGTTCAAAGTTAATTCCTGGGGTTGAAGGAGGCAGGGCGTAGAGCTAACCTCTCTACTCCACCAAGTGCTGAGGTTACAGGTTACACCTCTCCATGGGCCTTTATGGCCAGTACAGAGATGGCTTTGCTTTTGCACACTTCAGAAAGACCAATTGAGAGGTCCATCTCATACAACCCACACTGGAAACAGCATTCATATAGTCTGTGCTCTATTGGAAAACACAGATAATGTGAGAAATATTCCTCTCTACCTATGACAACTTTTCAGTTCCATGTCACTTGTGAAAAACATGCTCTTTCACTGCAAAACTATCCGATCGTGGCTTTTCGCAAACCCTATACAGCTTCAGCTTTGTAATAAGTACATTGCCTTTCTCCTTTTTGTATACACGTGTAGAAATCTGTATCTTCGAGAAATTGGCTGTACACATCAAATGCATGATTGATTTGTGGGTTTCTTGTTTAGATTTTCATGGATGATGGAGAATTTTGGAAGTTTGCATTTCATATGAATGAATGAATGAATGAATGAATGATTGAATGAATACTGTTGAATGGAATAATATCGAATTTGAGTGTGTGTTTTAAAATCACATCATGCTTGCATCTATATCTGCCTGTTTACTGGTGAATTGGCTTGATGATTTTTGTTGGCCTATATTGAGCTGGTGTGACTGTTGAGTATGATTACATGTATTGTTACCATATGTACATGAATATTCCCTGTATATGTTTTCCGTTCAAAAGTTGGCGGTAATGAGAAGGGTTTGTTATACCAAGATCAACACAGTACTGCTGACGTAGTTTCACTCTTTGTATGCCACAAGCATCACATTCTTTGCACGTTGTGACAGCTGAAGCTAAAGAAATATTGAACATAAATGAAAGAAAGAGGGGTTTCACAATTTTGGGTAACCCGAATCTGAGATAATAGGTAAATGGTAATTTTTGCCATCAGAAGGTTTACATTGGAATAATTGTTCCAGTTGATTGTGTTCAAATTATATGTCAAATCAATATGTACTCAAATTATTACTCTCACATTTAGTACTAGAGTACTGTCCTTTTTTTAACCTGAACTTCTTTACCACAGTATCTTCTTGTAGCAATATCTCGCAATTGTTTTATTAGGACAGCTTCGTTACTTTGTTCAACAAAGTAAAGTTTTCTAAAAGAAGTATTTTTTGTAGAAACACCCTTATTTTTTAGATACATTACTTGCACTGTAACTACTGTAAGAGGAAATAAATAGTCTTACCTCTATCACATTAAATCCATCATTATCAGTGACAACACAGTACACACTTGCAAATACAATACACTTATAATGCAAAATGCTAACAGATTAAAATGGGTTTTGTGAACACTTATAAGCCTACGTGATGCCTCTGTGCAAGTAGACATGGAATTTTCAAGAAAATATTCTTCTGAGAATGGAACAAATATTATAATTTAACAAAAGCAGCCGGTCATTTCAGTTAAATGTATTTCAGTTAAATGTATTTCAGTTAAAGGAGTAGAGACCGGACGAGACCCAGTCGGACGGGCTATCCTCATCACCCCTCGCGTGCTTTATTAATATTCAATATATACATTATACAGGGGGTGCACCCATAGGTGCAACAATACGAAGACAAGGTTTACAAATGAGACAACACTTTAGATAAGAAAATAACCAGAGCAGCATAAGCAATGATAAAGAACACCACACAACACATAATGCCAACCGTATCTGATGCTGGAGATTCAGCCGAACGGGTGGCAGGTGATTCCCATGTGTCGGTACTAGGTAGCACCACCTCGGGCCCAGAGTTTGCCGTGGCCCCTGCCACTACGACCCATGCCGCGGGTTCCCGGGTGGGAGGTTGGAACTGGAACCCGGGCGGCAGGTTGACCAGGTCATCACCAGTGGCGTTGGCGACCTGGACCGCCATGTTCCAGCTCTTTGTTAATGCCAGGTAGAGGATCAACGCTCATGTATACATGAAGCGGTGCTGTGCAGAATCCATATGGGCCCAATTGGACAGAGCCCATAAGATCCCCTAGGCTTCGTGCTGGTCTCTTCCGGTTGGCGTGGCGGGAACCAGATTCTTGAGGGCCTCAGCGAGACAGTAGACTCTTGCTGGTTCAGGAACTGTGAGACCTGTCAGGTACGATGAGGGTGTCAGCGTGTGCTAGGTGATGGCATCGTCCTCTTCTTCATCGGTGTCGAGTTCCTCGAGCGGCGGCTAGGGGCCGGGGACCGTTCGTGATCGGGGTGCCGATCTTGCAATTGTTGCTCTAGGTGTTGTACAGTACGCACCAAGGCTTGCCAGTCTAAGTTTTCTGGGGGGTGCTGTGGAGGAGCTGCATTGTTCTCATTGTCTTGGAGATCTTGCGAACTGTTTAAGTCTGTCTGAGATCTCGTGAGTCGTCCTGCTGCAGGGGTGCCTGCAGATCCTGTTGAGGAGCTCTTGGGGCGAGCCACACTGTGATCCATCTTCTTCGTTTCACGGAAATAGTGTTTCACACTCTGTTCGAGGACTTTCTTAGACATAACGAAAGAAGACCTTCGTCCCCCAGTCACCAGCAGACTGCTCGCCGGGAGCCTCGGCCAGCCTCCTTAAATAGGCTGGCGGAGACGTGTGTTAAACATAAAGTTCTACACATCTCATCTAACCACTACCCATCACATAAGCAAGCTGTTCTGAACACAGCCATTAATAGGGCCATAGTGATATCTAGTACAGAACTCGAAAAGAAGAGAGAAAACTCCTAACCGGAACCCTCAAAAGCAATCTGAACTTATTTGATGACAGTCTTTAGGAAAATAGAACAGTAATGTATTGGAAAGGCCACTGCAGAAGAGAACATGCGGAAGAACCTGACTCGACCCATCTGAGACTTGACAGACTAGATTGCAAAGATATTAAGTGAATATGTCATCAAGACTATTTGCAAGCCATGGAAGAAGTTACCTACAACCATAGAATTACAGACTCGAAGAAATATCAGTAACCGTCACTCCAAGAACCAAGCCAAAACAATGCCAGCTGTAAATAAGCATTTCTCCAAAACAAACTTTTTTTTTTTTTTGCAATTGGCTTAACGTCGCACCAACACAGACAGGTCTTGTGGCGACGATAGGATAGGAAAGACGAGGAGTTGGAAGGAAGCGGTCATGGCCTTAATTAAGGAACATCCCCAGCATTTGCATGGTGTGAAAATGGGGAAACCATGGAAAACCATCTTCAGGGCTGCCGACAGTGGGGCTCGAACCCACTATCTCCTGGATGCAAGCTCACAGCTGCGTGCTCCTAACCACACGGCCAACTCGCCCGGTAAATTTTTTTTGATAAAACCAGCTGTGCCTGGATTGTCAAAAGGAAAATCTGTGAGGCTATAGGAATATAGAAACACTAGGACAATGTATATAGAGGAAGGTTACAAAAATCATAGATTCTTATGTTCCTGTTATACCCAAATTACCAGTATGCAACTTATAGGACAGTAACAGAAATTGTCATTTTGACTAGGACCCGTGCGAGCCTGGTAGTGGAGAATCAGTATAAAGCAAGGCACAGAGACCAACTTCATAGTTAATTTTAGCTGCCTAGGGAGCCTGGTTACTTCAGATCGAGTAGGCGCACGTCATTTGTATGGGACCCACTACTTGATATGAGAATTCGGAAAGATCCTAATGAAAGCAGCAAGATATTTTCTGGGTGATTTCTGACAATAGAGTAGTATAACGAAAATGTACCAAACTTTAGGCTGGAAAGACTCGGGAGTAAGAAGACAAGATGCTCGACTAAGTGGTATGGATTGAAATAATAACATTAAGTTATTTATTAAACCACCCAATCAATACAAAATCGTCTTGGATGATTTACATAAATTTGTTAACTAATAGTGGTACATGTTTCGCCTTCCCTGAAGGCATCATCATCCATAGTCTTAACCTTAAATTAAAAATAAGCGTCTAAATAACATGTAATAATGAAATGAATTTTAAAATCTTGAAGAGATTTGAAGTAAAAATAACATTAAAAATAACAATGATGGTTTAAAAAATACTATGTGATGAGATATAATAGTGGAAGTATTAACAAAATTAACATTAGAAGGCTGCTAAAATAAGTGCAATGGATAAAACAACAGATTGTTTATACAACAAGTAGTAAGATTGCATAAAAATAAAGTTGATAGTCTGGCGGTTATAATTAGACGATGGCGAAAAATCGTATATAATCAAAGTAAAGAAGAGAGAATAAAAGTCAAAGTTAGTCGAGAGATCCGAAGTTAATCATGATCTTGAAGATAAAAGACGAAAGTCAGAGGCATATGGTGAAGTTGTAGAACAGGTTGAGGATATGAAGTTGTAGAATAGAAGTTGAAGAACAGTTTCAAATAGGATCTCTATGGACCATCTCAAAATTTGAAGTAATGCTCAAATGTTGTAAATTGTGAGTTTGTAGATATTCTAGTTGAAAAAGCATATAATAGTGGAATCTGTAAAAGGAAGCAAGAAACGTAGAGTTAATTGTGTGAAAAGATATTTGAAAATATTGAAGTAGAATCGTGTGCACTTACCATTTGACGGTGACAAAGAGAGCTTGTAACGTTATGAGTTAGAAGTATTTGCAACAGTAGACTTCTTGCTATGTGTGTTATAGCTGAAGGTTTGTGCTGGAGGGGGATCTGTTTGCATTGACGTAACTATTGGAGGGGGGCTGCTATTGGTGGGAGGGAAGGAAGAGAGTGTATTACTGCGCGTGTTGTATCGGTGTAAGGCTATTGGAGGGAGCGATGTTACGGTGGGTGTGGCTATGGGTTTATTAGTTGTATTTGAATTAGATGTACTAGCAGGGGGGGGAGGGGGGTATATTAGCTGTAGGGGAGGTGGGAACGCTAATTGATGTGAGGTTGAAGATTTTTAAGAATATGTTGGTGAGGGGAGTTGATTCTTGTAATAAAATAAGAATCTGTTCATACAAGGGGCTTTTTTTAATCAATAGTGTCATTTAGGTTCTTATCTTTATTAAAATGTTGGTCGAGGAAAATAAATAAGTTTTCATATTCTGTCATGAGTTTACTTTTATCGACTTTTTAGGATAGGGAGGTCTTGTTCTATTGTGGTGAATTTATGCCCTGTGTCCCTCATGTGGTTGGCCATTGCGGAGAATTTATTGTGTCTTTGGGCATTGTAATGCTCGGCGTATCTGGTGGAGAAGCTGCGGCCAGTTTGGCCAACATAACAAAAATTACATGTAGAGCATTTCAGTCTGTATATTCCTGATCCAGAGTAACTATTGTCTGTGATGTTAATAGAGTTGTGATTGAGGAATAAATTACGATTAGATTTTTTTGTTGTGTAGGCTATTTTTATTTCGTGCTTCATTAATGAATTGGTTATCGGATAAATGCTATGGTTAGTGAACGTGAATTTAGCATATTTTGGTTTGACTGGTTTCAATGGAGTTAAATTTGTAGCTAGTTTCAGTTTGGTTTTATTAATGATTTTATCAATCATACTTGTGTTAAATCCATTGAATTTAGCTATTTCCTTAATGAATAGTAATTCTTTCTTTAAATTAATACAGGACATAGGGATCTTTAATGCTCTATATATTAAACTGTGATAAGTGGCTTTTTTATGTGAGTTGGGATGTAAAGAATCATTTTTTATGGTTGTTGGAGAAAAGGTGGGTTTTCTCTATATTTGGAAGTCGAATTTGTTCAATGCTCGTGTGATTTTGATGTCTAAGAAGTTCAAAGAGTTATTGAACTCATCTTTTTTAGTGAATTTAATATTATTATCTAAGTTGTTGAGAAATGATAGTATGTTATTGCTGTTGTTGATTTGTTTATCAATGATAGCTATGGTATCATCAACATAGCGATACCATAGGCAGAGTCCGTTGATGTTATTAATAATCTTACTATGTTCGAGATTATCTAAGTATATATCGGCTAGTATTCCAGATAACGGGTCTCCCATCGCTAGACCTTCTTGTTTGTAAATTTTCTTATTGAAGGTAAAATAGTTGTTGTCTAAAACGAAATTAAGTAATTTTAACCATTCATCAGTTTCGATTTTTCTCAATGTGCTATGTTTCAACAGATTGTTTTTTATGATGTTAATAGTATTGTTGATAGGGATATTAGTATACATGTTGGTGATGTCAAAAGAACATAAAGCGTGGTTTGGTTGTAGACTGAACTTATTTAGGGAATTACAAAGTTCGATCGAGTTCTTTATGGGGTTGGAGTTGTGAAATTTGAAGTGTTTTTTCAGGAATTTGTGTAGGAAGTGAGAGGTTTTATAGGTAGGACTATTAATACTATTAATTATAGGCCGAATGGGGACATCCTTTTTATGAATTTTGGGCAGTGATCTGACTGTAGGTAATTTTGGGTTCATTACAGTTAATTTCTGATAATCTTGATCATTTAAAATGAAGTTAGAATTTTTAAGAAGGTTCTTTAAGTTACACTGTATTTTGTTTGTTGGATCTTTGTTAATTAAGGTATAGGTATCGTCTGAAAAAAAGGTTTCAGTTTTATTGATGAAATTCATAACCATCAATAATCTTGTTTGTTCATTATTACTATGGTGTTGCCCTTATCTGCTTTTGTAATTACTACGTTGTTGTTATGGATTTTGGATTTCAGGTTTAGAATTTGTTTCGAGTCGTTGTGGTTATTATTAGATGTTATTTCATTAATCAAAGTTGGGAGTTTCTTTTTTACTTCATAACGTACGTCATTCTGTTTATCAATTGGGATTTGTTTATCGATATTAGTTTCGGTTTCAGCGATGGTAGTGATGATGTCTTCTGCTTTTTTGTGATTAGGCCAATTATGTTTGATGCCTTTATCTAATAGATTTAATTCTTGGTTAGAGAAGGTTGCATTAGATAGGTTGATTGTAGTGGGAATGTTAGTCAAATGGGAAGGGGACACTTTGTTGTTTGTATTTTGGTCAGGAGTTTTACATTTGTTTTCTTGAAGACATAGTAATTTATGGTTTAGGGTTTTCTGTTTCTTGTCTAATACGTAAGATAGTTTAAGGTCAGTGTACCTTAAAAATGAGCTCCATTCAAGTGGGGGTAATTTCTGAGAGATGGTCAAATGAGTCCTATATAATTGTAAATTTAGTAGAGATTTCTTCCTGTATAATAGTTTAATTTCATTTTTCAACCATATGTTGTTTACTTTCTTCTGAGTGGCATTAGATTTTGAATAGGGATGACTTTTTATTTGTAAAGATTTGAGAAATTTAGGTACCAACTCTAATTTCAAGCAATCTTTAAGAAACTTGATATCTCTAGAAATCTTGCCTATTTTAATTTTTAGGTTCAAGTACTTGTTAGGTCTTACTATTGCCTGGTTGGCATTGACATTACATGTAATAAATATCATTTTTGGTCCGTATTGATATTTGATTGAAATAATAACATTAAGTTATTTATTAGACCACCCAATCAATACAAAATACAATATACGGATTGAAATGCTCTACATGTAATTTTTCTTATGTTGGCCAAGCTCGCCGCAGCTTCTCCACCAGATACGCCGAGCATTACAATGCCCAAAGACACAACAAATTCTCCGCAATGGCCAACCACATGAGGGACACAGGGCATAAATTCACCACAATAGAACAAGACCTCCCTATCCCAAAAAGTCGATAAAAGTAAACTCATGACAGAATATGAAAACTTATTTATTTTCCTCGACCAACATTTTAATAAAGATAAGAACCTAAATGACACTATTGATAAAAAAAAGCCCCTTGTATGAACAGATTCTTATTTTATTACAAGAATCAACTCCCCTCACCAACATATTCTTAAAAATCTTCAACCTCACATCAATTAGCGTTCCCACCTCCCCTACAGCTAATATACCCCCCTCCCCCCCTGCTAGTACATCTAATTCAAATACAACTAATAAACCCATAGCCACACCCACTGTAACATCGCTCCCTCCAATAGCCTTACACCGATACAACACACGCAGTAATACACTCTCTTCCTTCCCTCCCACCAATAGCAGCCCCCCTCCAATAGTTACGTCAATGCAAACAGATCCCCCTCCAGCACAAACCTTCAGCTATAACACATGTAGCAAGAAGTCTACTGTTGCAAATACTTCTAACTCATAACGTTACAAGCTCTCTTTGTCACCGTCAAATGGTAAGTGCACACGATTCTACTTCAATATTTTCAAATATCTTTACACACAATTAACTCTACGTTTCTTGCTTCCTTTTACAGATTCCACTATTATATGCTTTTTCAACTAGAATATCTACAAACTCACAATTTACAACATTTGAGCATTACTTCAAATTTTGAGATGGTCCATAGAGATCCTATTTGAAACTGTTCTTCAACTTCTATTCTACAACTTCTTATCCTCAACCTGTTCTACAACTTCACCATATGCCTCTGACTTTCGTCTTTTATCTTCAAGATCATGATTAACATCGGATCTCTCGACTAACTTTGACTTTTATTCTCTCTTCTTTACTTTGATTATATACGATTTTTCGCCATCGTCTAATTATAACCGCCAGACTATCAACTTTATTTTTATGCAATCTTACTACTTGTTGTATAACAATCTGTTGTTTTATCCATTGCACTTATTTTAGCAGCCTTCTAATGTTAATTTTGTTAATACTTCCACTATTATATCTCATCACATAGTATTTTTTAAACCATCATTGTTATTTTTAATGTTATTTTACTTCAAATCTCTTCAAGATTTTAAAATTCATTTCATTATTACATGTTATTTAGACGCTTATTTTTAATTTAAGGTTAAGACTATGGCTGATGATGCCTTCAGGGAAGGCGAAACATGTACCACTATTAGTTAACAAATTTATGTAAATCATCCAAGACGATTTTGTATTGATTGGGTGGTCTAATAAATAACTTAATGTTATTATTTCAATCAAATATCATCAATATGGACCAAAAATTATATTTATTACATGTAAGTGGTATGGTCCGAGCTATTAGTGGAGAGTTGGCATGGAATGACATCAGTAGACGAAGAAGCTTGAGCAGAGCTTTTTAAAGTAGGAAAGGTCATAATATGAAGATTTTAAATCCTAATTTCATGTGGGTATTCCTAGCCTGGCGCAGCTCTTGTAAGGTACACCATCGATGAGGGTGGGCGGCATCTGTCGTGTATAGGATACTGTGTGTTATTGTGGTGGAGGATAGTGTTGTATGTGGTGTGTGAGTTGCAGGAATGTTGGGGACAGTACAAACACCCAGCCCCAGGCCAGCGGAATTAAACCCAGGGTCCCTCTGAACTGAAGAACACTGCACTGACCATTCAGCGAAAGACCCGGTCAATATGAAGATAAGTCGAGGACAAATTGAGGCAAATGTTAATTTATAAAACAAGGAATAAAGGATTGGAATAATTTATCAAGGGAAATGTTCTATAAATTTCCAAGTTCTGTGAAAACATTTAAGAAAAGGCTATGTAAACAACTGGTAGGTAATCTGCCACTTGAGTCACATTCCTAAGTGCAGATTCTTGATGATTGAATGAGCTGAAATATACTGCAATGTATTGGAAAAGTAGGCACCTTGTATGAAAAGTACCTAAAATGACTACAGAGCCCAACCAGGAAAGGCATTGGGGTCACGACACTCAAAAATGAGTAAATTAGTTTGTGAAGATGAACGATGTTCTAATAATGAACATACTCATAGTCCACTTCCGAGTCGAGTCTTCATGAGACATAAAATTTCCTTGTTGTTTGTCTGTTCCTCATTGCATAAAACCAAAAGATATTGTGCATTATTCTTGGCTGTGAAAACTGCAATCTAAAGATTACTTTGTAGTATGTTCACTGCTTGTAAAAAGAGCTACATTAGAGGAAGTATGAAAAATATTGGTTATCAGGCTGCAGAAAGACAGAAAGAAAGAAAGAACAATGTAAATATGAATTTTGTACATGATTTGACAAAATAACACAGTTCATTTATAACAAATGTACTGTAATGGACAAGCATTTAACAGACAAATAGCATGGTGTCTGGCTTAAAAACAAAAAAACAACAAAATGTTCAAATGAAAGGACTGTTCAAGCGGGATATTACTGGTGAAATTATTCAGCTTAAAGGAAGGCTTAACAGTAGCATAAGAATTGTGTTGTAGGTAGTCACAAACGTTTGATCAAAACACTACCCTACTGTAAATAAGAAGATAAAATTCAGACTTGACAAAAAAAAAAAAAAAAAAAAAACCATACCTCAAATTACTGTATAGGGATTATTCGTGTATGTTTGGTACTTTTTTCTTCTTCCTTAACTGTTTTCATACTCTTTTCAATATTTGCATTGGTTTCATGGTCTCTTTTCTCAAGTTTTTCTTCTAAACTCAAGATTATATTGTTGTCATCATGACGGAAATAGTGATTTTTGTATATTAGAGTGGTGTGTATACTGGTATTTGAAATCTGTTTGTTGTTTAAGGATGCTTTTACAATTCCTTATGTTCTTTTATTATGTTGTGAATCAGCATTGGAGTAATAGCTGAAGATTTCTTTAATATTCATCGTATTAAAACACATATCACCAACAGACACAGACACACACAGTGCTAGCATTGGAAGCGGCAGCTGAGAATCAGCTTGGGGGGGTAATAACTGATGTACACACATATGAATGCATGTCTCTGACACAAGCCTGGAATGAAACATCTGGAGATGAGGAACGTGCAGTACGTTCATCAGGGGTTGAGAAGAAATGGATGCAGAAGAACTCTTTCTGATGAGGAGAGAGCCCACTTATTTGAAGATGACAAAGGAGAGATAATCCTTTTTTTGTTGGTTGTTGTTGTTTTAAGATTTTTGTTTGTCCTTTCTTTATTTGGAATTATAACATCCACACGGGGAGAAACTGAGAGAGATGTTCAGAAGAGACTGGATTACACACCAATTTTAACATACTGGCAGGTACATGGACAACAACTAAATGTGATGAAAGTAGAATCCAAGCAGCCGAGATGAAATTCCTTAGAAAAGTAATTAGAAAGACACAAAGGGGTAAAATCAGAAATAAGAAATCGGAAAGAAAATTGGGTTCCCTAACATGCAAGACAACATAGAAACAGTAAGCTGAAATTGTATGTACATATAATGAGAATGGAATAGGAGTTTCAAAGTGGGTATTTATCGAGAAATTAATGGGAAGAAGACACCGTGGAAGGCCCAGAGAGAGGTGGACAGATACAGTGTAGGAGAGTATAGAGAAGAGAGGAGTAAAAGTAGAAGAAATATTTGAGGAAGGAAGGGAGCAGTGGAGAAATAGAAAAACTCTGGAGGTCCTTGATTCATAACCTGCCCAAGAAGAAGAAGAGGATGAAAATGATGATTTGGTACTGATTACCTCTGAGTATATATCCTAGTTATCCCAGTTTCCTGTCCAACACGGGTTTTCATAAGCACTTCTTAACTGGATTTTCGAGCTGTCCATGGAATGCATGACATTTTCCTGGGGAGGTTTATTTCAAATGCTTCTGTTCGGCTGATTGTCACTCCAGACGTCACACCCATATACCAACAGACCAAATGCAGCACTTTGTCTCAGCTTTAAATTCAGATTTTAATTACAAGACTCTGATGACATTTTGTTGTTGTTTAATTTCTTTGCCAGAATTCAGTTGGTTGGCAATGTGGTAGCACAAATATTTGAAGGAATTATATCTTCCTGCTTGATGACTTCATGTATAGACTGGTATTCGGATGTTGCTCATGACTAAATTTTGTTTGTTATGACTTAGTGAATAATATCCATGCAGGACACAAATAACACTTCTGTGCCATTTCTATACTAGTGTGCTGCAACAAATTTTAATAAAATGCAGTGCAAAAACGGACTGATGTAGTTAAATCTGTCAGTTGGTACGCTAATCACTTCGGTTTCTGTTATTGTACACAAAGCTATTTTACTTGATACGTGGAACATCTCTAATTTGTCTCTGGATATTGCTTCCTAATCAAAACTGCTTTCCTGTTAATGTGTTACAAACCATCGAGGTTTGATAGTAAGTATTCTTGTAAGGCCTGAGTTGTAATTATTCATCCTTATCAGCATGAAGATGAACTTTGAATGCAGTGAAAATTGGGTTTTGTGTATAAGAAAGTTTTGGAATTTTTGTACTTTCTCATATTCTATGTATATACTGTATATTGGGATGATAGTATGTCCCATCCATCATAATTCAGGATAAACATTAGCAGTCAAAAACAATGAAATTCTTCCTGTATTTCTTGCTGAATGCAGCAATTGTTCTTGACTGCATATCTGTGTCAACCAAATATTTTGTGTGTTTGCTGATGAAGTTGGGGCATGTTTCTTTTATTGTATGACTTGGCTTTATGGTGAAGCAAAACTCATTTCACCTGGTTCCCTTAGTTTCTTCTCACCTTTTCCTTCCTTCCTCCCCAGGTTCTGAAGGCAGTTGTATGTTGTAATTTCAGTTATGGCTGGCACATCTTGGCATATCCGTAATGGGCTTCCCAACTACCTGGGCTAGGACTATAGCCATTACCCCACTTCCCTGCCTCGCTCGTGCGTGGTAAGACAAGACGATGATACGATTCTCTTTATTAGCTTGCTAAAAAAAAAGTAAAACAAAAGACGAGAAAATTTTAAGTCCGGACCATTCTGATGACCAGGTTGGTCACACTGAAGTCATCCCCATGATCCTTTTACAAATATTAATTCTACTATAATTTCTTAGGTGGTTTGTAATAAACCGTAGAACTTGCTCTGATACTCGGAGAAAACTTAAGCCAGCCATTTCTGCCTTACCTTGAACACTTTTGGACACTGCCGTACTGAAGAACTAGTGAGCAAGTGACGTAAATTTCTAGTATTATCTCATTTTATTTGTTTAATAAACAAGAATAAATTTATACATATAATACATACAAATGCGTATGTGTTAATGCTAACTGTCAAAAGTCTTGGCACATCTTGTTTTGCAGCCATTTTGTGCGTTTGAAAAGCACTAATTTATTTGTTTGGTTGGTTGGTTGGTTGGTTGGTTGGTTGGTTGGTTGGTTGGTTGGTTGGTTGGTTGGTTGGTTGGTTGGTTGGTTGGTTGGTTGGTTGGTTGGTTGTTTGTTTACATTCTAAAGTAATCAAAATGTTCAGAATGTTGCAATTGCATTTAAAAGTAAAATTCATTCCTATTCAGTCCTTTATAATGAATTTCTATTGGTATACTCAAATGCAGCAGTCTCTCCTATTTTTGTAAACAGTGTCTTTACCCTAAGAACTAAAAAGTTTGCACACTCTTTGTTTAAAAAAAAAAGGGGCAATAACACAGCCTTTTCTACTTTATGCATACATTCAAGTGCTGTCATGAAAATATAATTTTAAGATGGAACATTGCAGAAAAGAGAATAAAAGATATCTTGACAATCTTAATGAGGAGTTCAGAGAGAGTAAGGATATTCTATAAAAAGGTTCCAACCTTTAGGGTGGAGGTTGTGTAGATCAGAACAAGAAATAAAAGTCCTGTAAACATGGGTCAGTAGTAATATTAATGATGATGATAATAATAACACCTTAAAAATGGACTCTAAAGAAAAGCCAATGAAATTAGATGTCAAAAGATGGAAACTGCATATTGACTAACCCAAAATATCTATAACAAAAAATGTATCTCCAAGCACACAAAACTAACACATTGCAATACAGTCATTAAACCAGAATGTCTTTATGGATCAGAGACGCTATTTTTGAACAGGAAAGGAGACATTGAAAACATTAAGAAATCATAAGAAAAATTCTAGGACCAAAACTCACCAACGGACAATACCAACTTAGAGGCAGACAGGAAATCAAACAATACAATTTAATTAATGTTATTTGCTTTACATCCCACTAACTACTCTTTTACGGTTTTCGGAGACGCCGAGGTGCCGGCATTTAGTCTCGCAGGAGTTCTTTTACGTGCCAGTAAATCTACCGACACGAGGCTGACGTATTTGAGCACCTTCAAATACCACCGGACTGAGCCAGGATCGAACCTGCCAAGTTGGGGACAGAAGGCCAGATCCTTAACCTTCTGAACCACTCAGCCCGGCCCAAACAATACACGCATATTCACAGTGACATTAGAAAATGCAGGTTAAGATTGTATGGACATATTAAAAGAATGCATCCAGACAGACTTAGCAAACAAATAGTCGAATTCTATGAAAACAGGAGTAGAGCAATGAAATGGATTGGCAAAATCAAAACCGATTTGAAACAGGCAGGAATTACCCCAGCAGATGTCCAAAACAGGATAATCTTCAGATCCAAAATTCACAAATGGCAAGTTGACCAAGAAGAAAGACCAAAGAAGAAGGCTGGAATGACCTGGTCTGAAGACAGAAAGGAAGCCCACAGTAAAAGAATGAGAGAAATAAGGGCACAGAGGAAGGCAAATGCACACCTCTAAGTACTTTGCATAATCTTAATGGGCTTATTCGCATATATATATAATATTAATAATACCTTATATGCTTCAGAATGTCTAATATTCAACAGGAAGGGACTTTTGGACAAGCTCGAAATCCAGGAGAGAAAAATATTGAGGAAGATATTGGGGACCAGTCAAGGAAGGGAACAAATACAAAAGACGATCCAACTAAGAGCTCTACAAATACTGTGAAAAATCATGGATGTGGCCAGGGAGAGACGCCTAGCATTGTATGGGCATATCTACAGGACTTGTACTGCCATGTTGACCAACCTGCTTCTCGCTTACTGGCAAAAGAGGAAGAAGACCAAGCCACCATGGTTGATGGAAGTAAGCAAAGATCTGCAGGAACTGGGAGGGACAGAAAGAGACTTAAAAGACCGGGCATTTTCTTCTTTTTTTTTTTTTTTTTTTTTGCTTTTTTTCAGGACGATGCCTAAACAAGTCAGAGGATGTGCAGTTAGAAGAACCTGCACCACATGGCCTCAGCTATCTTGGTGCAGACCTTTTTAAGTAGTGCCGTATAAGCACCCTGTCCTCTAGTTACAACGTTCCAATTGCGCAGCCATGTAGCAACAAAAGCGGAATTCTACTGGAACGATTATTATGGCCGAGTTAGTTTAATTCTGTCAGATGACACTGATTGCGCCACTTTAACAGGCCGAAATCAATGAGATGGAGTACCAAGAATTTTGACTTCTTCAGAAAAAAAAAAATCCCTGTTTCAGCTAGAATCTAACCCGTGAACTTTGAATCATGAGTTGGACACTCAACCTCTGATTTACCAAGGCAGCTACTGATACAGTAATACTGCAGTACAGTATGGTGTAAGTTTATGTATAACGAACTCTACGTATTGCCACCTGCTTAAACGGCCTCTTAATACAAAGATATGCTGTGTAATACTTAGTGACAAGTGGCTGCATCTTTTTTTCTCATTTGTTTCTTGCCGAAGCCCTCACAGTAAAAGACGTTCTGTGCTTATGGTGATGGTAAGCGTTTGCTCATTTCTCAGAAGATATTAATTTTAGGACCCATGTTTATAGGATTGTTATTTCTTGTTTTGATGCACCCTACCTCCTGCCTAAATGTTGGGACTTCTTTACAGAACACCCTGTGTGTCTGTCAGATTTGAAAGAGAGGTCAGCAGCAGTATTTGCTATCCATTGAGCAAACCAGAAAATAATGTTGTATCATGGCTCACAAATGAAAGGATCACTCTTTACATTTATAATATGTGACTCTGTCTTTTCTTATTTGATCTCAATAGCAACAGATGAAATTGTATTATATCAATCCATCTCCTGCACGTAAATGATAAATTTAGTTTTACATAAGTGATTGATCATTCATAGCATTTCTTCCCTTCAGTTTATGTATTAAGAAAATCCAAAATAATACTGTATATTTAATTCTGTGAAAAGCCATTTTGGAATAGCCATTTTTTCCAATTTATCTGAAAATCAGATGTACATTACCGGTCAGAAGTTTAGGACACCACAAAAAATCATGAAATGTCATCTAGAACCTAAAATTGTGCTACTAAACCTCTGTATTTTTTTTCCCTGAGCTCTCGCATTTAATATAATATGCGTTGCCTGATTTCATTGATTTACGCCAAGTATTGTAGAAGTTGTACATTTTTAACTGTGGGAAAGTCAAAATTTTTGAAATATTATGTACTAAATACTCTAATTGGTTGCAAGTATCACCACCAAGATTCTTTTGCAGACTTAGCAGTAGGTATAAACATTAAAAAAAATAATTTAAAAAAATAATGCAACACAGATTTTTGTGTGTAGTTTTCAAACCAGCGCTAAGATGGTCAATTTTTTCTTGTTCTTGCCATAGGTCTCAGTGTGAGCTATGGGCATTAGAAATGTGTTCTTGGATGCCATCTGCAGAGTGCAAATGAAACTATCAGAGCAGGTAAGTCTGATGCCGATAGCTCACCCCCGAGACCTTGGACCATGCATGACAAACACAAAGAAAAAGCAACCATTTTGGCGCTGCTTTGAAAAAAAGAATGCACAAAAAATGGTGCCGCATATTTTTGGAATTTTTATATTTATACCAAAGTGGCCCCCACCTATTGCTAAGTCTAAGTTTTTTGGTGTTTTGGTGTGACCTTCCAAGAGTTAAAAATTCGTAACTTCTACAGTACTTGGACTAAATCAATGAAATCGGGTGGAAATTGCAGAGGTCTAGTGGCACAATTTTATGTTCCAGATGACATTTCATGATTTCTTTATGTGGTCCTAAACTTTTGACCAGCATGGTAGGAAATGAGCTCACTGGATTGTGCGGCATAGTGTTGCAAACATAGATTAATTCTACAAGCGGACGGCAGAACACTTCCTTTGCGATTGTCACTTGCTCATTGTTCACAGGTCCATTATCCTGGCTTACATTTTCTGAATTTTAAAGAATTGCACTTTTTGTACAAGCTATTTTTGTATTATTCGCACATTTTCACATTTAATATATTCGAGTTTAAAAACAATCAGTTATTCTTATTTTCAATATTTTTATGTATATTGTTTAAAATATTTTATTGCTTTAGATGATTTTCATCTTTGTCCTTGATTCTTTTCAATTCAATAGAAAACATGCGATTTCTGTGTTTTGTACATAAACATTTTTGAATATATAACTTGCTCAGCATTTTTCTTTAGACAAATGTTTATATTCTTTGCTAAAATGAAAATCATGTTGCATTCGTCCTGTGTATTGATTACCAGTTCTCTGACTGGTACGGAAATAGGTTTTTTCCTTCATGTGGTGAAACTTCAGTGTGACCAGTTTTCGGACTTTTATGTGTTGAAAACCTTTGTTGAATCCTTTCATTTTCTAAATTTTTTATTTTGTTTCTAAATCACTGCTTATGAGCTGTGCCTTTGTTTGATTTTCCTAACTTAAATTTTAATTTTATGCCAGATACTACCCATGTTCATTTAGTACTCCCTATCCTGAACATCGTAAACTTTACAATATTAAATTTTTCGGAAAGTTCCCTGGAGGAAATTCAATTGGTAGTTTGATGTTTAGTAATTGTATTAAAATTTTCATGTTGGTTCAGTATGTTGCTTTCCCAGCTAATATAGTGATTTTGACAATTTTGTCTTTCTTCTTAGGAAGTTCCTGGAGCAAGTGGTTTGTAGAAACTGCTTTGGGTGAAATATTCTCTTACATTTAAAGCTGATTTTAATTGATTCTGATAGAACTTGGAAACTCTATTAAATCTTCTGAACTTTTTGTGCTTCATCTTTTGTGGTGGTTATATTAAGTAACTTCCTTCCAAGAATATTCTGTGGAATTACAGAAATACTTGATGACTGCTGAGTTTTAAGTATTTGGCTTTTGGATTCCTTGAGACAAGTTCTTGACATTCATCATATAGCTCTTTGAGTCTAAAATTGGCTTGAGACTTAAGTTTTTTAATTTGGAGGAGTTCTTCTATAAATCTGTACCTGTGGCTAATCAACAGTTCTTGTGGTGAAATATGATATTGCAATAGTTTATCATAAATCATTACCGATGAGCCCAATTGTCCTCTTTCTCTGGTCATATCTTTTACCTTTTTGGTTTGATTGTTTCAGATCTGCATAACAGATACACTAAAACCGGTTGGACACTCTAAGATCTATACATAATCATTTTATGGCGATTGTAGGGTTAGAAGTAAAAAAACACACACACACACACACACACACACACACACACACACACACACACACACACACACTCACACTCACACTCACACTCACACTCACACTCACACTCTCTCTCTCTCTCTCTCTCTCTCTCTCTCTCTCTCTCTCTTCTTCTTTGCTCGCACCCTAGTAAGGTTGTAATTATGTACAATGTCGCACATGTGGTCGTGGCCCTGTTATGTCTGGATGCCCTTCTTTATGCCAACCTTATACAGAGGCATGTATTCACTAATGTATGTTCCAATGGCGATTGGTAATGTGTTATGAGTATGAAACGAAGAGGTATGTACTGAGCCATAAAAATCAACAAGACATGGCTAAAATCCGTGGTCTGGCCCTGAAGCGAATCCAGGACCATCTGAACTGAAGACTGCAATGCCAATCATTCAGACAAATAGCTGAACACTCAAGTGTTTAATTGATTTCATTGATTCAAGTAACAACCATCTTGAAGCGACCAGTTCAGAAACTTATAATGACTTCTGATTAGATTTTGGTCTTGGTTGTTTCATATTGAAGGCAGCTAGGAGGCTACTAGTTCTATGAAGTAGCATTTCTAGTTAGGATTGAACTAATCTTGTGAGGAAGCTGTTCTGATATTTAATAAAAGGCCTCAAAGATTTATACATTGAACCAGTGTTGTACTGCCATATCAGAGGTGCCAGCTAGTACGAATTGTCCATAATTGTTATTATTTCATCTCACGATTAGAAAATTACGGTCAAAGGATAAATGATTATGGAAAGATGATGACATGATCACAAAAAATTCTACGAAAGTAAAGGAAAGAAGGAAAAAAGTCCTATCCTTTCAAGCATTACTGCTCAACCCTCCTTGTTTCACTGTTTGCGAGTTGGCTACAATACGCCATAACTCTCTTTCCCTCCTCTCACGTAGTGAACTTTTACTCATTTCTGACTAGGTTGTGATAAGTGGAGGTATCCACAATAATATGGCAGTACATTTAAATCTTTTGGTCTCTCTAACATTTTAAAACCATCGCTTGTAATGGGACTTGTTCATATGTTTCATTCCTAATATTCATGATGTATTTGACAAGTGTTGTCCTCTGAAATTTTGATGACTTTTGAAATTTGACCACTTCTAGAGTGGATTTTGTCAAGATAGATTGTTGGATAGAATTAATCCCTTCTTGTATAGGTGGAGACACAAGTATTCTCTGCGCAATCCAGGGTTCTCGAGAAATTTTACTGAGGCTAAGCTGCTGTCTATTTCCAAGTATTAGAAGCAAGATTTTCTTCTCTGTGATTGAAGATGTTCGAACATTGAACTGGTGGATGGTAGCCAGCACATCAGTTTTCTTTAATTTTTGTATTGTGGTCCAGAAGAACAATATATTCTCAGCTACGATAGCTTTCTCAAGCTGGTTCAGATCGTTATTCTTTTATTCTGCTGTTAATACTGTGCTTGTTATTTCCTAAGGGTACATATTGGGAATATACTGTAAATTTCTGAAGATCCTTTCAGTCCTGCTGTCAGAAAGCTTGTCTGATATGAAGTGTAGTCTTGTAACCATGGTAATAAATAAGCCTGCTATGGTTTAGCAGGAAATTGAAATAAAATAGAAGTTTTCTTACCACACCTACTGAATTACGTATGTACCATTACTTTCTGCTTACAGAGGAAATAGGTCTTCATTCAATTTTTTAAAAAGATTTATTTATGTAAGATTCAAAATGTTGCTTCTGAAACATCAGATTTTTCGTCCTATTCTACGTTGTAGAAGATTTTGTACTATTGAGAGATTTCCTCCAGCGATAGTACTGTAAAATTTCATGTCATAACTGTTTGGCTATTTCAATATTGTATCCATAAAAATGTGTTTATTAATTAATTTCTTCAGAGAAACTGAATGAGAAATGCAACTGTAATTAGGAAGTAGAAAAGTAACTGTGGATTTTTGGGTGGATTCATTAGGAAACTGGTTGTTTAGTGAATTATTATAACAGTTTTGGGTTGAAAAATGAGTAGTATGTTTTAATTGTTGATCCCTACTGGAACGTGTAGTGATGGAGTAAAATGGGAAGTTCCCGATAGGGTCTATGTTTGTGCAGACTAACCACCATTTTTTAACGACCTTTTCACTGTTGTATAGAGCATTTACTGGTAAAGCTTTAGGCATATGAAACATTAATCTGTGACATAAGGGAACTAAGTAGCGAAGATTTTATTGAAGGAAGAAGAAAAACAGCCATATGAATATTTTCCTAGCTTCACAATGTCTAAACTGTCAGAGATTGCTCCAAATATATTTAGAAAACTTGGAAAGCTCTACAAAGAAAAGAAAAAAAAAAAAAAAAAAAAGTTTGCAACGATATCATAAAAGGTAGCCCTTGATGAGGGTTTTTATGTTACAGTTTGCAGTAAATAATGTCTTAAAATTAGAAACTATATTTTGAGATTAATCCACCTCAGTAATCTTACACAAATGTTTTAAGTGTTACCATCTTTTTAGTGAGAGCTCAGGAATAGTTTAAATACTCCATCGAGAGAAGGAATAAGCTTACAAGCAGGCAGCTGGAAGGGTCTTGGAAGATCGTTGCATTTAGCTGAAGCGACTAATCTCGTATACAAGAAATTCAAGAATTCAAAATTGCTCCTGTGTGAAGCTGGAGCAGGGGTTGCTGGTCTAAAGTAAACGATTTGAAAATGCTGTTGCCTTCAGGTGTCAGACCCGATTCCTCCATCCTCCTAATGGGTTTGCTAACTGATTCAACTGGGTTGATCGATATAAGAGGAAACTTACGACCGGGCGAGTTGGCCGTGCGGTTAGGGGCGCGCAGCTGTGAGATCGAATCCGGGAGATAGTGGGTTCAAAACCCACTGTTGGCAGCCCTGAAGATGGTTTTCCATGGTTTCCCATTTTCACACCAGACAAATGCTGGGGCTGTACCTTAATTACCTTTCCTGTCCCATCGTCGCCATAAGACCTATCTGTCGGTGCGACGTAAAGCAAAAAAAAAAAAAAGAAACTTACGCAGGGCAAGGACTAAAATGCTAGGAATGCTCCTGTGGATGAGGTGTGATAGGTGAGTGCTGTCATCACCAAGGTGGCCACGGTTTAGATCCTGGCCCATCTATGTGGAACATATGTCATTTGGTTTGGATTTCACATAAAACTGGAGCACTCTTGGCTGTAATCACGATCACAATATTTTCATGTTGACGTAAGTTGCAGTAAGCTTGCTTTTGATGCGTAAAATGTTACGAAGAGAAAACAATTGGGATCCTTCATCATTTTAAATTAGGAGACCTAATTTACCATTAGCGCTTAAAGACGTGATGTCTTAATCTGCAGTTGCATTACTCTTTTTCCTTATTTTTGAAAACATACTTTACTTAGAAATTTGATATAGTTTCTCTACTCTGAAAATAATATTTACAGATACTCTTAAATATTACTGAACTGAACTGAAAATATTGTACCACCCTTGAGACTCAAAACTCCAATCTCCTAGTTTCTAAATGGGCATCATCGTTATTATTAGATTTCCTCAATTTTCTTTATTTTTTCCCATCCTTAAAAAACTCTCTTACCAAGCAAGTTGGCTGTGCTGTGAGGGTCGCATAGCTGTGAACTTGCATTCAAGGAAAATGGTGGGTTTGAATCCCACCATCGGCAGCCCTGAAGACTGTAACTTAAGTAGGGCTATGGGCGCTACCTTCCAATCTTAGCCCTTTCCTGTCCTTGCATCGCCAAAAACCTTTGATGTGTTAATGCGACTTTAAACTACTAGCAAAAAAGAACTCTCTCTTGTTGTTTTTCATTGGTATTCTTCTTACCTCTCAATTCTCACAGCAAAGACTAAGATTATTTCTCAAGAATGACCTCCTTAGTAAGTGTTGGTTGAGCTGGTAGTGAGCTGAGCAGAAATGGATGTGAAATAACTGGGATGGGTATGAAGAAGCAGGAATTGTCCTCTTCCTTATGCATTTCCATGTTTGTCCTCATTTCCTCACTGCTGTTCTCTCTTCTCACATCAACCTGTCATTGTCTAGTCTTTAAAACAGAATAAGATAGGAACCTGGATAAGAATAAATGCAATGACAGATCAGCATCTGAGGAGGAAGCTGTGGAAAAGGAGACAAAGGTAAACATGAAAACACAGTAGGACAATGTCTACATCTTCATGAACTACTTCTTCATTTTCCGTTTCCAATCTTCTGGGTCGAGTTGTGAATCAAGGGCCTCTACAGTTTTCTATCTCTCCACCACTCCCTTCCTTCCTCCAATATTTCTTCTATTTTTACTCCTCTCTTCTCTATACTCTCCTTCACCGTATCCATCCATTTCTCTCTGGCCTTTCACGTTGTCTTCCTTCCATTATTTTCTCCATAAATACTCACTTTGAAACTTTATCCTATTCCATTCTCATGTGTACATACAATTTCAGCTTACTGTCTCTATCTTGTCTTGCAGGTTGGAGAACCCAATTCTCTTGCCGATTTCTTGTTTCTGATTTTACCCCTTTGTGTCTTCCCAATTATTTCTCGAAGGAATTTCATCTCAGCTCCTGTAACTTAAGTAGGGCTATGGACGCTACCTTCCAATCTTACCCCTTTCCTGTCCTTGCATCGCCAAAAACCTTTGATGTGTTAATGCGACTTCAAACTACTAGCATGTTTTGTTGTTGTCCATATACCTGCCGCACATGTCAAAGTTGGTGTGTAATCTAGCATTTCTCTGCCATCTCCCCTCATAAATTCCAATTCTTTTCTACTTCTTTCTCAGCATCCAACAAGCCCACTTCTGCATCCCACCTGTATTACGATAGGACATCTTTAAAAAAAAAATAATGTTAATCTCCTTTATGTCGCACTGACACAGATAGGTCTTACGGCGACGATGGGACAGGAAAGGCCTAGGAATAGGAAGGAAGCAGCTGTGGCTTTAATTAAGGTATAGCCCCAACATTTGCCTGGTGTGAAAACTGGAATCCACAGAAAACCATCTCCAGGACTGCCGACTGTGGGGTTCGAACCCACTATCTCCCGGATGCAAGCTCACAGCTGCGCGCCCCTAACCGCACGGCCAACTCGCTCCGTCAGCACTCATCTTGATAGATTTTCAGTCTTGATGCAGAAAGTGTAGGATAAGGAGATAGCCAGATAAACAGAAGAGAAAGGAAGATATAAAAATATAAACATGAATACAGATGGTAGAGGAACATAGGGTAGCACACTGGTGAGTGATTGTGTGTTCCTATCTTTCTATATGGGACTTGATTCATCACTTGTTTTATTCCTTTCTAATATTTATCATCAAAGGAAAACAGTCCACATTTCCAATTCATATATAGAACAGCTTGAGGTTCGGTGCCATGTCCATTTAGTACAAGATCCTGCAAGCTAAATCAGTTGAACCGATGTTATCTTTGTAATCTCTTTCCTTTCATTCAATGGTAGCTGAGAGTTCAGCAGAGGCTGTATGCATATTGGTTCATTTCTTTGTAATTTGGCATTATGCTGTTGCTGATCCTGAATAAATAAAAAATATCTTGTAGTACAATATCTGTTACAACCAGTACATCTGTAAATTCTCTTCTCTCATATGAAAATGGGGCATGATAGCCTTGTGGTACTGTCACTGATTTTCACTGAAGCAATTCCAGTTTGAATGCCCGCCAATGCACACAAGATTAATTTGAAATGAAAAGTATGGTGTAGTTGTTTGTATTCCACGTATGACTGGAGGCCCCGTGACTGTGATCACGATATAGACAGTCATATAAAACTTAGATACTTCCTTACTCGTATGAAAATGACCTGTATTGTTTGGTTTACCATTGCACCCACCGGGCGAGTCCTAGGGCTTAACATTAATTAAGACCATAGCTGCTCTGTTTCCAATGCTTAATCCTTTCCCATGGGTCTCAAGGTTGTCCAATATTTTAGCCCTAGTTTGATATATCCCATTTAGGAGAATCTGTCCTCCAAAACTTACTCTACTAAAGAAATGAATACTCTTTATCATTTCCCCCATATCCTTTTCTTTCTGTTTTTATCACCACACTTTGATTTGAGTCTGTTTTCGACTTGTCTTACCAAGGTAAACACACCTTACCCCTGGCTGTGTTTTCTACTTTTTTTAATTTCTTTTTCAACTGTTGCTTAGTTACGTTTCTCTTTGCAGACTTGCACATTCTTTCCCCACTTTTCCAACATATTATTGTCTTGTTGAGCTCTCTGTGTGCAGCATGCATGCTTAAGTGTTGTGTGTGTGTTCTTTGTGCATGGTAATACATGCTGTGATTTACTAATAAGTGTCTTGAAGTCGATGAAACTTGATGTGTCTTTTATGGATATTATCACTGTTATGAAGTATTAAAGGTCAATGCATTAACTCCCTTTACAGGAAATGGCAGCTCACCTCTGTAAAGCTCAAAATATTCAGTGTTCACAGTATAATCGGTTATGATTAATCCAGGAAGGAGACGATCATCAACATGTGCATTTTTTATAATGTATTCAGACGTGCCAGCTCCCCCAATTTAAGCAGGAGACTGCCTATTTTTGGTCCTTCCTCCCTCTCCCCTGATTGCAGAGACTTATCTCCTGATTTTGAGAACATATTTACTGTATTTTTAAAAATCCCAGGTGTTCGCTAGTTCTTTAAGTAGCTGGAGAGAATTGATGTTCAGTGGGGACTGGCAGGACAGATGCCATCAGCTGGTGGTGGTCTTAAATATGACAGAATCTCTAACGTAAGCTTTTTATTTCCACATAGCAATGCTGACAGTGAAACTATCTTTTAGCATATTTACAAGGACAAAACTTCAATTCAGACCAAAGCTTCCCAAAAAAGAATCCTGGAAAAAAATTAAACCTTAAAACCTTTTCAACAAGGCCAGTGCTTTGAGCATAAATCTAGTTCAGAAATTTATGAAGAGGCCTAAGACATTTACAGTGAGGAGTCATGTGGTCTACAGCTCATACATACAGTATTTCATTATTTATAAAATACATGCAATATTGCAGTATTTATAAATTAATTAATTAATGAGGGAAATGACATAATTGAATACTATAATGTGTTAAATATTCTTCAAAGTTACATCACCAGTGATGTTACATAAAATCAGCTTCATGGTCCGTATCGCACTTCAATAGATTCACAATTAAGTATTTATTTTCCACCTAGTCGATACAATGATTGCTTAAGGCAATTTTTAATGGTCAAAAGTGGTACATGTTTCGTATATTATCAACATCTTCAGCCACATAACACTGTTTAGATGAAAAATGTATAAAATTGACAAAGTAATGCTTTAAAGCATTAAAAATTGCCTTAAGCAATCATTGTATCGACTAGGTGGAAAATAAATACTTAATTGTGAATCACCAGTGATGTGTCGTAACATGTTGGGATATGCCGCAAAAAAAAAAAAAAAAAAAAAAAAAAGGAATTGCTTGATTGTTTACTTTTGAAAGTTATTATTTTCTGAAGTTGGTTTATTGTATGTGGTGTAGAACTTGCTAAAATCTTCTGTTCTGTGGATAAATTTCTGTTTGTTTGACGATCACTAGGAACTGGTGTAGTAGCATCAACTTTGATTCAAATTTTTCTTCTTCTTCTTCTTCTTCTTCTTCTTCTTCTTCTTCTTCTTCTTCTTCTTTCACCCTTATCCAGGGAGCCGTGGGTTAACTTGTGGATCTTTGACTTCTGTCTTTGAATGAGTCTAAACTTCAAAATATAGATAGACTCTTTTCTTACTAGTGAGTATGTGAATACAATGAAATCAATAGCTTGAATAAATAACTATATTTTTAAAATACTCACCAGGTTAACGAGATCCTGGGTCTTGAAAGTTTCTCTGAATTTCAATAATGTCCAGGATAGCTACCTGTAACAGTCTTGGAGGTGTGAATCTGTTACTTGCAGTCGTAATTTGTTCTCAAGGTATTTTATAATTGAGAAAGCTATATTATTCACTGTATACCACCTGTCTGTTCTAGATCCTATATATATATATATTTTTTCATTTGGATCGAAAGTTATCCACAAATGTTCTCTATTTGGTTCGCTCTGCAGCCATGTCTTTCACTTCATCCTATGTTTTCGTAGGCCTTCCACGCTTCTGTTTTTTTTCTTCTTTTGGATTCCATTCTAAGGCAGACTTTTCAATGGCTACAGTCATCATCCTAAACCATCTCCAATTTCCCGGGTTGGTATATGAGCCTCCTCCATCTCATCCTGTCCTTGTACCATTCTTCCTCCACCAACTTGTCCCAATCATGACCTCTCAGCAGTACATCGCTCTTAACTAAATCTATCCATTTCCTTCGTGGCCTTCCCATGGGTCGTCTTCCTTCTACCTTTCTGCAGTGTTTCTACTTAATATGTGTCTTGTCCATCACCCCCTTTCCTTTTCTTATTTGTATGCCGGGCTGAGTGGCTCAGACGGTTAAGGCGCTGGCCTTCTGAACCCAACTTGGCAGGTTCGATCCTGGCTCAGTCCGGTGGTATTTGAAGGTGCTCAAACACGTCAGCCTCGTGTCGGTAGGTTTACTGGCACGTAAAAGAACTCCTGCGGGACTAAATTCCGGCACCTCGGCGTCTCCGAAAACCATAAAACAGTAGTTAGTGGGACGTAAAACAAATAACATTATTATTATTATTATTATTATTATTATTATTATTATTATTATTATTATTATTATTATTATTTGTACATCAGTGAGTTTCTGGTAGGTTTTTGTTTATGATCGCTTCAAGCCACGTTATATTGATGATATGCTGCAGACTGCGATTCACAAACTTGGAATTTGTGTGTGATTTGTTTAGTAACATTCCACGATTCTGCCACTCTGAATTGAAACAGATTCTAAACAGATCCAAAATATGAAAATGCCTATCAGATTATCAGATTTATTGAGATGATCCTGAATTGGCTAGCTGGACAGTAAGTTCTGAGGAATGGTGCAGTTCTTCGTCACTCTCCGCGGAGAGGGATCCTCCTTGTTTTTAACTGAAATGAAAATATTTCTTTACACAAGTGTTGTTTTGTTCACTCTGAACTAGCACGACAACATCACTTGCCATTTAAAGAGTACCAAGTCGAGAACAAGGAAATTGTAATATTCTATGAGAATTATTTGAAATATTTGTCTTTCTTTTCTCACAAAATTTGAGGTATTGGGAAAAGGTGAACAGTGATAAATTAACTTCAGGTTATGGAATTAAAGATTTGTTGACGTCAAAGGAATTTTGCTCATAATATAACCAATGCTATTTTATCTAGCCAGGCATCTTAATTTTATTAATATATGTTAAGAATTTGTCTTCAGTATATTTCTTAAAAATATATTGAGTTTATCTTATTTTTTATTTCTTCATGCATGTAACATATATTAAGCAAAATAATTAATGTACCCTTTCAGGTGGTGGAAGATTTTAGTAGTAAGTTCCATCGATGGTTGCATTTTCAGCTCTTTTGCCTTAGAATATAAGGTATCAGTTTGTTAATAAGTAACTGTTGTTTGCTGGTAAGGCAGAGAATAGTTTGTTATTGTATCTGGATAATCAATGAAAGTGGAGAAATTGTCAGATTTCATGTCTGAAGCTACCCTGACTTGAATCACACGTCAGAAACTGTAACACTGGGTACCTTTGAGTTCTTGAGCTGCCATTTTTCTGAATTTTTTTGGTGAATTATGTGCATGAGTGATCGACATTGAGCAGTGTATGAACGTGGCTTGGATTCTCTCTCATTTCCTCAGATAGCATCCGTTCTGGTGGCTACATTCATCCAACAGGAGTTGCTTGATTCGCACCGAGGTAAAGATGATCTGTAAGCAAAGATAACTTAAAATGCATTGTAATTTGTATTTCCCCTTACGTGATAGATAATCGACCACACAAATTTTGGGTAGTGCAGATTGTAATATAATGATGATAATTATTACAAGAAGAAAATGAAGACTTAACAGCGCAGTACTGCCAGTGTAGTATCGACACTTGAGAAGTTATCTGTGGTACTGGGGACAAAGAGTCTTGAAGAGATCTAGGGATGAGATTTTGTAATACTTTTCCTTGTTTGATAAATTGCAGTCAATTAGTTGTTTCTGAAAGTAGTTTGCAGAAATCTGTCTTTATAATATTAGCAATTAAAATAGGTATAGAATGGCTTGAACACATACAAACTTGCATCACGTTCAGAGCTCGGGGTAGCATTTGCAGTGTTGGCAGCAATTACAGATTAAGGCCGATGACACACGGAGCGGTTTTCGCCGAGCCGCCCGCTGCCTGTGACTGATGCACAGAGCGGTTTTTGCTGACTGTGACAAAACACATGACCGAGCGTGATGTTGATGAGGCACGACAAACTACAACTCTCAGACCACACTACAGAAAAAACATGGCTGCCGTACTGGGCCAGAGCTGACAAAGCAGGGAGTAACCTAACAATGTTTGTATGTCTACCCCTTAGCGCAATTTCTTGATATGCGGTGAGATGAATTGATATGGCATATTTTCTTGAAGAGATGACTAGAGCCCGGATTATATGTAATATAAAAATGAGAAATATGTACATAAATATGTAGCTAAAGTGGACAATATATGAAATTAAAATATGTAATAAATAAAAATTATGTAATTAATACCTAAGCTTTATTTGATGTATTCTTGTACACAGGAAAGGAAACAAAACCAAAAAAAGTTAAAAGTGCAGATATTATTCAACCTGTAATTTTCATTTGGAGACACAATTAATAACTAAATAGTTTTCCTAATTTTCTGCGATCATCGAATGCCTTCTGTCAGTTAGGTTGTTCTTATGTATAGCAAAAGACCTTTCAACTTCACATGATGACACTGGTGCGTATTTCAAATTGCCCATTAAAGAAATATTTACAAACCATTATTCTCGTCATTGTTCCATACTGAAAAACTTTATCACTGAGTTTACACTAGGAGTATTTTATTACAACACCTATAAAATAATAAAATGTAATAAAATACTCCTTGTGTAAACTTAGTTATAAAGAAATATCTAACCATAGAACTGCTCAAGCAAGGAAGGTCCTTGTTAAGAGAGAAGAAATCAAACACAAATATGCTTATTAGAAAAATTTTACCGGGCGAGTTTGCCGTGCGGTTAGGGGCGCGCAGCTATGAGCTTGCATCCGAGAGATAATGGGTTTGAACCCCACTGTTGGCAGTCCTCAAGTTGGTTTTTCCATGGTTTCCCATTTTCACACCAGTCAAATGCTGGGGCTGTACCTTAATTAAGGCCATGGCCGCTTTCTTCCCATTCCTAGGCCTTTCCTGTCCCATCGTCGCCATAAGACCTATCAGTGTCGGTGTGACGTAAAGCAAATAGCAAAAAAATAGCAAGAAAAATGTTCCTGAAGATTATGGACTGTAGCACTTTTATGGAAGTGAATGGAATAACCGAAGAAGAAACAAAGAAAGAAAGAAAAGAAAGAGAAAATGTGCTTTTGACATATGCCATTAAACCGAGGACTGGCAAATGGATCACGAAAGATGAGTTACTGAATCTGACAGGAGAGCAATGTGACAAATTTTCTGCAAGGGAAGATTGATAGACACAGGTTGAGACACCCAAGACTTGCACCGTCAACATAGCTAAGGGATGCGATTCTTTGTCAGAATACTTCACTTTAAATTATTAAATTATTTTTAGATGTTAGAGACGTACAGGTTTTTAAAAACTATTTTCAAGTGTAAAATTAGTGAAAAAAGTAGTGTTTTCTTTCAAATGTGCCGTATCCTTAAAAATATTTAAAATATGTAACATTCATCAAAATATTTATTAACCATCGAAATATGTAAAAATATGTAACTTTAACTCCTGGAATAATGGTCCTTTCAGTGTGTAGCTACATACATGGAAACAGAATATGTAATCACATATAATCCGAGCTCTACAGATGGCCTTCCTGACATCAACCGCAGTTGAAGAGCTAAGGAACGTGAAATGAACGATGGGAATGGAATTGGGTGAGGAGGTGGAGGAAATCGGCAGTGGTCTATGAATAGGAACTGTCCCGGGCATTCCCAGGACAGCTGACGGTGGGTTTTGAATGCACGCATCTTCCGAATGGTCAGCTTCATGGATATAGTGTGTTAATAATCTAATACAGCAGTACTTACCAGTGATGCAATTGTTTCAATCTATGGCGCAAGAGTGCACACAAATTCTTCAAAACGCTCGCTGCACCGCCAGCAAACGACAGACAGAGTCAGCAAATCTTCAGCCTGTCGGTGATCTCCGTTGTATCTGTTTCATCCCATCTGATACAATGGAAACATACGCTGACTGGGCAAAAACCGCTCCATGTGCCATCAGCCTAACTGTATTTACTGGTTTACATATAGCAAGGTACTTACTGAATTTGAAAATTTTGTCTTGTGACCTTACTTGTACTACCTTTCAACCATTACATCCTAAAAGTGAAAAATCATTGCTGGTAAGTCCTGAATCCAAAAGCCATCGTATTTCGTACTCTTTACCGTGATGGAACTTGGATTAATGATGCTTCATTTGATCATTTGAGTGTGATAAATGAATGTGGACAATTTGAATATATTTGTATTTATGTATACTTTCTTTCTTTCTTTGTTCTTCTGGTGCTGTCACCTCACAGAACGTTGACAACTATTGTGGAGTGAGTTTTCCTATTTTTTATTTCTCGTGTCCGAGATGCCAAGTTGTGAATGTCGAACCACTGTCAGAGGTTCCGCATCCAAGAAAATCTCTGCTGATGTTCATGTTTCCCTTCTTTCTTACCTTCTGTGATCAGTTGCATCAGACTGTATTGATCATTTCTGAAGGTATGACCAAAATAGGCTGCTTTCCTGTGTTTTGCTAGGATTAAGACCTCAGACGATTTGCTCCTTGGTGACCTGATCAAGCCGTGAAATCTTGAACGTTCTGCAGTACATCCTTGTTTTGAAAGCTTGTAGTTGGTTCGTTAACAAAGCCTTTAGCGTCCATCCTTCAACACTGTAAAGGAGCACTAATAGCACGTAACACTTCACAACATACAGAGTTGCACACAAAAGGCTTTAATTTCAAAAATACACTTCTCGCATATTGAGACAGACACAAACACTTGGTGTCCAAGCCAGAGGCTACCTGGGATCCTCTGAACCAAAGCAGCCAGATCTTAATTTTGTGGACCATGAAAACATACATGTTAACATGAGACAATACTACTTGCTGTATGTATGCTGCACTGGTGTGCTGATCATGAGAATAGATGGAGTGGAAGCTGCAGATCTTTCTGCTGTACAAAATGTGGCCTTTTTGTGGGAGTGAAATTAAAGATAAGCAATATAACTAATCATTTGTTGAATTTGATTACAGATTTGTATGTGTACAAGCAAGTTTTTCAATTTGGATGGACATTAGTACTTAACCTCAGGTGCTGTGATAGATACACCATAGTAGGATAAAATAACACCTTTTTGTTTAACCCTCAGGGACACAAACTGATGCATGTTTGATCCTTTATGTGGGGAGTATGCTAGAGCTTAGCTCTTTCAGGTGAGATGGAATGTTCGTGCACAGGAAAAGAGATAAAACTCCTGAGAGGAGAGAAACAAAATCTTCTAGTATTCACTCAAAAGACTATAAAGAAAATGTTAAGCTTTCCACATTGTTTTATATCATTGTATTTGAGAATTCTAATACTGTGGAGCAAAATCAGAGTATGGTCGTTAACTCGGTGGATAACAGTCCTGTTCATTTGTTTTGCCTACAGAGCATTGCAACAGAAGAGTTAAATGGGAAGCTAAACTTTTTGCTAGCTTTAGTGAATTTTGAATTTTTATTGCCAAGCAACTATAAGTGTTATTTAAACAAAATTTACATTCTTAACATACATTCATTATTAATCATGAAGTAATATTCAGATTTTTAAAAAAGCCTAGTATTTACCTGTAAAAATGTTTATCATATTTGCAAATGGAGTATTCCATTGGAAATTTGGCAGGAAAAATGAAGATTTTTAATCAAAAGAAGTAGCATCTTTGAAAAACGAAGGTGGTTGGAAATATTAATTTCTGCACAATATCAGCTTCTTCTGTTCAACAGTATTTTATATTAAGGATTGATTATAGTGTATTTTTTCTGACAGTCAACTTTTTACAGTAATATTATGAACCAACTTAGGACCTTCATTTCATTACAGTGGCAAAGATTATAAATACTTAATTGAACAAAATAATAATTGTCTTAAGAATTTACTTCTTAATTACCTATGTTCTGGAAATATTTTTATTAAGTTTAATCTACAAGTATTTCCTCCCATTGAAATAGGTTTAGTGTGTTTCAGAAGGTCTTCCTGGAATTGTGTCAATGTGAATTAATTTGTTCAGTTTTTGAAACTTGCAGCTTAACTTTAATGCAACCCTAGATGAACTGAAATTTACGCACTTCAGTTGAACTTCAGTCTGTCGAAACTTATTCAGGACCAATAAAGTGAGAATATACCTGAAAAAGATATTGTTTCATTAGAAATGTAAACAGACTGAAGAATCTTAGTTATATACTAATTAAGTCGACATTGAAAAGGACTGGCTTCCACTGTCACAGATCAGTTGAACACTCGCTGCGTTGCTGCCCCTTCTCTAGAACCCATGTGCTTTTTATGGGAGCTCGTTCACACCACAGTAATCGTTGTAATATAGAGGGGCCCAGAAAAATGTAGACACTCTTTGATAGTCACTGTTAATGGAACAATATGACATCCCGTTAAAATTCTTGCACAGGGGGGGAAGGTTATTTTGTGTGTTCAATGTGACCCCATTAGCAGACAAACAACGTTGATGCCGCTGAACTGCTAATCGAACTATGATTGTCAGTGTTGCCGTTGTAATAGCCGCACAGGACACCTCCATGATTTTTCGTAGTTCTTTCATTGTAGCTGGCTTCTGTTGTTAAACATTTTTCAAGGTCCCCCATAGGTAGAAGTCAAGAGGTGTAAGGTCAGGAGACCATTGTGGGTACCCAACAGCTCCTCTTCAGCCTATCCATCGTCTAGGTAGATTTTCATCCAAGTAGGCTGTGACATCTCTGTGGTCGTGAGGCGGAGCGCCATCTTGTTGTAGGTAAAATCTTTCATTTCTAAACATCTCCTGGATGGCAGGTAAAATCAATGCAGCATATGAAGATACACCTCACCAGTTATAGTACCTTCAAAGAAGAATAGGCCAATCAAACCACGCAATGGCAGACCATACCACACATTAACACTGGGTAGATTTAAATGTTTGTCCATGTGAACGTGAGGATTTTCAGGAGCCCAGTACACGCAGTTGTGGCGATTTACAGTACCGTTCATTTTGAATTGCCCCCATCCCTGCAAACCATCCATCCTGGTGAAGCATGCTTTCAAACCACTCACAGTACTCCATCCTTCCATCCAGGTCGTCCTCATTCATAGCGTGCAGCGATCTTGGAACACACACTTTCCACTTTGCAACCTTCAGAATTCATCATAGGGTTGATCTGCTTATCCAGCTTTCACGTGCACTCTGATTCACAGATTTTTGAGGTGACCTAGTAAAATGTTGCAACACAGCAGCGCTGCAAGCTGGACTTGATGTTTTTGGTCAGCCAGACCTTTTCTTATGCACATTCTGAACAGTACCGTCAGCTTCAAATTCATCCCGAATACGATAAATTGTTGTACGTGTTGGTGGCTGAGTTCATTACAAATTACGCCATTGCCATTGTACTTCCAGTCATCCGCAGGAAAACGCGCGCCATTCACGTGACCTACATCATTTGTTTAGGAAGCAATGGACTATGCTACCACGCAAGAATTGCAACGATATGTCATTTTATTCCAAAAATATTAACTATCCAAGAGTGTCTACATTTTTCTGACCCCCCTGTACAATAAACACTGTTGCCCCAGATCATCAGCTAGTCCAGTTTCTCTCAGTTGTAACTCTCTATTAATTTTTAAAATTCATATATCTCTCAAGCCCCTCTAAGTTTGACAAGGCAGATCTGTTCAAATTCCAAAACTAAAAGCATTGATGTATTCAGATTTTTTTTCTATTTTGGAACAAAAATAAAATAAACATTTTAATGATTATCCCAATATTTTGAAGAACCCCTCTAATTTACATGCCATTAAAAACCTGTTATATATATATATATATATATATATATTGGTGTGAAAATAACACCCCTATTCAATTTTCTAATGGTCACTCAAATATAGGCTTGCAAAGTTACAAATAATAATAATAATAATAATAATAATAATAATAATAATAATAATAATAATAATAATAAATTTAAAGACTTCTTCTGTGAGCGCTATTAGTGTTACGAAAATATTTTTTAACATAATCTTGATTTTTATGCTTTTCTGCATCTATTTTTAAATGTTTAAAATTAGAAAAACCTAAGGTCACTTTTTGCAGCTTTTTGACTGATTTGATTTCAAATATCCCATACTAATTTTCTACAGCTAATTGGAACTTGGAATTTCCTCTGTAAGTACTATTCCTACCCCACCCCCACCCCCACTCTCACTCCCAGAGTAACTTTTGTTATATGCAAGTTTTTTGTTGTTGAAAAATTAACCATAGTAGAAATGTGTACAAAGAGTAGTTAGGACCTCTTTCTGAATCTGCTATGTACTTGGGAACACCATTAGCTTAATTTTCATTGCATTACGCTGCCACTCTAATACCAACTTTCATAACAACCACTAGAATAGATTTTGTGTGATTCTTCCACAGACATACAAAAATGAAACAAAGGGTGGAATTGATCACCTTGTCCAAGATAAAAACAAAGTATTGGCCAAGAATTCAAAATGTACTCGCACAAAGATAATTTATCTTTGACAGTAGAGCACTAGCTTTCTGAGCCTAAGTTGACGTATTTGATGGTGCTCAAATGTGTCAGCCTTGTGTGTATGGATTTGATGACAGCAGCACAATTTGATCTGGGCGATTTCTGACAAATGTTACACAAATGTTGAAAACTTTGGCCTGGAAAGACTTCGGAGTTAGGAGACCAGATACTCAATTAAGTGGTATATTCCGAGCTCTCAGTGGAGAGTCGGCATGCAATGATATTAGTCGATAAATAAGCTTGAGTGGAGATTTTAAAAATAGAAAATGTGAAGATTAATTTGGAACTTAAAGAGTGTAGATTGGGTCAAATATTAATTTTTAGGACGAGGACTAAGGGATTGGAATAATTTATCAAGGAAAATGTTCAATAAATTTTTAAGTTCTTTGAAAATATGAGGGGTGTTTAATATAAAATGCAACACATTTTATTTCTCAGCCAATTTTGCTTCAAAAAATTGGAATTTTGTTTGGGACATCTTTGAATAATCACACTTTATCTCATAGAGTTTCATTAATTTCCGATAGGTGGCAGCACAAATGGTGTTTCTAATGGATGTGTGAACCAAACAGAGAGCAGTTATTGAATTTCCTGTGACGGGAAACAAGGGGATCACAGATATTCATAGGCGCTTGCAGAATGTTTACGGAGACCTGGCAGTGGATGAAAGCACGGTGAGCCTTCTCCATGACAATGCAATACCTCACACAAGCCTGTGCACCCGACAGGAGCTCACTGAACTTCAGCGGACTGTTCTTTCTCATCCACCCTACAGCACACATCTCGTGCCTTCTGACTTCCACCTGTTTGGAAGGATGCACTCTGCGGGATGGACTATATGGATGATGGAAAAGTTACCGATGCAGCACAACGTTGGTCCCAACATCGACCAGTCAAGTGGTACCATGCAGGCATACAGGCTCTCACATTATGGTGGTGTAAGGTCGTAGCATTGAACGAAGATTCTGTTGAAAAATAGGGTATTGTACCAAAAGGACTGGGGAATAACATGGCGTATTTGAATCCTTAATAAAACCAATCTGCTTTTAGAAAAAAACAATTGTGTTGCATTATATATTGAACTCCCTTCGTATTTAAGAAAAGGCTAGGTAATCAAGTGATAAGGAATCTACCACCTGAGCGACAGCCTAAAATGTAGACCATTGGTGACTGATTGATGAATGAACTCGTGTGGGACAAAATTTGGGCACTTTGGTCTCTCCAAAAACCATGAAAAAGAGACATAAAACCAGTATTATTGTGTGTGCTGACTGAAGATACCAAAAGATTTTAATTGAATCATTGTTTAATTGCTCAGCCATTATCATCATTACTTAGCCCTAGTGTTAGAGCTGGATGGTATAGAATGTCCTAGAATACATAAAAGTCTTTTCAGTTGCACTAGACCTTTTTTTATAAATATTTTTTTGCAAATTCCAGGAATACTGCTGTTAATAAACACCAATATGTGAAAGGGGAAGAAAACATTTCCATCAGGCTGAAATGATTAAGAATATTGAAGGCATTATGCAGAACATTTTATAGTTTGAACTCAATTTCAGAACTTCTGTAAACTCTGTTTAGTTTTAAAAATGGTGAAATTTTTATTACCGTACTACTTCAAAGCACACTTAGTCAACTTATCATGCAGTGCAAAGATTTGAACTTGGTATTTAGGGAGGACCCTATTTTGATTGTAGTACTTGTAAATGCTCCAGACCTTGTGAAGTCCTCTGGAGACTTTCGATTCTCACCTGTGCATCCCTGTAACTAGGCACACACATTTCCATGGTTTTCCATTTTCACATCAGGCAAAATACCTACTTACCTTCTCCATTGTTCCCATTGTTCCATCGACAAAAACCTTCAACATGTTCCTGCTATATTAAACAAGCAGGGGAAAGAAAAGCTGGCAACCCTACTCTGACTTTGTTTGTTCAAAAATAACATTCTCTAGAATTCGAAATGTTTCAAACCACATTTGATCTGAATAGCTTCAAACTTTGCACAAACGTGGACCTATTGGTTGTTTGTACTTTGTAATATCCATTTGTAAAAGGATTGAATGGAAAAATCAACTTTTTTTTAACACTTTTGCTGAGAACTCTTAAAATTTCTAATAACTATACAGTTTTGAACGCTAGTAGGACAAGTTGTATTGAACTCGTGGACTTATCCCTCTCATGCGCCTTGTGTGTGACCTGCACAACGGTTGAAATCGAGAGGTAATGCTGGTCATCGGGCTGATCACGCACTAGGCGCGTGGATATATTACTGTGCATTATTTACTGCGGATAGCAAACAAATGCATAAGTATGATTACAAATATAAATATATTCATATTTACACTTCTCTATTATACAATTTTACATCACAATGTCTTTATGATTGCAAAACTGCCAACTTGCTGAGGCGTTATTTCTTCTGTCGAAGCGCGCCATTTATTTGGTGGACCTCGTGATGTCGAAGGAACTGTATTGTCAGCCATCTGAACAAAATATAAATCAAATTATAACTTAAGCATCATGACTCGGTCAAAAATTATTGCTACAAGTTTTTTCATATTACTCATAAATATGATGGAAGAATAAACGACAATTACAAGTTCAGGCCTTTCACTGAATTTATTGCAGTAGTGAAATTTATTTCAAAAGTGGAATCACTTGTCATTCTCTTGAAGTAATAATAAACAGAAAATTCATTGTCTTACTTTGCATTGAAGTTGACTTGCTGCTCAAAGATCCCAAAAAGAATGGTGATGTATGACGAAAACAGAGGAGAGGAAATACACAGTAAATGGAATACGCATGCGCAAATCTGGCTACCCTCCTACTATATTGGACTTGCACGATGTGCGGGATGACAAGGAGAGTCTTTCTTACCATGCGGGAAACCTCTAATTCAGGTTTCCTAGCACCCGTCCCATGATGCGCTAGGTGTGTGTGCTCCGTACATCCATATAAACTACTGTCACTCGCCCAGCCCATGACCTGCACTAAACGTGAAGATCTGATGCTGCTTAACAAATTATTCTTTTGACTTTTCTAAGCTAAACAACAAAGTTTTAAAATAGAAAAGAAAACAATTGTTTTGCCTTGAGCATTTTGAATAACGACAACTTTTTACAAAGAAAGAGGTATAATTGCAAAATTAATTCCTCAATTTAAACCAAATTTTTAATTTTCCTTCATTTAGGCAATATTAACTTTTTCACCAAATTTGGCATGAATCAGGTTAAAATTAACAAAGATAGAAAATTCAGTAGGGTCCATCATTCAGTATCGCCATTGACTGTAAATAACTTACCAAACTCTAACTGTGCGATATGTACTTTTCAATTTGCAAGAGACTTTTCATGTATTATAGATATCTTAGACACCAAATATACTATAGTCCATCAAACATGGACACGGTATATCATTAGGATTTAGTTTTAAATGTGTTAATTAGTTTACAAACACAGTACAGAAGGTTGTGAAATAATGCATTAAGATGATAGTTTCCACGGACATATTTACTCACAATTCACATGGATAATATTTTAAATGTGTCTTGGCTATTATATGGATGCATATCTTTGTTGTTCCTTTCTTGTTTTTATCAGTGTGAGTATCTGGTCTTGGTCTTCTCTAATTACTTGAATAGATCTCATTATTAGTCCAATCTATGCAAGATGTAAAACATTTGTAGAAATCTACAAGAAAGAGTGACTTGATTTTTGTTGTTGACTTTTATGGACATAATGTATTTAGTACCTCATTTAATGCGATATTGTGTATACTCTTTTTCTATTTTGTACTGGAAGTTTTACTCTCCTTAATTCACAAACAATGGTACAAATGTAGATCACTTTTACCTCCCGTACTACTTAGTATTTTCATTGCGTTGTTTCTCATGCAATATACTGAACCCTGATTGGTGAAGAACAGAATGGTTTCCAGAAAAGAAGTGGTTACTTTTCACTCAAGCTGTTTATAGAAAGCATAGGGAATTCAACATATCCACACACCTGGCATTCTTGGACTGCAGAAAGGCCTTCGACAGAATAAACAGGGCAAAATTAATAAGTATCCTACATAACGATGAAGTACCAGTACCACAACAGTTGGTCGAACCAGTATCAAAATTATGTGAAAACAACTTGATTGCAGCCAGAGTTAATGGTACAATTTCATCATGGAAACCAATCAGCAGAGGAATTGGCCAAGGTTGCAGTCTCTCCTCACTGCTCTTTATCATATACATGAATGCCCTTATAAAATACTGGAGACATCTCCTCCATGGTAGTATCGCAATCAACAGACACCTGAAATTAGACACGCTTCTGTATGCTGATGACCAAGTACTATTTACCAACACAGAAGATGACTTACAACGATCCGTACATCATCTCAGTAAAACAGCCACTGAATGTGACATGTAGATATCTAGAAAAAAAAAACAAGGGTAAAGAACCATTTCCAGGTAAGATCTGTCTCGACAACAAACTGTTAGAAATAGTTAACACCTTCAGTTACCTCGGCTACTCCTTGTCATTCGACAATGATGTAGATATCTCTAATAAGATATTGAAGTTCAACAAATCCGTAGGCACAATGAACTTGATAATGAAGCCATCCTTAGTACAGAGAGGCACAAAACATCGAGTTTACAAATCACTAGCTAGAGCAAACCTCACATATGAAAGCGAAGGATAGACAATCAGGAGACATGATAAAAGCAGGATTACAGCTGTTGAGATAAAATTTATGAGGTGCACAGCAGGATATACACGATGGGATCATAAAAGGAACGAAGATGTGATGAACGAACTAAAATTTGAACCTGTATTAAATTACATAGGAACCTACAGGAAGAACTGGCGATACCACATCAAAAGAATGCCTAATGAATGAGTTCCAAAGCAGATACTGTAATACAATACCAACTTAGGGGGACACGATCTATTGGACGTCCAGCTAAAAGTTGGTTTGAGACAGTAACGGGCCACCTGGCCTAATACTTCACTGGTAGATGATGATGATGATGATGATGATGATGATAATAAAGCTCTCCTCTGGATCAGTGCTAGCCTCCAGATCTGAAGATTGTGGTATCATTCCTGGCAGATGTAGTCCAATTTTTGAAGGGTGGAAAGAAGTCAGTTTGGCACACCATCTCGTACGACGTCAGCACGTGAGAGATGTGTGGTACAAATTTGGTGTTCACCCACGAAAATCAATTTGAACTCGGCCACAACAGATTGCCCAGCGGAGATTCGTTTCTCTGTCATCTGATAGAGTAAAACAGAACATTGAATCGACACATGTCTTCATCGGGACATCAAATTAATTCAGATGCTGTTCAAATTTTTATGATGATGATGCTGCTTGTTGTTTAAAGGGGCCTAAGATCTAAGGTCATCGGCCCCTCAATTTGTTTTTATACAACCTTGTGAGATGACATACAAAAATCATTTGCAATGAAGTATCTCAGAAACGAACCATCAGGTTTCTTCAAAAATTGAGATATGCTTTCCTGTGACTCTGTTTTAATAATCTTGTTTTAACATTGTTACAAATTATATCATGACTGAAAGGACTCTATTGGATATTTACCAAATACATAGATAAGTAATGTTATATATAAAATGTCAAATATGTAAACTAACTGTTGGTAGATTATTCTAAAACCACCTCGAAACATAATTTTAATGAAATATGTAATCAGATTTATCCACCAAGAAGGAGTAGAATTTAAATTATGCTGTGCAGTTTGGATAACTTAAGGATCCACAACACTAAAATTGATTGCCTATACTTAATTGAAAATTTTCACATCTATTAACTGTTGATATTTTAAAGACTTTTCTTCCAAATTTTTGTCTGGAGTTTAATAAAGAAAATCAAGTAACAATCACATGGTTTAATTTAGTATAGAAATAGTATTGTTTTGTGAGGCATGAGAGTTAATTGGGAAATACTAAGTAGTATGAAAATATAATAAAAGTTCAAACTTTCTTCTTCTCTATGACCATTTTGCAGAATACATGTATTGGTTGGGCCAAGAAACTTGAATACTCATTATAATTTTGGTTACAGTTATGTGTAGTATGATATCTTTGTCACTTTTGTTTGAGAGCAGCAGAGTAATTTTGAAAGTACAAACACACCAAGTTTAGTCCTAGTAAATGGTGCTGAGCATTTGTCATTTCAAAATACATCAATTTTTTATGCATGTATTTCACTGCATCTTTTATCCATAAGATTAAGTCAGGAAGTACAAGTGCCATTTTTGTATGCCATTTTCTCTATTTAACCTTATGTGTGAATAATGATAGATATACGCCAACTATTTAGCAATAAGTGTTTATACCATTAATGGACTCAGTTGTTTACAAGTTTTTGTGTTCCCAACGCTGTGGCTGTGTGTTTTTTTTATCATTTTGAATGAAGATTATGTTTTATGTTTTATTTTTTCATCTGACTTTGAAAGTGGCCAATATTTTGCATGCTTCTCTCTGACAATTCAGTGATGACTTTTCCTCAAGTGACAGTTTATATTTTAATGTTTGTAAACAAGAAGTAAATTGTATTTTACTTCAATCTCTTGTCCAGCAATTTAACTTAGATTTTAATTCTTGAAATAACTGTTTGTAAATGTTAATGTCATAATGAGAACTCACACCAGCCAACCTAAACGCGTGCTGCTACTTGAACTGAAGCCACACAAATGATGCAATATGTACGCGACATACTTCTAGCTTGATTAAGAACTTCATTGTATTTATAAAGTATCCACCTAATCAATACACATCACTTCACAAGTGAAAATGCATGTAATTTTAATGTCTAAGCGTAATGCGGTACATGTTTCGTCTTACTGGAAGACTTCTTCAGCTGTAGCATCTTATTAAAAGTAACAACTTAAAAGTAAAAGCACTTCTCTCGAATATATTGAATGCTATCGAGTACATCAACTTGTCTTCTGAGGAATCTTTAGAAAATGTCTGTGCGACAGTTTGTTTTGGTTACATTCTACAAAATTTCTTTAGAATATTTTAAAATGCACACTTAAAATAACAACTAGAGTACAATCATTCTTTGTAAAAACTTTGTTAAAAACAGTTAGTGGCTGATTGTAGCTTGATTTGAGTTTCAGTGTACTGATTGTGTGTTTGTTGAGCATAGCTCAGGAAGTGGAAGAGAAAGGGACCTCGCTGACAGGTGGTTTTGTCAAATTGTCTGAGCACTGGAAGCTTTCTAACATAAATCTGTTCAATAACAAGGTCCTATTTGTACTCCTCCCTATGGCTGACTGCGTCCCGAGCTAAGCGTTAGCTTGTTTTTTACAGTACTGCTGCACATATTGTACTTCTGTTTTCTCATGCCCAGAGGGACCTGACTGACAATTATAACGCTTATGTAGATCATTCCATGTCAAGAAAACAGTATTGCTCTTATGACAGCAACATTGCCATATCGAACGGCTCTGCTCAACAACATCACGGGAAAACCATGGTATATATGTATTGGTGAAAAGATGGAAGGAACTAAGCTCTAATTTAAAAGAATCTAAGTTACAGGGGTTGTAAGGGGGGGGGGCTGTGTGCTTATTTAGGACTTTACAACAGCATTACTGCACGTACAAACATCAGTACTGAAGTTCAAGGCAAACTGGGAGAAAATAGACAATAGATAACTTTTATAGGCTTGGGGTGGGGGATACAGTTAATTATATTTTTATAAATTTGCCCAGGCAACACCGGGTACTACTGTGCAGCCATATCGTCCCACGAAAATAATGGTAACAATTAAATGCGCTTATGAAAAAGTGGTTAAAATGTGGCCAAAATAAAATGTGCTTAAGAAAGAAAAGTTAAATAACGAAACCAAACACAGGTAAAAATCATAGCGAATTTCTCTAGCAGTACAAGTCATGCCCTGATGCATCACTGCACACTACAGCATCAAAATGTTCAGTCACAACTGCTGTACAGTACAAGAATATTAGAATGCACATAAATAAATAGATGACTTTTCTTCAGCAGTGATAAGCTGCCGGCACGGGAACAGGATTGTGAACCGAGTTGGTGATAAAATGCTAACGTCCAGATTTTTGTATGTCAGGAGCAGTATACCGAGCTTGATGCAAATAATACATGCGCCCCAACGTTTTGCTGCCAAATTTTGAAAACTGAAATAGGCAGGGATTGTTAGCATGTATTTGGTAGTACTGTATTAAGTTAATTAAGTTAATTTATAACTGTTCAGTTCTTCAGTCTGCCAAAACTAATTTTGATTAATACATTTATAAACTATCTGAAAAAGAAAACATAGTAACATAATTGTACTTGAAAAACAGCTGATGTGGTGGAAGGTCAACACACTTGCAGCCGGTTGGACTCACGCCAGTGACAGAGCAATGTTTTTTTAAACACCTCGCATTATATGCTGGAGACACAGCAGGACTTCATTAACATAAGTTCCAGATTTCAAGTTCCTAAGTATTTAAACAGAAATAAACATATTTATACATTTCTAAAGATTTGAGTGTGATCTGAGAGAATCTGATGATTTTCTTTTAAGAATGAAATATGTCTTTCTGTTTTAATTCACTTGTTTCTTTTCCATGTATAATACTCTTACCATATGTTTTCATTTTCAGATAGTTTATAAATTTATTAATCGAAATTAGGTTCGAAAGACTGAAGAACCTAGCAGTTATAAACTCTGTCGAAGCTAAAAAGAGATGTCTTCAGATTTTACAAAACTGTTATGGATGATATGTAATTATTACGGATTTCTGCTCACGATTATGGCATTCTGGTCAAAGGAGAAATTATTACAAATACACGGCAATATCACAAAAAAAAATTCTATGGGGAAAAAAAAAAGAAAGCAGGAAAATGAATCTTTTTGAGCATCACTGCTCAACCTCCTTGTTTCATCGCCTGTGAGTTGACAAGGATACTTCAATCGCCACTTCCTTTTGCTGCCTGTGAGCCCTGTGAAATTGTGAATGAAGGAGCTCTACCCTGCTCTGCTCTTCTCCGCATAATAATGTTATATTTGCAGTATTAAGTGTACCTGACAGTATCTCTCCCACAGAAAACATTTTCAGTGTTGATAGGAAAAATCAGGGAGAATTCAGGCCTAGCACATCTACACTGGAATCACTTAGGGTCCAGAAGACGAAAATGCCATCACTGGGCGAAGGATGCTTCAAAGAAACTCACACTGAAAAGCAGCTGTTGGGTGTGAAACAAGCTACAAAAAATGTTCTATGACAGAACTAACTGCTGATGTGCAAATTGTATTATGTAATATAATTTAGAATATATTGCTGTCAGAAAGGAAAAAGAGGGTGTCATTATCGAGAAGGTAGGAGGATTCTTTGGATTCTGTTCAAATTTTTTCTGATGTAGAGGGGATTACTGAAAACCCACTTCAAAGATTGGCACCTCTGTATCAGCCCGCCTGCCAAGACAACTACTGCGCTGCTAGATGGCGTCAGCATAACAATCCCAGCTGTATTGGTTTTTCTTCTTGATAGGGCCTGCTGTCTCTTGCATCAGGCTGAGGCAACCCCGTTCGAGCCCTGGGTTCAGAATTAAAATTCCTGGACTGGTTGGGTAAGAGTCAGGGTCACAGAGCTGGCACGTTAAGTTAATCCCTGGTTTTCCTGGCAAAGAAGTCAGATGGTGACGTACTGTACTGCCCTTCCAATTGAGCTCTCGGTATTTACAGAGTACAGCGACTCGGTCAGTGTGAATTACCAGTAGCTGTGCATTTAATGGTAAAGCATCAAGATGAGCATGTGTTTGATATGGAGGAGGCAAAGAATCAGAGGTTTGAAATAATTGTGTGAAAAATCACTTGAAGGATGTTCTTCTCTCTCTCGTATGTTCACTGTTGAGTTATGTTGTCACAGATGTCTCATCAAAGTGTCAGTCGGTTGAATCCTAACTAGTGCATGAGGAATTCTTGAAATTGAAAGTTGCATCCCAATGGTCTGGACTCTTGTAAAAACTGAAAATGCCAAGATGAGTGGCTCAGACGCTCAGCATTGGCCTTCTGACCCCAACTTGGTAGGTTCGATCTTGGCTCAGTCCGGTGGTATTTGAAGGTGCTCAAATACATCAGCCTCATGTCGGTGGATTTACTGGCATGTAAAAAACTTGTACGGGACAACATTTCGGCACCAGTATCTCTGAAAACCGTCAAAACTAGTTGGTGGGACGTAAAATCAGTTACGTTATTAAACACTGAAAATCTCGTGGCAGTGCGTGATATGAACTCCGTGATGTAAAACTGCAAACTTAGGAATTGTAGCCGACTGTCTCTAATAATACTGCCACAAGTCGTAAGAATTTGTGTGATTTTGTTCTGCCGTAACTTGGAAACGACTGTAGACATTCCAGTGCAGTTTGTTGTACGTTTTGTTGCATTCCTAACTTAAATACTAAGCTGCATACTATTGATAGTTTCTCCTTTGTAAGTTAGACTCCAGTGTTTCCTCTACATTTTATGGAAAGGAAGTCTGATGAGATTGCTTCATACTGCAAGGTGACAGGGAGTGTTACTGTTTTCCTCACTGTTCCGCAATTCTCAGGTCCATTTGAAATAAAATCTTGTCATCTTCTCCATCCTTTTGCCTAAATTTTTTCTGCACCATTTTTGAATAATAATTGGTCCCTATTTTAGATAATGTATTTTACCTTTGTTGCCAACAGACCTTTAAGAGGTATGACATAAACTGATGTGCCCCTGATAGAATATTCAGTGTTCGCAACTGCTTTGTAGTTGGAATACCATGTAAAGTACAACATGCGTAAGGGATGTTAAATGAAGAACAAAATGGCCAACTACACACTGGTGGAAATGTGAACCAAACCCATAACCTTCAGATTTCATGTCCAGTGCTCTATCATTGAGCTATGTTGGCCTAGGTACAGTGCAGTCATGAAAACAACACTGACTGGAAAAATTTATGAATCACTTGAATTTTCAAAGGGGATAGTATGTTAAATTGTGACACATTTGTTTGATTAATTTCCATTTATTATTTTCATGAAAAAAAATACGTAAGTTTCTAAGTCAGCAAGAACTGACAGATAAAATCACTTAGGTAATTTTTTCATTAAAATGAAAATCCACAGCCTGTTTCCAGTCATTCGACCAGATGAGGGATGGAATGAATGAAGGCCCCATCTAGTGGCGAGGGTGGGAATTGTGCTGGCTACTGAAGCCTGCCGCACTCCTCTGGGGCAATGATTAATGAGACCGGTGAAATGAAATTATATTGGAGTGGGTTGCTGGAATGAATGATGACAGCGAAAACCAGAGAAAAACCTGTTCCACCTCCGCTTTTTCCAGCACAAATCTCACATGGAGCAACCAGGATTTGAACTACAGAACCCAGTGGTGAGAGGCTGGAGCACTGCTGCCTGCGCCACGGAGGCTCCTTTCATGAAAATAATCTATGTAAATAATAAAACAAATGTTTCAGAATTTAACATGCTTTTTTCCTTTGAAGAATTCAAGTGATCCATTAATTTTGCCGGTCAGTGTATTTATTCAGTTCTAATAGCCTGCTACAAGTGCACTCTTAAAATATGCTGGCCATAACATCATATCTGTTGCTCAGATTCCGGCCAGCAGAACAAGAATGACAGGCTACTGTAGCTCAATGGTAGAGCATAAGACAAGAAATACAAAGGTTTTTACCAGTGCAGTGTCCAGTTGGCCATTTGTGCTCTATATTTAACATCCCTTTGGATTGTATTTTAAGTGTTTGATACAACCTAATAAGCTGAAACGTAATGTTGTTAATGGTTGACTGTAGTTATTTTTTACTGATTTGTATGTGACTTGGATTATGCAAATTTAAGGAATGAGGATTCTTTCTTAGCTTTTCCTTTCATTCATATTTTAATTTGTTTTTTTCTATTGTCTGTCGATGGATGCAAAATGAAGAAAATTCCGTCCTCCATTTTGTTTCTTCTTCAGGAAAACTGGAAGATGATTTACTTTCTACTGATTTATAAGCGGTTTGAGTTATACAGAACATCAGATTATTATTCGGACTTTAGGAATCATGGTTCTTGCTTAGCTATCCCTTTGTTTGCTTGTTTGTTTTTAGTTTGTTAACACTGTTTTTTGATCTTTTTGATGCAGAACGAAGGAAATTTTTCTTCTCTTTAATTTCTTCTCAACGAAAACTGGAAGAATAATTACTTTTTACTTTGTATATATGACTGGGTGATACAGAACATCATATTATCCAGACTTGTGGAATAGAGATTCTTACTTGGACTTACTTTCTCTTTGTTTTTGTTTTATTTTGCTAAAGTATTTTTGAGGTGTCCATTGAGAGATGAAAAAATAAGTTCCATCTTCCATTGTGTTTCTTCTTGAGGAAAACGGAAAGACCAGCAAAGCCAGTGAAACAGGAGAGGAGCAGTTAAGTACGGGCCACTTTGGTGCAATATGACTTTGTATATTTTTGTCTATTTGATCTTGTTTGGGAGTCGTTTTTAAAGTCGCTGGAGTTGATGACATGTTTGTTCGCATTAATTTTGGAGTGCATTTCAGAATAGCTCAGTCACTCTGGTCTGCTGTGTAATAAACATGATATTGACAGAATAGAACAGGGCGTGTCTGGTCGACAATGACAAGTCGATTGCTAATAAAGATGAGAAGAGCTGCTAGATTGACGGAAAATGATTCGTGCCAAAAGTCAAAGAAGATGGAAAATGTAAAAAATCTAAAATTATTTTTATTTTTCAAAGTTACATGTGCCAAAGAAGAGAAAGCTTTTTATGTCTTTGAATATCATTTATAAGCTTTATTGTTTTAAGATAACTAATTCTTATTTTGAATTGGTAGAGGTTAAAGGAGAGAATGGAGGTAAATGTGCAATAATTATATTAGTTGGATGTGATTTCCTTCACTCCACCCTCTCCAACAGAGCTGGATGATATCCCTACTTATTTTGGAACACCCAAGAAGGAGAGAACGATAAACCAGCAGTAATGCAGAAAAAAAAAGAATAATCATCAGATCCCTTCCATAGTTTTGGGCTACATTTCTAATGCCATTTTGTATTTATTCTATTTTGTGAACAAGCAATGTCTGTGTTTAGTTCGAGATACAAACGTGAGAGACTTGTCTTGTATTTAGCAGTACTGTGGAGTATCAAAGGCCTCTCTTTTAAATGGCTTACATTCACTCTTTGTCTAGAGAATTTAGTTGGTAGTGGTGCAAAGGAACAGACTGTTGGCAAATTAACTCGTACATAGTCGGCAGTTAATTTCATACCTCATTTCATTTCATGATCGAAGGAAGAGAGGGTGTGCTTTGCCACTGCAGATTTTTCTTTCAACTTGATTCGTTTTGTCCTGGTGTAAGCCTTCCTGGAGGAACAGAACACTGTACTTGCTTGTGCTGGAGAGAGGATCCTGATGGTCCTTAGCCGAGCTGAACTGTTCACTTGTTTTTTATTGTTGTAAAGGCATTCCTGATATTGTAACACTTCAATACCTTGACAGTCATGCCCATAATTGCTGGGATGTATCGAAGGAATGCCTTTCTTCTGTGTGTCTTTTCTTGTTTTTCCTTAGATTCTGATTATGGGGAAGGTTCAACAGTACTCTTGATTTAATTTTTACTTTATCTATTAGCTTGTACTCTGGGACAGATCCAGCTGACACAATCTCATGGCTTGCTCAAGCGATGTCCTCATTTAGGATGATTTGAACTAGCCCGAGTCCCAATTAGTTTGGATTAACAGGACTTTTTATTTCAAATGTGTGTTTCATCAAAAACATACTGCTCTTTTGAGTAATTTTGTTTCTTTGCCATCATAGTAGCACCAATCAGTTGTCGGTCTCCTTGTTCCATTACTGATATATTTACAGATGTTTAATGAGCAATAGCACCTGTAAAATTGTGAGCAGTTTATAGTATTGCATTTCGGAGAAGAGGGTGAAACTTCATCTAACAATGAAACACATGATGCTTGTTTTTCATAGTTGTTCCATAGTACTTAGCATTATATAGATATGTGTAATATTGTCTGAATTCCTTGATGCAGTAATCCAACTTTGCTTAACATTCCACTGTAACTGTGATGATTTTATTACTGCTCTAGACAGAAGCAAAACCTTCCATAGTTTGTGTGAATGATCACTTTGCTTATAGCCAGCTACTGAAAGGATGTTCAGAGAGGAACTGAACTAGCTGCTCACAAAGGAACCATCTTAACGTTGCCATAGCTATCGCAATAAAAAAAATTATACAAGCTAATTTTTCTATGCTAAAGAGTGTATATTTGTATGTTTATTAAATAAAACACTGCCCGGTTAAGAACTCTCCTGAACTTTTGCATTTTATTTTGTTTAATAAATTTCAAATGCAAAACACTACCATTTTCACTATGTGAAAGGTATTTGTTGTTGTTTTGCATTCTAAAGCGTTCAGGGAGTTCTTACAGACTTCTATTTAAATAAGAAACTCACTGTAAAAGACCTGAACATTATTTCTGAATCATTCTCTATAATCACACAAATTTGAAAGTTAATCCCAAAAGCAGGCAGGTTCGACTATCACTCGGGTAGCCCGTGTACACGAGCTCTTCTCTGGACTTTATCCCTATCCTTCTTGGGTGCAGCATCATTTCATTTATGAGTAATAATTTGTCTATAAACTTGTTGCCAATAATTATCATCAGTGTATAAGTGGAAAGCCCATTTTCTGTCCACATTTATACTGTTTTAGGCTTGTACTTGAACACCATTTATATTCAGTGGCGAAGTTAATATGTATTACCTTTTCTTGTAAAGTCCTCTCTGTTAGCTATGCAGACGCTGGTCTATCGCTTGAATAGGTACTTGTGTGATTACTGTTATAGTACCTATTGGAGTATATAATTAGAGTTTGTGATTTTTAGCATTCATGATAAATACAGATAATGTCGTAAAATCTTCATGTAGTGTAGCTTTGAATTGGTTATAAACTGTGAAATTGGCTGAGAGGATTAATTTTGGTTCCTGTGAATCAAATAATTTTGTTTTAAAATGGACGTTAACTGCGTTAGGAATTTTATGAAGGGAGAAATTGTTTGTACAGCCGAAGTTATATTCAGACATTAATATAGTGTATGAGCAAACTTAATGGCCAATCAAATCATGCAAAAATACACTACAGGATATGTTTTGAATAAATTTGAATTATCACTTTTTCTTTCTCCACTTGTTCTTTGTAATGTTTAGTAATGTTCGTTCCCTATAAAAAATTCTGGTTTAATAATAATGGGTAGAAATGATAAGCAGCATGCCAAATTATGTAATTGTGCTTTATACAATATGTTAAGTTCTTTGCAATATAGCACAAAATTTGTACTTTCAGCTGATTGTTAAAACAGAAAAGCTGCGAGAATACTAACTTTGAAGTTTGAATTGCTAATTTCTTGCATTTGAAATTGCTAAAAGTCATAAATTCTATGATATATGATGGAATTTAATAACAAGCGAATCTGGTATGTTTGTATTAAATTATTATAGGACTCAAAATAGTAAATGACATAGGAAGGTGCCACTTCATATTCAAATACAAGACGACAGTGTGTGATGAAAGTGGACTACCACTACGTGTCTGTTTACAACTGCAGATCCTGGCAGACTATCTCTGTGCCTCAGAAACATCCTTCTGTCAGCTTAGTTAAAACATTGGGCTTGCACAGTACCAACCAGAGTAATGAGATGCTTACACGTTGAGACATTTTAAAAATACTTAAACAAAAATCCCTCTTCACCTTTGTTACAGAAAAATTATAAGTACTACATATTGCTGAACAATGTTCTTGTCAGTAATAAATGCTAAGGATTAATTTTTCTTCAAATTGAAGCTTCTGTGGCCCATTGAACTAAAATGTTGTCGTTAATCTTGGTTAGACCGTGTTGTCGTTCTATGCACCTTATATACAGGTTGCTGATAAGTACAATATTTTACAGTATGCTCCTGCTTGATCTGAGGTAAAGGATTATCATTCTCCCCAGTTTTTTTAAAACTTTCTTATAACTGTTAGGCTAATTTAAAAACTACCTAAACAAGAAAACATATGATAACAGAATTACAACTTAAAAAGAAACAATTAATTCAATTCATTTCAATTAATGTGTGTCCTTAGCAGGTCTTAACTCTTTCACTGTCTTAGACTACCTTGCTTTTTCCACAGTGTTTTAAAAACTGACACACATAAATGAGAAATACAGACACATAGAAAGGAAATTAATTTTTTCAAAAACTATAAAAGTCATTTGAAAAAATAATTACAAGGAAGTTCCATAAAATTGTCAGGAATATATATTTTCAAACCTGGTTGGCCAGTAAATTGTAGTTCATCAGGGATAGGAATAGAATCTAGAAATTTGGGGAATTTACGGCAGTTCGCCTCATGGAGTGGCAGCGATTGTCAAGGCCAGGGAAATAATGAGTGTGTGAGAGTGGAGTGAGAGCTTGACACGTGAACTGGCAGGCCGCCCCATCTCTACCTGCTTCCCGCCGCTTACTCCTGTCTGTGCGGTGCTTAAATGAGAAAATGTTGACACCCCAAAACATGTTAAATGTACGACTGGGCATTTAATTTGTATATGGCTGAATAAAACATTGCTACTGAAGTTGTCGTACCAAATCTCAATCAGATCGAAGACTAGCGGATGGAAGGGTTTCCTTGTCAGATGAAAAGTCAGTTTTGATTACTGTATATAGGATACTGATTTTAGGGTGGAAATTCTAAAAAAAAAAGAAAAATTACCTTTATTTTGTGTTTTACTTAGAAGAAATGAATCCTACTTGAAATACATCAGTTTGCATTAAAAAAGCATACCACAATCTACGCCCTCATCATAATCCTTGGACATCGTTGTAGCCTCTTGTATCTTTTCATTCACATCACTGTGCCACCTATTTTCAGTATCCAGATGCCTTGCTTTTTTGGTCACGAAGCACCTGCTAATTACATAATGTTTCTTTTAGTAGTGTTTTGTGTATGTTTCTTCCTACTGCTCCATTTCCAGTATTCTCTGCATCTTCAATAACCGGAAGCTTTTTATTAGCCATGAATGCCCAATAAAGAGAACTTGTTGCACTTGCAGCCATACTCAATCATCTTATAATTTGAGAGAATGTATCTTGTTAATTAATGATCAGGCTGAATTGAATTAGTAGTACAACTCCTCCTGTGTTCCTGAAGTCTTTCATGTAAAAGTGAAATCTCCATCTTCTGCCTGTTTCTCTAGCGTTGCTGCAAGTCTAGTCAGCGACATGGATCCTCTTTTAGGAAAATCACTTGAATACTCCTCATATTTAGAAAGTCACAGTTTTGTCACACACTTCTTTGGCATTTATACATTGATGCTGAGAGTCTGGTAGCATAACATGTGATGTGTTAGTATGCATGCACACATGGCATAGTTATATGCAGTGGAGGACTCCTGCATGTTCCCACAAATTCTCTCCAGAATTTCAGCACACAGTAATGTGATTAGTTTCATGTGAACAAGCCAGAGATTTCCATCAGTTTCTTTTGTAAATTGATGCATTGAATCAAGAGAATAAAATTTTTTCCTTAAAGATGAAATTACCAGCGTTCTCCAGTATATTATAGTTCAGTTCTTATGAGTTTCGACTCGACATTTAAGCGCTGCCTTTTAGCGGATGTTAAGTGAATTAATAAACAGCCAATCATAGGCAGTCGATCGTTCCGATAAAGCGTGTTAGACTCTAGTTCCAGTTACTAGTGTTGTCGATTTGTTGTTTACTAGAACCTCATGCTGTCAGCTGTGTGTTACATTGTGCTCAATTCTTTTCGCAGTCTTTGTCAGTTCACTCATTCATTCTTGACAGAGCACTAAAAATGAGAGCTAGATATAATGAATTGATTGAGTGGTTGGAGGAGCACAATATTTCGGTTCGCGATGACATGAGGAAGGGGGTATCTCATGCATCATCTGAAACAAAACAAGCCCTAGTACCCACTTTGGGTGGATGAAATAGCCAGGAGGCATGGGCGTAACGTAGTTCGCCTATCACCATACCATTTTCATTTTAACGCCATAGGACTGATTTGGGCCCAAGTGAAGGAATATGTTGCTGCGAATAACCAACTCTTTACAGCTTCGGAAGTTGAAAGAATTCTTTGCGAAGCCGTAGACCATGTAAGTGCGGAAGACTGGGGAAAGGTTGTGAGAAACAATCCGAGATAAGTGAAGCTTGGGAGAGGGAAAGTATTACAGACGATTTTATTGAAGACGTTATTATCTCGTTATGGTTAAACGAGACGGAAACCTCAACAGACAATGATAATCCCTTTGTAGGATTTTTCCTTCCTCAAGAGAAATTGAATCAATTAGCAACACGAGCTCTTCTAGATGGTGAGTAGAAATTTCATTTCATTTTTTCGTTTATCCTAAATATGTTGTGTCTTACTGTTAATCTTATGTAAGTTAAGCATATTGCTACAAAGAATCATTTATTCTGGACTTATATTCGAGTATATACATTTCCGTTCGTGTTATGTGTCGTGAATCAGCTGTTTGTACACATAACAGTTGGACACCAATGTCTGAGAGTTCTGGTCAACTGTCCAGTCGAAACTCATAGAAACGGAGCTATAGCTTGTAAGAAGTGGTCAACTCTAGATTCAGGTATTATGAGGGGAAATGATAACCATATCCTGAATTATGCATACACCTGCATTTTTCTATGACAACTTTTGAAAAGAAAAAAATAGCCAAATATTTGCTTATATATGGTAATTTATCTTTGTAACAATCAACCCGGGACAACAAACTCTTGCCTGACTGCATGGTAAGAAAGATAGCAAATAGATTGCAGAACCTGAAGCTCTCTGCTACATATCGTTCATACCATGGAATGTAGGTCCGATATCCTGTCCATGTTATGTGGCACTAGCACAGAGATAGTTTGCTGGGATCTTCAGTCAAAATCGGGTACTGACAGAATAAGATAGAGCTCTTACAGCATGCTAATGTGATGGTCTTCCCTCGTTCAGCAGTGATTATGTAAATTTTGAACTATTTTGTTGTGTGTGATGAGTGAATTTTGCCAAGCTCATATTCTCTTTTTTTGTACTATATAAGAGAATCTATGGAATTTAGCTGTTAATTTTTTTATATTAGACACAAAGTGAAATTTAAAAGCGATAGAATCGTCTAATGTTTGGTTTTTGCAACCTCCATTAGAATTTACTTCGATAACTTGTTAGGAAAAATTAATTTTCAAGTTGGTTCATTTGTGGAGTGATAAATTTATGGTAGCTTGCTATAAATATTGTTTTAGGAATCTTTCTCCATTTGTTTTTAACTAATTTTGTTCTAAAAGTGTGTTAAATTAAAAGAATAACGTTCAGGTTATAATATGAAGGCAAACTTGGTTTGATTTGATAGATGAGGGCAAGTCAAATTAAAGAAGTGGTACACAACTGTATCTTAATTTTAAAACATTTTGCTTTTGTACATGATTGTTACATTGAATGAAAGTCTCCCAGTATTTACAAAGTGCAGGGCTTCCTGTTTGATTTTCTACACAACCACTCCTTCGTCTTCATCTGAATGGAACATCTTTCCTTCCAGTGTCTCCTGTGGACTGGCCCAAACATGCAGTAATCTCTAGGGATGAGGGCTGGTGATATGGCGGAAGACACACTTGGATGGTTGCAACTGTTGCATGTGGAGTCTTAGTCATGCAAAATGAATTCCATTATAGTCTGTATTGACAATTATCACTGTTTACAAAGATTTGGGGGCCACCTATTCAATACCCCACCTGACCCCACCAACTCTCTTCCCATTCTCCACCACTATACCCTATACGTACTTATTCTTTCTTTTCCGAACATTCAGTTTATGCAGAACAATTTAACATATGAATGCAAAAGATCAAAAGGGCAAAATTTCATACTATAAATATCCCCATAATAAGTATTAAAAATGATAGCTTAGATAGTCACATATAAATCATCTTTGCAACTTCAGTCGTACCAGTTGGCCATGCACTTCTCATGTTTACCTAGTACACCTATCCTAAAAGAAAATTGAACTACACCAAAGGATAGCAAGTTCATATATCGATTTGCAGTATCGAATAGGTGGACCCTTCAATCGTTGTTAATAATGGGCGGTCTGAGGTCGAGGAATGGTACGTTGCTACTATGGCAAACACGCACTACCATATTGAATCATCATTCGTAGATGAATTTCAGTAGGTTTCGCATATGCAGTATGTTGTATACAAGAACAGGTATACAGGAACACAACTATATTTTATTACTTCAGATAGTCTTAACAACATATATACATACATTCAAATAAAACTTTCCTCGAAGCAGTATGAAAATTATAAACAGTTAACGTTGCTTGGAAGACTGAAGTTCCAAAAAATGTACACTTTGTATACATATATACATGACTCTATCTTGATGCGAAAGTTCATTGAAAAGCTAGAGTTCTTGATAGTTGAAAACTATCTGTTCTATACCGTCATAAGTATAAACAGTAGCGAAAGCTTGCACTAATAGAATATTAGTTGTTTCTGTAACTTGTCGGGAACTGACATTGAAAAGCATAATTAGTAGAATATTAATTGATGTGATTGAGCCTAGGTGGGACTGAGGGAATACTGTCATCGGGCTCGACGTGGCTGCGGGAAACGGGAGCGGAGGCAGTAACCCGAGGTGAAACCTCAAACACTCAGAATCAGTCCACCTATTCGAGACAGCTTTTTAAGAGGGATAGCCTCCGTGTTCGACATTCGGCGTAATCGGGTGCTGGGCACTGGCAAGTCCTCGCCTGTGGCTGGAAGGCAGCGCCTTTATATAGCTGGCTGATGTAACAGGCAAGCGCAGTGCAAACGTCTCGTAGAGTCGAGAACAATCCAGGCTGTTGCGTGCGCAGAGCAGGCGGCGCAGAGCGAGGAGCGCGCAGACACACGACACAGTACACAGACCAAGTCACGGACTGCTGTTCTTCTTTAGTGCAAGTCTAAAGAGAAGCGGGTGTTGGTACTTAGATAGGGTTTGCTTGTCAGCACATGCTGTTAGCTATAGATATTCATTAAAGCCTTTGTTACAGTACTGCCAAAGGACAGAACCTCGCTGTGACTTCATATTACACTTTAAATGTTTGCATTTGACTCGCCCTCATATGAAGGCAAATTACATTCTGTTCAATTATATAATATTTTGGTTCAACATTATTGTTCATTACGTGCATTTCATTTTACAAGATGTGTGTCGTTCTCTACATAGTTTCATTAGATTCGTACTTAACTTCAGTGCTTCCATCATGAGTTCCATCTTATTATACTACTTACACTCAGTACTTAGTTATAGGACTTTACCAACAAAACAAGAAAAAAGTAACTGACAATCTCAAACTCTACTCATTAAAGTAATGTAAATGAGCATATGAGCTTAGCATCGATTATGATGGTGATGACGATGGTATTGTACCTAGCAATAAATTAACTGACGCTAACATGAGGTACAGTGAACGTAGCTCACATACGCACACAGTAAGGGTAATTATATCTTGATCTTCCCTTATCCCCTGCTACGAACTAAACTCTACTCCCTAACGTTTTACTGGTTGTGAAAGTAATGATGCAGTTAATAATGAACGTGTTACTATAAGTGAGTTTTATTCACCCTGTGATCCCGAGATGTTCCCACGTCATGTATTATATACTACTAATGATAATTTAACTTAGAATGTACATTGAAAATAATAAAAAACAGGACAGACTTTGCTTAGACTGTGCCTTTCTTTCCTACAAAACTGGGGTTTCTTTTGTAATTAGATTTTCTGTTTGGTGGTGTCAAATTCTTCCCTTTCACTATCGCTTATTCTATGGCATTGATTTCCCTTTCCTTATCAGTCTTACGTGCCATCACAAATGTGTGTCATTTTCTTGTGTTTAACATTTATTAGGGTACTATCATACAATGTAGTTTAAAGATTATAATTTAACACCTTCGCTCGTGGAGAGGAGTAAAGTCGTTTAGCACTCATTCAGTGTAGCGCGCTCCAATATGCTTGTGTTTTCAGTGATCACAAGAGGTGCACCTAGAAGTTTCTTTTTCTTCCAGTAGATGACTCAGTGTCCTCTGTACAACCCTCCCTCTGTGTTATTTTACTCATTGTTTACAAGTCAATTTTGGCACTGCTTAAACTGAGTAAAACAGAAAGTGCCTATGACAAAGCTTCAGACATGAGTAAATTTTGTAGTAGTAGATTGACCTCAAAAGAATATTATTTTGCACAATGATGATTCAGGTGATGAGATGACAACTTCAGATAGTGAAAGTGAGTGTGATTATCTGCACAATGAAAGTGCTGGAAGGGTGAATAGTAATCTGGACAGGAATAATGACCTGAGTTTCTTTTCTATCGGCTCAAATATTTCACGTACGTACTTGACTTACTCGACTTATTTCCTGTATCTGCTAAGTGGAGCAATGAACGTATCTGTTCTGTGCCATCTCCCTGATCTTGATCCAGGTCTTCCCTCCTTTCTCCATCCCTTCCGCTATTACTCTCCTCCTCCACCTGTTCCTTGGTCTGCCTCTTCTCCTGCTACCTTGCAGGTTCTATTCCAGGGCTAGTCGTGCTATGTCGTCTTTATCTTGCCTTATTTTATGCCCAATCCATCTCCATTTCCTACGACGCATATCAATATCAGTGGGTGTTTGATGGGTTCTTCTCCACAGGTCTTCATAAGAGATTACTTGTGGCCACTATATTCTCAGGATATTCCTCAAACTTCTGTTCACAAATGTTTGGAGTCTGCTAATCAGTTGTTTGTTAGTCTTCCACGTTTCACACCCATAGAGCAGTACTGACTTAACATTTGTATTGAAGATGTGTAGTTTGATATAGGTGTTAAGTTCCCTTGATTTCTAGATTGGTCTCAGCATTGCAAATGCTCCTTTAGCCTTATTTATTCTATTTCCAGCAAATAACATTGATGTTGTTGTTATTATTATTATTATTATTATTATTATTATTATTATTATTATTATTATTATTATTATTCTATATCCTCTATAGTTCCTCCCTCAGTGATGACCATACTTCCCAGGTAGGAGAACTGCTTGACTTGTTCAATCTCTTAGTTTCCTAAAAATGATAGTGCCGTATATCGGTTATTATAATGCATTCCCATACATACGGGTGTAAATAAAAATAGGGAGGAAAGTGATGTTAAGTCTTTTATAAATTTTTTAAATAATGATGTCCTTAATATGCAGAAATGTAGAACTCAGCTGTCAAGTAGATGGCTTTTTAAAAAATGGCTGGGCCTCAGCCGTGGCAAGGTGCTCAGGCAGCTGGTAGTGAAAGTGTTAAAATCGCCAACAAACTTTATGATACCTGAATGAAATCTGAGTGGAGTGATGGTACCTAACAAAAGTTTAAGACCACCAGAAAAAACCAGTTAACAAACTCCTGGTCCTACATTTATTGTACAAATTGGTCTTGCAAAATATTTTATGGCTTAACATGCTAATACTAGAACTGCCGGTGCAGTCAAAATGACTGCTACACATTTTCTAAACTCAGCTGCAGTGACTTTTCCCGATTAGTGGTCAGGAAAATCCATATTAAATATAATTAATTTTGCATTAATGGATGGGGCGCTAGTAATGGGTATACCTACTACCGTCATTTTGAGTGCTGAATTATTATAATAAAATGTATTATAACAAATATCTCTCGTTGAGATATAATCATCTACTTATAATTATCCTATCAACAATGGTAATGTTCAAAAACACAACAATGGAACTCGGATATATTACGAATTGTACGAGAATTATGTCCCCTGCATCTCTGGTAGTGTTATCAGTTGTCAGCTTGTCACAGTATGGTAAAACTGTCTTGTAAACAATCAGTTGCTGAATCTGTTGCATGACATTCCTGAAGATATGTCTGATGTAGAATGTGGACCTAAAAAGAGAAAATGCATACGAAGATTACTACCAGTCAAGTGATAACTCGGAAAGCAGTGATTCAGATCACGCTGAAAACCGAATTCTTCAGACTGAAGGCAACTTGATATTAATTAGTACTTTTATAACTATGAGCATAACGAGTTTGGTGAAATTCCTTGATTTATACTGTATTCAAATTATAATGATGCCTCACATAGCCTGAGTACTGATGAGTTTTCAATTATTCTGTTAGAGCCATAGAAACAGTAACCCGTAAAGCATGGTATCATAGGGGACACGACAGCCAAGGTAAAAGCCTCCCATTAGGTACTGATGGCATTGGGGAGTGGACTGTAGCAGACTGGGAAGATGCCACCTGGTTGGATTGCTCGCCTTACCCCCTTGGAAGAAAATCCAGGATTTACTCATATTCAAAGCAGCATGTTTCTGGTGACTAGTGATGGGACATTTGATTCATTTTACTGAATTGATTAATTTGATTCCGTTCACGTTACTGAATCGATACAGTGATCCCATTCACAGCACATTAGAGTCACCGCTCCTACTGCATCTGTGTAGTATGTCCTGGTAAGACAGCAGCAACAGCATTCAATGCTCGCTGCTGCCATCTGGTCTTCATACCGTGAACTCCTTTCTTTAAAAAAAATGCTAGTCTCTCTAATACATCGAAGGTTTCTGGCGATGCAGGATGGGAAAGGTCTGGGATTAGGAAGGTAGCAGCCATGGCCTTAATTAAGGTACAGTCCCAGCATTTCCTGGTGTGAAAATGGGTTAACTACGGGAAACCATTTTAATGGCTGCCAACGGTGGGATTCGCACCCACCAACCTCCAAATGCAAGCGCATAGCTATACTAACCGCACGTCCAACTCGCTGAGAAATTTTTGAAAATATGTATTTTTCTATCAGCAGAGGATATTTTAAATCATCATATTTTGTATAGGCTACCCGAGATGTACAGTAGCCCACTGGTTTGCTGATTCAGCATACTGTTGGTTTAGTTATTGTGTCAGTGGGCTCACTTACTGTCCACATATGATTGAAGTCTTGTGCAACGATGCCATACGAACTGAGAGAATACTGACCCGTTCTTCCCATCATAAAACAGGTACTTTTGAGTGGTCATGAGCATGACTCATAGTCATAGGGCAGACTAGAGTCAAGTTGAATTAATTGTCAAATGTCAACTGGTCTTCTGGATCATTGTGCGTAGGAACTTCATGTCTGCTGCTTGGAGTTTCGAGTTGTCCTTTCTTGTTAATGTAGTGGTTTCCAGGATGTATGTGAGGATAGGGGTGTAGTATGGTTTATACAGTGTCATCTTGGTTTTGAGTGGTACTTGTTTATCTCATAGCTGAAATGACCATGCTGCTCACTAAATTATCGAAGGTATAGGTCATAACTGCTGAAAGACGGAAGTATCATTGGGTCTTTCTTTTCTTGGGATGTCCTTTTTGAAACCTCACACCTAAATAATAAAAACTAACACCATGTTTAGAAATGCTTGTAAAATCTTTGGAATGAGCTACCGTCACCAAATTTGCACTCCTCACATTGTATAGGCTTCGTTCAACAGATTGCAGGGTTCAGTAAATGTTACAGATGGAGAATTATCTCTGGCTGGCGTCTTATCTTTGGCGTTACAGTCACTGTCTGAAGTGAGGGTCGTAAAAAATGCAGAAAAAAAAGACCCTGTGATACTTCCATTGTTGTGGTGCCGCCTCACCTGTTTGAAGTCAGCGTGCTACATGGCGAGTCTTCGAGAACACAACATATTTCTCAGCCAGCACGCTGATGAGACTGTGACATCAGCCTGCCTGCGATATATACAGTATATAGGCAAGCAGGCGGAAGAGACAGGCAGGCTGTTAGGAGCTGTCCAACGATTAAGCCTACGCTGTAAGTCGGGCACGGAATCACGCCCCTCGAAAATGTGCACCGAACTGGTGGACTAACGCTACTTGGGAGGTATCACCTCAGGATAAGCTCTCTAGTCTCATCCTATCTGCTTTGCATAGCTCTATCACTTGACACATTTTCTTTACTGACATCAGTCATATTAAGATTGTAAACTTATATAGCCTTCTGCTAGAACTCTTCCCATGATCAAATTAGGCAGTCGATTATAGGGATATTGATTTACATTGTGTTCTGGCAACGAGAAACTTATTGTACAATTTAGGTTAGATTTGTATGTACAGTATGTATCATTTTTCAGAGACATCCTAAGGCTTATTTAGATTATGGATTTAATGTACATTCAGCAAAAGAAGCAAGTTAGAGAAACTTTTTTTGTGTACAGAGTAAAAAAGCCTCAACAATAAACATTTTATCTGCTTCTTTGTACGCAACATTCATCCTTTGGCTTTTGCAGAAATACACTCTCTATTGGATAGGTATTTAGATAAAAATAAGTAGCCGTAATACCTTCTCTAGTTCAGTGAAGAGCGAGATACTTTTATAGGTTCTGAGAAAGTTTCAAAAATGATAATTCATTAACTTCATTTGATATTTCAGCGGTTCTTTTTCATAAGTTGTATATCAATGCAAATTAGCCAAAAAATATTTGCAGACCAATTTGTACCATAAATGTAAGACCAGAAGTTTGCTGGTGGTCTTGAAACTTTTGTTAGGTACTGTACTTTATTTCCGTGACATAGTGTGGGTGACAATACAAATGGAAATAGTCCCATATACACAACAGTACTACATTGTCACACTATACTATTTTAGGGTGAATACAGATCCTGAATTTTGCATCTAATGTTTACAAGTACACACGGTCTCATTTTGAGAGGTGATAGTGTGATATTATTTGAAGTAACCTTCCACCACATTTTGCGCAAACCAACAGACTTCTGATCTAATTCTCCCCCCCCCGTCGTATACACATTACAGGATGTGGAGGGGTGTTGTTTCTTTTCTGTTGATGGAGTGGGAACGTTTCCGTGATCTTGATTGTAGTCATCGTTAGCCACTTTCTAATCACATTCAAGTATCTTTCTCACTAGCTACCATATTTGTTTATAATGCAACAAATTTCAATATTCATTTCGTTTTTATATACACTGAAGAAAATGAAAATTGCAACACCCAGAAGGAGTGGTGCCAAATTGCTGCAATTGAACATGCAGGACGAGTGTTCGGTTGTGATTCGATGATTACAATTACAGGCCCTTCTGACCGCAAGTTTGGACAACAATCAATACAGGATGTGCCCACCACGAGCTGCAATACATTGATGAATTCGTCGAGGCATGGAGTCAATAAGGCCCTGGATCGCTTCCTGAGGAATTGTGGCCCTTGCTTGCTGCACTGCACGGGTCAGTTGTTCCAGAGTTGTGGGTGGCTGAGGACGGTTGGCCAGTTGTCGACCCATCATGTCCCACACATGCTCAATAGGACTGAGGTCCGGGGATCTGGCGGGCCATTCTAAGGTTGTGATGTTGTGGAGAGCTTCTTTGGAGATGCGTGCAGTATGAACCCGGGCATTCTCCTGCTGAAACATCCCATTAGCAATGTTCGCCGCCATAGGGACAACCACTGGATTGAGTACCCTATCAACGTACTGTCGAGCAGTCATAGTGCCTTTAAAGTTAAAAATTTCATTGTTCCGTATTGAAGAATATCACAATTAAAATTGAAATAATTGATAAGGAGATTCCACCTATTCAGTACATTTCTTATTCTTTGGTATTGAATAGGTGGAATCTCCTTATCAATTATTTCAATTTTAATAGTCATAGTGCCCTCAGCAAGCACTAATTGTGATTTCACATTAAAGCCAATAGCTCCCCAGACCATAATGCTTGGTGTTGGCCCTATGTGTCTCTCGACAATAAGATCTGGGCAGCCCCTCTCCCCGGTACATCGGCGCACATGATTCCGGCGATCATTGCGGGCAAGACAGAAGCGCGATTCATCACTAAAGACGACCCTATGACATTCCTCGACCCACGTCGATCTTTCTCGACATCAGGCCAGCCTTACACATCGCTGTGGTGGGTTCAGTGGAACACCTTCTGCAGGGACACGGGCTCATAAGCCAGCTGCACGGAGGCAATTGCCAACTGTTTGTTGTGTAACGTGGAGTGCCACAGCTGCTTGAATTTTCGCTGTTGCATGGGGTTCCATCTGGGCCATCCGAATGATGCGGCGATCCTCTCTCACAGTTGTCTGTTGCACTGGCCTGTGCCAGGTCTACAAGTGTGGGTACCTTCATTTGACCACTGCTGCCATACACCTTGTACCGTAGGTGCCTGTCGGCCAACACGTGCAGCGACAGTCCTTAGCGATAATCCAGCCTCACACTGCCCAATTATCCAAGCCTCTCAAACGGCGACAGTTGTTGATAGCGTGCTCTTCTGTCGTCGAGGCATGTTTGATGGGGAACACTTCACCGCACAGATTGCAAGTCAACTACGCTACACCAGAGTCCGTATACTGGAGTTGATTCCTCCGCGACCAATCACGTGGAGGGACCTGTAGCAACAATCCAATGGGTCTGAAACTTTGATCGTTTACATACCTACATGGCATCGTTCCATATCTTGAAAATCAACACAAACAACCAGTGCTTTCACGGTGTTGCAATTTCCATTTTCTTAAGTGTATTATTCCTTGGACTGTGCATGGGTGCATTCTCTAATAAAATGCTTTGTAAACTATTGGGAATACACTGTAAGTACATCAAGAGCCATCTCTTGTCTGTCATGCAAGCTACAACCCTTTGAATATTCAGATGGAACCATTCTGTATGTCGGCTTTTGATCCAAAATGCTGGCGTATGGAACTGTTCCATAAGTCTGCACCAATGGGTTATTTTCCATTTTACCATTTCATTACAAGTTTTTAGATTATACTGTACCTGTTTTAGGCAAGTGCAAGACATCAGTAATGATATGTTCGCTCCCTATGCACATCTTCCAGATATTCTTTTGGACCAGTTTGTTCAGACGTGGTTACCTCGTCCAGCAAAATCTTTCCCATGTAGATCTTGCAGAATATTCATCTTTGGGATATGTGGCAATCAGTTGCTAGTTTCTCATGATTTATGGGCCTTCCTTGTGGCACCAGAAACAAATATAGAAGGTGTAACCAGAGCCTACGATTTCCCAAGTGATCTGGGGATTTCAAGTCTGAGGCTAGCCTACTTAGTCTGTAAATGGTATAGTGAAGAAGAAATATTTGCCGACATTGACTATCATATTTTGATTTTAACTTGATTTGAATTTCACATTTGTGATGGTTCTGACCTGCAATCCTCACCCTATCCTTCCTTCAGTTTCTCTTTTTCATGCTAGCTAACTTGGAATTTGGTGAGTACACAGCTCTTAGCTGATAGGCTATGTAGTTAATCGTTGTGTTATAGAGAAACATAGAAGTAGAATAGAATAGGTGGTAGTATTGGATCTTTGTATAAATGCATGGCATTCAATCATTTATGTGCTGAATTGTTAGACTGGGATGCCTGTGTAGTTCTGTAGAAGGCAGGAACATGAAAAGAAACATATGGTAGGATAAAGGCAGTGGCAAGTCAGCATTGTAGTAGAGCGAGTTTTTCTCATTGGTTGGCCATCAGGCGTGCCCAGCTTATCTGCCTCCCGTTGATTCATCACTCCCTACTTTGCACCATAGCAACAAGGACACCGCTCGCTAACTTTATCTGTGCGTGACATATAATTAGTATATTAAAATGAAGAAAATAAGAATTAAGAAAATAAGCTCATACCTTATGACAGGAAATGTTGGAAAGGTTTTCCTCCTGCATGCACACATTTCTGGCATTGTCGTAGGAATCTCCAATTCACACGCATAAGTTCGTCTTCGGTAATTGAGTCTATTTCTCTCTGGATAATGTTCTTTCAGTTCGTCCAACGTGTGAGTATTTCTTGCATACATGTTATATTTCAAGATCCCCCATAAATAAAAGTCATGAACAATTAAATCTGGGGACCGTGATAGCCATCAGTTCATGCTAATAACACGATCTTCAAAAATTTCCTCAATTAAGTTTGTGTCATTAGCTGCATGTGCAGAGGCAGTCTTGCTGAAAATATCAGTTTCGACAGTCAGTGTCAGTCAGTTCATCAAAAGATGGTTTGAGTATATTATAACATTTTCGTAGTCCGCCATGCTGAGCTCTTTGAAACCGCGGCTTCTTGTCCAAGTCGTCTCAGGGATTTTGTAGGCGTATGTTCTTGTCTTACTGTGATTTCATTTGCTTTTCCCTCATTAATTACATGTTTTTAACACTTTGCTTCTTATCGGGTAATGAACCAGTTCCTCTCAATATGTTTGCGAGTTTCCGCATGATCTCTCTGTGGAGGGCGTACACTTGGAAATTGTGTTACAAATTGGCTAATGACTTCTCATAATTATTGTACATAAATACTCTTTCCTCTACCGTGAATACACGTGGAGGGACTATGAGAATGATATCCCGAAGTAACAATTCACAATTCGAGAACAGTTGAAGTGACAGATCAACACTTAATACACGTTCTAAGCACGGACCTGAACTGCGTAGTGCGGGCATTCCCGTGCTGTCGCTGAGTTGTGTAATGGGAAGTGATGAGTCAACGGGAGCTGGGCACATCTGCCGGCCAACCGATGAGAGAAATTCACTGTAAGAAGCCATAAAAATGGGAGATAAGGACAAACATGAAGACACAAAAAGTCAGGACAATTTCCTCATCTTCTTACACTGTCATATGCCACTTGATCGGGACCCTCCTGATCAATGACAGTTCTTCCAGGCTTTTCAGCCTCCACCAAATTTGTTTCACCAGAAGGGAGGTTATCTACACTCGCCAAGAGGCCATCTTGACAGATCTTCAGTGTTGATGTCTCTAGCTTTTTTTTCTCTTCTCTTTTTGTATCTTTATCATGCTTTCTTACTTCCCACAACATACTGTAAGGTCTGTTAAGATGTCCCCTCAATGAATGTTGATGTCCACCTTGCAGATGAAACCAGGAAGGAGGAATGAGCTTGTTGGGTACTGTCAGTGAACTGGTTTGGATGAGAAGATAAGATATGGCAATTGTCCTTGCCCTTGTCCTTACATATATTTGTTAGTCATTACCTCCTCATTCCGTTGCTCTCTCTTCTGATGCTAATCTGTCAGTATCGTATTAAATGTTCCTGCTTTTGTATATACTGTATAACTTTATTTATCACTTGTTTGTTCCTTTCTCCTACCTATTTAGACACAAGTCCCCCTCGCGCGCCCCCCCCCCCCCCCCACTAAAAAAAATTTATTCAGTGGTGGGTATGATGATAGGTTCAAAGCAACTTGTAAGTTTTACTGTCTGCTGCTCATCCATGAAATGTGTTTGTAAATTCCGGGTTACCAAAGAGCAGTCATTCTATCTTTTAGTCATCATCTTGTCCTTTTATAATAATTTAGGACATAAGTTATTTTTAGAAGAACCATTTGAAAATTTGAATTTCCAAAGGAACTAAATGCTAGAAGCCAGTTCTGAGGTACTGTACTACCATCCCAATTGTATTTTACTGATGTTAGCAGCTCCATTTCTGAAGTCCGATTCAGTGGTCGAATCACAGTAAAAACAATATTTTGAAACAAGATACACGATCAGCCAGAACATTATGACCACCTACCTATTATTGATATAAACTCGTCCAGGCGATAGCAGTGTCACCTGACGAGGAATGACGGCTAGTCAGATGAATTCACAGTGCTGTCTGTGTGTAGAATGAGGCAAATTGTGGTGGCCTAGAGGCTCGGCATGAGCATTTCAGAAACTGTACGACTTGTCGGGTGTTCGAAGAGTGCTGTAGTGAATGTCTTCAACAAGTGGCAAAACCAAAGTTAAACCACGTCCAAATGTTGAAGGGTTGGGTGACCACCCCTCATTACAGATGTCGGACGTTGTAGGCTGGGCAGACTGGTAAAACAGGACAGGCGGCGAACTGTGGTGGAACTAACATCAGACTTTAATGCTGGGCAGAGTACGAGTGTGTCTGAACACACAATGCACCGAACAGTCCTAAGGATGAACCTCCGCAGCCGACGACCCATGCATGTGCCAATGTTAACACGATGACATCAGCAACTACGACTAAAATGAGCACATGACCATCGTCACTGGACGTTGGCGCAGTGGTAGAGCGTTGCAAAGTCTGATGAATTCTGATACGTTCTTCATCATGCCGATAGAGTGTGAATCCGTAGTCTTCCAGGGGAACAGCTCCTTGACACCTGTACTGTGGGACGGAGACAAACTTGCGGTGGCTCAATTATGCTCTGGAGAACATTAACGTGGGCATCCATGGCTCCAGTGGAGTTTGTGCAAGTCACCATATAGCCGAGAAGTGTTGTACACTGCTTGCAAATCACATACACCCCTTCATGACGATCATGTTTCCCAACGGCAGCGGCATTTTTCAACAAGATAATGCGCCGTGTCACAGGGCCAGGAGTGTGATGGAGTGGTTCGAGGAACATAGTGGTGAGTTGCAATTGATGTGCTGGCCCCCCAACTCGCCAGATCTTAACCTGATCGAACACATCTGAGATGTGATTGAACGTAGTGTCAGAGCTCATTACCCGCCTCCCCAGAATTTATGGGAATTAGGTGAATTATGTGTGCAGATGTGGTGCCAACTCCCTGCAGGAGCCTACCAAGGGCTCATTGCTTCCATGCCAAGACGCGTCGCCGCTGTTATCCATGCCAAAGGTGGACATACCGGCTATTAGTCAGTTGGTCATAATGTTCTGGCCGATCAGTGTGTAGAGCCAGTCAGCAAAAATGTTTACCTCAAATAACTCATAAACCATTAAAGATATCAAAAATCTGCTTCCACTTTCAGTAATGTTACTGAGGGGGCTCATAATTGAACTTTAAGGACATTTCCTGTCTGTTGTGATAATGGTGCAAACTAAAAAAAATAAAAATAAATGGAACTACACTGCTTTCTACATGTAATATTGGAGTCATGAATAGGTTTTCAGTCTCTTAAAACTAATGCAAGATTCAGAAATACTGGATAATACCTGGAAATGAAAACATTGAATGTGATGGGTCACTATTTTGTATTACTAGGCGTTTATGAGGAGCAATCCAATCTGGCTTCCTGTCGTAAATGACGTCACCCATTAGGACCCGTCTTGCTCGCTTCAGCTACAGCCAGTCATAGGCGAGCCTGAGGCTCAGGGCTGCCCCTTCACCGCGACTCCATGGCTTCCTTTTGGGCCTTCCTGGAAGCACTAGAAATGAATAGAAGGTGTAACCTGAGCCTTCGATTTCCTGAGAGATCTGGGGACTTCTTGTCTGAAGAATTTGGAAGTGCTGCCCCCCTCCCTATAAAAGGCATTCAGCGGTTCAGTGTGAGCTGAGTCAGTCAGCAGTTGAGAGCGAGCAGTGCAGTGATTGTGTAGGTTCAGTTATGTGAGGACTGCGCCGAGGAGCGAGTGCTGCGTGTTAACTGACTTAACAGTGCAGCTGATTGACATGAGGCTACGAACAGAGGACTGCCTTATGTGAGTGCGAACTCTGTACCACAAACAGACTAGGGAGACTTGTGTTGCATGCGCACTCACTCCTAGTCTCTATCTTCACAGAATCGAACTGCTTGCTCTCAACTGCTGACAGATTGACTGAGCTCACACTGAACTACTGGGACTAGTTAAGTCATGCCTTTTATAGGGGAGTCAGCCCTTCCAGATTCTTCGGATGAGGAGAAGCCTCTGGATCTTTTGGAATATCAAAGGCTCTAGTTCCACCTTCTATTAGTTTCTGGTGCCGCCAGGAAGGACCAAAAGGAGATCACGGAGTAGTGGTCAAGAGAGCTGACCTGGGCCTCAGGCTTGCATGACTGGTTTTCACTGAAGCAAGCGGGGCAGGCCCTAATAGATGACGTTGCCCGCAACAGGAAGCCAGATTGGATTGCCCTGCCTAAAGGCGTAGTCATTCAAGATAGCAATCCACCACAATAATTAATAATTGTGAAGATCTTTTTGTGCTTATCTTATTGATCTTGAGCCCTTGCATGTCCTCTTCTCTCAGTTGTCACTTGCGAAGTGTGAACTGCGATGTGTGATCCTTGGTTCTATGCCAAATCATTGATCTTGTCGGTAACTATGCGCTTGTCATGCACCAGTGACATCAATTAGTTTTCAGGTGTCTTATTGTGCAATAGTGAAGTGATAAGAGTTAGTGTAAACAAAAGCTAAAGGAGTGTGAAACATTGTGCTTCATGAATTCAGAGTTGTACAATGAGACATCCAAAATCTGATGAAGTCATCGGTGTATGACAAGCAGAGAGTTAGCAGCGAGACCAGTGACTTGGCATGGAGCCAACGATTGCATATTGGAGTCCTGACTTGACAACTGAGATAAGAGAATGTGCAATAGCTGGAGTGCGATTAAATTAAGCTTAAAATCATTTCCACAATTACTTATAAATTATTGAGCCATTGAACACAGAGAATTTTAATATGAAATGTTTTCACGTTTGTTCATAATAATCACTTAATAATAATGTAGAAAAAACATATACCCTAATAAAAGTGATTTGAGTTAGAGTCTGATAATATTCTTTCAAGAAGGACACTTGTCATTCTGTTATTAATTGAATGTTTTCATTTCCGTGTATTTTCTAAAATTTCTTAATCTTACAATAGTATTGACAGACTCCAAAACTTAAAATTATATGTTAACTAAGTTAAAATTGAAATGAAAATGGCTTCCCTGTAACAGACTGTTGGTATGAATCACTAACCAAGCAGCCATGGCACGTACTATGTATTCTCATTTAAAAAAAAAAAATCATATTATCTTCCCTATAATTGAAACTCTTGGAATAGCAACATGATATACAGCCTCTTCTCAATTCAAAAGATGATGATAGTTGTCTCTTATATTCCACATGGCTTGAAACTCCTGAATGGTTCTTTAAAATTGGTAACAGATGTGTTGATTGTATAGATGTATGGAATGTTAGAGAATAATGATATTTCACGACTTGTTCTATGGAATCTTTTTTTTTTTTCTCTCTCTCTCTCTCTGAGATCAGTGCAATGGGTGCAAAATCTCTTTTTAGAAACCCTTTTGCTGAATCTGTAGATCTGCATGTAATTCCAGCTTTCTTCTTTTCTGTGTGGACTAAGAGTGCATGGGGTCGCTTAATTCTTGGTTAAAGGTTTTAATGCTGTTTTTGTTATTGTTGTATAAAGACGTAAATTCAGGATTGCTATCTGGAAAAAAGTGTTAAGTATTCAACTTAACGGAACATATTTATAAATATTCTCCACCTATTTGTTAATATTCTTTATATCTTGGGTATTGGTAACTTACATTTGTTTGCAGTTACTATTTTAACTGGTTTGGACATAACACTACTTTTCTAACAGTGCATCAGTCCTGTCATGCTGGCAAATATTGGGTATAAACCCAATAGACATCAGGTTAAAATGGAGAGTAAAGGGGATAGTCATGTTACAACCTTCAAACATTGGTCATTTTATACTTTTTATCTTAGCCCCTGTTACATGTACAGTAATGTAACAACCTAAATGAAAAATATTGTGTCTTTGCAATAGAATCACATATTTCAGAAATCGCATAGATATTATTGTATTCACTAATTCGAGCTGCTTTACGTCACGGCGACACAGATAGGTCTAATGGTGACAATGGGAGAGGAAAGGCCTAGGAGTGTGAAGGAAGCGGTCATGGCCTTAATTAAGGTACAGCTTCAGCATTTGCCTGGTGTGAAAAATCGGAAACCACAGAGAATCATCTTTAAGGCTGTGACAGTGGGGTTCGAACCCACTGTCTCCTGAACACTTAATACTGGCTGCACTTAAGCGACTGCAGCTCTCAAGCTCGGTTCACTAATTATTCAAATGATACACATTTAACTGTTGATATTTACAGTTTCCTTCACAGCAGGACCATTTATTAATGTATTTTCATTTCTAAAAATTGTACTGTCTTAAGCCACAGCTACAAAACCATTCACTTCCATAATTATTAATTTTAATTTTGTGCTACTTGAATATAACATATTTTGTTACAATTTTTTGTATGTTGATAATTTTTGTGCGAACAACGATCAACCCTAGGCACATAATTCCAGTCAGTTATATAGACATTATGCCCAAGAATACAAGTAAAATATCATTAAGATTTGCCACGTAGTTTAGAAGTTATGAGGGGAAACTGAATTGAAAAATGTAGTTTATGAGAAATGAGTGATAAAATTTATTGGAAATGCACTAACACATTGACCTTTCATTGCCTGCTAAAATGAAGTATCTGGAATGCAGATATTTACAAAATTCGTTCACCAGAATGTACTCCTGTAGTTGGGCTATAAACAAAAAACAAAATTAAGAAATAATTTTTTGAATGTTGTAACATAGGCAAAACCTTTTTTAAATGGCTATTACTTAAAAATTTGTTTGGGTATTTGAGCCCTAAGTGTAAATGGAGGGATTGGAAATTACATTAACTCACTGAGCTGTTGCAGTACTATATTGTATTGTCACTGATGTTAGGTTTATTCAGGCACAGTTTCTGATCAGTGTCGAGCGTGTGCCACGTGGAAGGAGGTTTCCTTGGCACGAAGGTACTTGTGTTTTGCTAGTCTTATGCGTCTCTTCATTCAAGATAAACCAGTTGTTGATGAATGCAGACTAACCCAGCCCACTACTAGGGTGTCCAGAAGATTTACATCAAAATTCAAAAGTCTAGATACTAATTTGTTTATCAAATTAACCAAATTGCCTGTTTTACACTTGAGAGTGGCATAATCTATCATCTTTGTACAAGTTGACATAAGAGGCCTAAAGGCCTGGAAAATATACAGTATATTCTGTGTTCATCTGTACAAGTTGTTTATGATTATGTGTTGAAGGCCAAATGAAGGTGTGTCTTTTGCAACACACAGCAGTATCAAATTATGAAAATGCACGTATTCAGCATACCCTTGCTGGGCTTGGCCTTGACATAGAAACATGGCCAAGAATATACCATATACATCGGTACCATTGCAGTTGGAATCTAGATTGGGACTATCACCTCAAGAAGTCTAATAGTCTTCTTGGCCACTATAAGACTCTCTAGTTCACTCTAGTAGAGGTGATAATCTCTGAAAATGTAACTCGTAGCATGAGCTAAAAGTATCAAATGGGTTATGTTAATTTGTGATATACTTGTCTTGAAAATCTGTATATCTTGCTGACCTTTGCATTGTCGCATGTTGATGATTTGTATGATTTACCATTTCATTTCAATAAATTTTGTGTGCCTGTGATGACTTGTCATAAAACAGTCAATATTTTCATATATTTTCCTTTTGTAGTTCTTGATTTTTATGTCAACATTAGTGAGACTGACAAAATGTTTTGATGTTTCTCTTTCAGGAGATCCTGGTTCAGTGAATTCGACTCCCTCCACCCCAATTCCAGCAGTAATGAATCATTACTCAAGAAACAATGGCGAAATTACATCACCTGCCAGGTACAACATAATTTTACATCACTTTTAAAAATTATTACTTTTTTTTTCCTTTACATTGATGTGTCTAACCACCTTTTTAATATGCAGGATGTTCTGTCAAAACCAGTGTTATTTTCATCATCAACACAAATCGATTTACTCATTATTGAGTGTCGTGACCCCACTGGCTTTGTTGGTTACATCTCTGCTGTAGCTTTGCCATCCCGGATGACCGGACGAGTTGGTTAGGGGCGCGCAGCTGTGTACTTGCATCCCGGAGATAGAGGGTTCAAACCCCACTGTCGGCAGCCCTGAAGATGGTTTTCCGTGGTTTCCCATTTTCACACCAGGCAAATGCTGGGGCTGTACCTTAATTAAGGCCACGGCCGCTTCATTCCCACTCCTAGGCCTTTCCTATCCCATCGTCACCATAAGACCTACCTGTGTCGGTGCGACGTAAAGAAAAGAAACCCATCCCTGATGATTATCATTTTTCCATAGGGCACATTGGAAACATAAACCAATGATGGTCTTCACTTGTCCTGTCCATCTGGTTGTAGTCTACTGCCATCAACCTCCCATTCCATGATAGATTTTCTGCAGGTCATATCGCAAAGTGTCCAAAGAACTGCTGTATGCTTTCATTGACACGAGAAGGCATTTTGAAATCTTCAGCTCCTGAAATATTGACACATTGGTTATTGTTGTGGTCCAAAGCACACGTAGCATTCCATGCCAGCATCATAATTTAAAGACATCGATGTGTTTCCTGTCCAAAGCCTTTATGATTCAGCTGTCACAACCATATGAGAAAACAGAGAAGGCAAGGGTTTCAACAAGATGGATCTTTGTATTATTAGTAATTTCCCTGTTCTTCCAGGTCTTAATTAATTTCATCATACCTACTCATCCTAGCAAAATTCTTCTCCTTATCTCTTTCTCGGAACTTCTCATATCTTATGGACTAGATATGTCATGGATTCTTCTTCTTCTTCTTCTTCTTCTTCTTCTTCTTCTTCTTCTTCTTCTTCTTCTTCTTCTTCTTCTTCTTCTTCTTCTACTACTTCTTCTTCTTCTTCTTCTTCTTCTTGAAGTTACATGTCCCCAGGGGATGTTGGTTGTCAGTCTGGTCCAGGCCTTCCTGTTAATAGCTGCTCTAAGTAAGTCAGCTGATGGGTATTGGGCCACTATTGTAGGTTTCCTAACCAGGAAACAAGTAGTCACCCAGAGCCTTAGTAGACAGATAAGTTCGAGTGGTGTCTTTAAAAGTAGGAAAGATCAAAATATGAAGATAAAGTAGGAATTCGGGAGGACAAATTGGAGCAAATATTTGTTTATCCCTTTCAGACCTGAAAGAAAACTGGCGGTGTGAATTATTGTTTGTACGTCAAAAACGGACTAAAATGCTCTTAAATACATATATTTTTAGTTTATTCTACAAAATAAAAATTAACATCTGAAAAAAAAAAAGCACCCGCACAATTGTGCGTGTCAGGACTTAATTCACTACTTACAAAAAAGAAAAGTTACCTCAATGCTATATACATATGTACATGATCAAATGTTCTGTTTTACAGTGTGGAACAATTTTAAACAATTAAATCTTCGTTCAAACACAAGTAAACGTTACATTTTCTACATTGAAGAAGAGTTTTGATATTACTGCCCTTTTGGCAGCAGCAGCTTGTCGTCAGACCTGAATGAAATCTGGAGGTGCTAAAATGTCAAAAACTTACTAAAATGCTCTCAAATACATGTTTTTACAGTTTATTTTATAAAATAAGAACTATCGGCTGAAAAACAGAACCCACACATTTGTGCATGTCAGGACTTCATTCACTACTGCAAAAAATAAAAAATAAAAAATATTCAACCCAGTACATGTGAATATGCACATGTACATGATCAAATGTTCTGTTTTACAGTGTGGAACAATATTAAACAATTAAAATCTTATACATTACATTTCTCATGTAGAGTATGAGTTTTGCTTTCACAGTCCTTTTTGCGACAGCACCCAGCACTCCTGCATGCATTGGCTGTAAGGAAACCTAGCCCGCACATATGTGCGTATCAACATTCAAAACCTCATGGTATTACGTACGATGTTGAAAGTTCACAATTGATGTTTGCTACACAATCTACACACTTCTGATATTCAGTAAAGCTTCTAGATTAATATGAATGCAATACATAAATACTTACTTTAGGCATTACTGCTTCCCGCCATCTTGCTAATGAACTGTATTTTTAAACTCTTCTTCCTTCTCCCTGGTGGTCAAATAATAAATGAAAACAGCTGAAGTACATGCTACGTGTCCCGCACAAGCACTGCAGTGCGGTCTAGCGCCAAGAAAACGTCAAATAAGCTCAGACATAAATAAAATACGAACCCGCACAGTTGTGCGTACACGGTCCGAAAGGGTTATAGGAAGGGGAGTTAGGGGTTGGAATAACTTACCAAGGGAGATGTTCAATAAATTTTCAATTTCTTTGAAATCATTTAAGAAAAGGCTAGGAAAACAACAGATAGGGAATCTGCCACTTTGGCGACTGCTCTAAATGCAGATCAGTAGGGATTGGATTGATTGATTGATTGATTGATTGATTGATTGATTGATTGATTGATTGATTGATTGATTGATTGATATTTACAATAAGCATGTTCTTCCTTTGACTTTTCCTTATGGTATGTGTTGGTAATGTAAGGGTTATTCTGCCCGAAGGCAGGTCCGAACCTCCGCAGAGGTGTTCCTGAGCCGGAGTTTACGTGCGGTAGGGTGGCCAGTTCCTTTCCGCTCCTTCATTCCCTTACCCCCCACCAACAGCGCGTGGCAACCCATCCAACTCCTGACCACGCCCAATGTTGCTTAACTTCGGAGATCTCACGGGATCCGGTGTTTCAACACGGCTACTATGGCCATTGGCATGGTATGAGTTGTTCTGGATGATATTTCTCTTTAGGAATATTATGGCCCTTTCTTTGGTGGTTTTCGTTATTTCTAGTTGTTTTCTTATGAGCTGCATAACCATATTGTTTGTTAAATAATTAATCCAAGATACAGAATTCGGAGCAAAACTAAGGCTGTCTTCACATCCACCACTTTGCAACTGCAGGATGGAGGTTCAGCTGTGGTGACAGTTGATCTTTCTACACCCGTAAGTACACAGTACTGAAATGGGTTTCAAAGAGGAAGTGTTACTGTTGCTTTTGTTACTTCAGCAAAGATGGCGTCATTGAAATAGAGTTTATTGAATCCATCCTATTGTAGAAAACAGGAGCAAGTCAGTTTCATTTACTGTATCAGTCTTTAAGACTGTATAATGCCAAGTTTTTAATTATTCAGTTATATATTCATTTACGGGCATTAGAGATCACGTTAGATAACAGTTACATGTTTCTGGAATCCTTCCTCACAGCCCAGAACTTCAGCATCCTCTCTCTGGCAGCCTGTCTTCTTTCTTCCGTCCACTCACGGTTAAGTTTTGGTTCGTCATGGAATCCCTGAAATCTGTCGATCACTGACCTCAACTTTGTTCGGTTTGAGATGTCTTCTGAATTCAATCCCACCCGTCTGAGATCCTTTCTCACCTCCCTGAACCATTTGTCCGACACTTTAGGTCTGCTGTCTAGTATTGTGAAAATCCTTTTCGTTAGTCTCTTCTCATCCATTCTAAATAAATGCCCATAGAATTTAAGTCTCCGTTTTCTCATGGACTCAGTTAGCCTTTCATTGTCTCGGTAAAGTTCTTCCCTTCCTCGCAGCCTATACTGTCTATCCACAATCTTTGGACCCATTATTTTGCAAATTATCTTTTTTTCAAATTTCTCAGCTTCTCTCAGTCCCGCTTTTCCTGTCATTTGGAGGCATTCACTAGCATAAAGACATTCCGTTTTAATCACTGTGTTGTAGTGCCTTAGTTTAGCTCGTCTGGAGATGATTTTCTTCTTGTATATAGGATATGTCCTACGAAAAGCCGCAGCCATTTTCTCCCATCTGGCGTTGTTTGCTTCTCTTTCATTTGTTTTCAATTGCACTATTTCACCCAAATACTTAAAGCTATCAACTCTTTCTATTTTACCGTGTTCTGTCTTCAGGTACCGAGGGGCTGTTTTGATGTTTGTTATATATTTAGTTTTTTCTAAAGAAATCTGTAGTAATAATTAATAAATTAACAGAGAAGAAATATGTATCCTCGGCTGGAAACGAAGGGAACAACTGAAGTGAGTGGATGTGCGCGAGGTTCGCTGTGCTATCACTGGCTTGTTGTTGGCGTGTCGCCCATGTGAATTGCATTCGACCACTGCCAGCAATGATTTTGTGGGTGATGTTGTCCACAGATGCGACCGTGTCATGGGTGAACTTGACTGCAGTGTGTGGTAAGTGTGAAAGCAACATTGCAATTCCATAAGAGCTCGAGACCGCCCACAGCCAACCACTGTGGTGTGGTTGCAAAGTGGTACGTGTGAAGGCAGTCAAAAACATGAACAGCGAGAGACCTGGCAGAAAATACTTTGACTGTAATCTGCAAAGAAAAGGACCAAGGGGAAGGCCAAGGTAATGCTGGATAGAGACAGTAAAATCAGATGTGAAAGAGAAAGGTCCATTCAGGAATATATCATGGAAAAGCTGAAGACAGGAGGAGATGGTGAATGTTTGTCGAGATCAGCCAAGGCAACTGTGCAACTCATGATGGTTATTGAAGGAGGGAAAAAACTGAAGGAGGGAAGAAAGAAAGAAAGAAAGAGAGAAATTCTGCACAAACATGGAATAGCCAAGCACCTCTGCTACCTTTCTATTTTAGTATGTCTCTCAGCAATCACTTATCACTAGAGTTTGGATTTACATGCAAATGCATGTTTTAAAATAAGCTGGTTACACTTCTCAAACTTTGTAAATATTCCAAATAACCGTTCGTTTTCCCTGCATGTTAGCATATTTTGGCTTTTTTTAGGAGAAAATTAATGCATAATGCATATTTTGAAGATTTTGGATTTAAAGCAAATGTTTGGACGCTTAACATTGCATAATGTAACTTTTCTTCTGTCTTTGGCACATATATAATGCATATACTGAATTTTATGAATGTTGGTGTGCAGAATTTGGGACCATTGTTTACGTTATACAGTATGTCTATTATTGAGAGACAGAGAGAATATATTCCTGGCATCCTATGTGACAACCAATGTTAGTACATACAGTAGAGGTCCTATATTCCAATTAACCAAGTACATTCTTATCTGTTGCTTGAGTTAACATTGCCGGAAGTCCCCACTTCGATCTCTGTAGTTCTTAGGAATAAGGTGTCCCAGTTATACATCGCTATAAATTGAACCTTAAATTGTGCATTACTCATTGACGACTCATTTTTTTGTCTATGTTGGACGAACAAAACAAAACTTGTATCACACTTCAGTGATGCCGCATTACTGAGATAGCAGCTTACAAACCTTGGTTTTGTACTGAACCCTCTTCGGTTGTTATCTTGGAATTTCCTACCCGGAACTCTCACTCGTCTTTGTTATCGCAGCAGGCAATCGTTATCAGTTATTGAGGACATTTGAAAGTGTCTGCAATGATCACACTGTTACATCCAGAGACTAAATGGAATGCACCCACCAGATTTTGTACTCTTTGGTTTTGAGAACAGTTTTTGTTTTTGTACGAGAAATAACGATGTAAATAAAGTTTTAAGTTTGTGGAAAATAATAAGTCATCACCTGTGTGACTATCAGACGAATTCCGTTTTATCGAGTAGATTTTCGGGTTCGACGTAACATTAGTGGCGACCGTGACAGGACGTGAACAAAGCAGTAATTTGAAATGGATAAGTTGACTAAATCGCGAAAACCAATACGTGCGATGTTCACGAAAACATACGATGCGGTGATGGCGGAAACAGACCCCAACAAGGTAAGATTGCATTTTACTAAACTAGAACGACTAGAAAATGAACTCAAGGATGCCGATGAGAAAATATTAGAAGTGCTTCTCGACGACAGTGACGAAGAACGATACACAAATGAATACGACAAAGTGAATGAATATCGTGATAAAGTAGATGAAGCTCGTCGGAGAATGGAGTGTGTTGTATTAACACAACGTACAAATGAAGGAAATCAAATATCGAGTGATGGTTTCGTAGGTTTCTCGCAGAAAAAGCTCAAACTGCCGAAAATCGAACTTCGAAAATTTTCCGGAGAGGTTAGGGACTGGTTAGGGTTTTGGAGTCAGTTTCGTCGAATTCATGACGACTCAGACATAGAAAAGGAAGATAAATTTCAATATTTGATCCAATGTACTGTTGAAGGAAGTAGAGCTAGGGAGGTGGTAACTAGTTTCCCTCCAACAGCTAAAAATTATGATAGTGCAGTTCAGTGCCTTAAAAGTAGATTTGGAAAAGAAGAATTACTCGTAGAATTTTATGTTCGTGAACTACTTGGACTTGTGATTCAAAATGTTTCTTCAACACAAAGACTAACTCTCCTAAAGCTCTACGATCGCTTAGAATCCCACCTTCGATCCCTTGAATCTCTGGGCATGACTGCTGACAAGTACGCAGCATTCTTGTTTCCGTTAGTTGAGTCATCTCTACCAGAAGACCTGCTGAGAATATGGCTTAGAAATTCTGTCCATCACTCTGTTAGTGACTCTACCGAGGATTTATACTGTGACAAACTCTCGCAACTGATTGTATTCCTCAAGAATGAAGTGGAAGGTGAACAGAGGGTAGCACTTGCCCAAGGAGGATTTAATACAGCAAATCAGAAGCCTACAAAGCAGAAACCTAGGTTAAACGAAGTGGAAAACATGGCCACTGCTAGTAGTCTGTTCACAGGAGACATTAAAGATCTTGGAAATGTATGTGTATTCTGCAGAAAATCTCATGAGAGCAAAGAGTGCTTCAGGGCACAGAAGATGACTCTAGTGGAACGAAAGAATATTTTGATGAAAGCAGGGTATTGTTTTCAGTGCTTGAAACCTGGTCATGTTGCCAAGATCTGTAAGGGTAATGTACTGTGTCACTTTCCAAGTTTTTTCAAATTGTCAGGCTCATAGGATGGATACTGCGATTTGTTGGAAAATCATTGAAACGTAGCAGTTGTGAAAGTGGGAGTGATCTCTCTGCTTCAGAACTAGCACAGGCGGAGAGAAGGCTCCTGCATCTTGTCCAGACAGGGGTTCTGGAAGAAACTGAAAGACGACGACTGAACTCCCTTTGCACCTTTGTGGACCAAGATGGTCTTCTGAGGCTGAAGACTAAAATTGTTCAAAGAGAAGATGAGGAAAATTTTAGATATCCCATTCTTCTGCCTTCCAGTCACAAACTTGTAGAGATTCTAATCAGAGACTACCACATACAATATTCTCATGCGGGTGTTGGGGTGTTACTTAGAATATTAAGGGAAGAATACTGGATCTTAAGAGGTCGGAAGACAGTACGAAGGGTGATCACAAAATGTGTCAAATGTCGACGATTTGAGTCAGAGAAAATTGATGTAGAACCTGCTCCATTGCCAGAAGATAGAGTGAAAGATTCGTCCGTCTTCGAGGTCAGTGGGGTTGATCTTGCTGGGCCGCTGATTTTAAGGGGTGGAGAGAAAGCTTGGATTTTGTTGTTTACTTGTGCTGTGTATCGAGCTGTACATATTGATCTGGTGTTAAGCCTTTCCACAGAAGCATTTCTTCAAGGACTTAGACGATTTATTGCAAGGCGGGGACAACCCAGAGTTATATACAGTGACAATGGGACCAACTTCACAGGAGCTGTGAATTCCTTTGACTCTTTGGACTGGCATAAGATAAAAGAGGAAACATCTTCAAGGAGGATCCAGTGGAAATTCATTCCACCCACGGCTGCTTGGTGGGGTGGATGGTGGGAGAGGATCATTCAAATGGTCAAGAAGTTGTTGAAGAGGACATTGGGAAGAGCCTCTCTCACCTACGAAGAGGCTTTGACTGTCTTATGCGATGTGGAGTCTGTGGTAAATTCTAGGCCTTTGACGTACCTGTCTGAGGATCCAAGCGACTTAGTGCCACTGACTCCTGCAATGTTCCTGCAGGACAACCGGTCGATTGGAGTCCCTGATCTGGATCGCCTTGACAAGACTGATCTCAGAAGACGGGCCAAGTACCTGCAGCGTTTACGGGAGGAATTGAGAAAAAGGTTCCGTGATGATTACCTGAGCCTTTTAGTACATCCGCAAGTTAAAGGAAAGTATCGAAGGATGCTAAAGATTGGTGACATTGTGTTAGTAGGCTCTGATCAAAGGAAAAGACTCGATTGGCCTTTGGTAAAGTGATTGAGATGTTTCCTGGTAAAGATGGTAACATAAGAGTGGTTCGAGTGCAGACTGCTGGGCGGGACATCATCAGGCCCATTCAACGTTTGTACCCACTGGAGATTACTTCATCGCAGGATACCTTACACGTGGAAGATGATGGAGATAATGAGCAAGAAAGTGTTATTTCTGCTGTAAAAGATGAAGTGAAAACGAAAAGTGGACGTTTGGTGAAACTCCCTGCACGATATAGGACTTAAGTTTTGTGATAAGTTCTTGTCTTGTTAAACTGTGAAGGTGAAATGACTGTCAGATTATTTTATTGGTTCATTTTGGTTTTCTGTTAACAGGGGAATAAAGAAAACCAAAAGGTTACATCCAGAGACTAAATGGAATGCACCCACCAGATTTTGTACTCTTTGGTTTTGAGAACAGTTTTTGTTTTTGTACGAGAAATAACGATGTAAATAAAGTTTTAAGTTTGTGGAAAATAATAAAAGTCATCACCTGTGTGACTATCAGACGAATTCCGTTTTATCGAGTAGATTTTCGGGTTCGACGTAACACACACAGAGTTGTAGCTGGGGCAGCTAGAGATACGTCAAACAAAGTGATCCGTTCAAATCCTGACTTTGAATTCGTCAAATTTATATAAGACGCATTATGGTGAACATGCAAAAGATGTACAATTTGACCTCACTTTGTCCCAAATCTATGCACTTGTCACTTCTTATGATGTAGAAAGGTCATTTTCTGTGTTTAAGAATATGCTGATAAACAGATGAGCTTAAATCAAAACAGTTTGGAGAAATTATGGTAGTTGTTGTACAGTGTTTCAAAGGAACTGAATTTTGATAGTGCATATTTTCCAGTTTATTGTGAATGTTTTGCCATATGATAGTGCATGAATTTTGAGATTTGATAGTGTATGGAAATCCGGGCTCTATTTATCACTCTACCCACCCTCTGTCATCATTCTCATCTCACAGCAGAACTTCATCCCAGAATGAGCCAGCGCTTGTTGACTTTCATCAAAGAGGAGTTAAATTTTAAAAGCCTGATAATTATTGCTTATTTCCGAGTTAACTGTGATTATTTATGACTTTTTTCCCTTTTCAGCACGGATCATGATATGACGAGGTCACTGGAATTGTCCCTGAATAAGGGATTCAAGGGGGAGATGCCACCAAATCAAAAGGCAGTGACAGAAGGCGAGGTAGAGGTGCGCAAGAAGGTGAGCCCGATGGTTAGAGTCTACATTTTTTATGAATATTCTCTCTCTGGTGGAGCCTGGATGTTATGAAACATTTAACTCCTCAGAAGGATGGTTATATTTCAGTGTGTATTCCTCAAAGACGTCAGCTTGATTCATATATTTCGTTTTTCTCTTCCAGTATACAGTATATATCGAGGGGGAGGGGGTGTGAAAGCAGAGTCGCAGAATTCCTCTCTTCCCAACAAGATAACCATGGTCTGAATCTCAGCCAACGCATGTGGAATTTTAAAAATGAAAAATCACATCCCTGTAGTGTGGACTCCACATAAAACTGTAGGTCCCATGACTGTGATCACAGTATCTACAGTAATGCGGAACTACACGCTCTGTTTTTATACAGGGTATATCGGAATTCAGCCGGCCCCGTGATGTAGGGGCCTGCCTCTTACCTGGAGGCCCCAGGTTTGATTACCGGCCAGGTCAGGGATTTTTACCTGCATCTGAGGGCTGGTTCAAGATCCACTCAGCCTACGTGATTACAATTGAGGTGCTATCTGACGGTGAAATGGCGGCCCCGATCTAAAAAGCCAAGAATAACGGTCGAGAGGATCTGTCGTGCTGACTACATGACACCTCGCAATCTGCAGGCCTTCGGACTTAGCAGCGGTCACTTGGTAGGCCATGGCCCTTTGGGGCTGTTGCACCATAGGGTTTGGTTTTGGTATCAGAATTCTATACTCAAACTATTAGGGACGATACAAGAGATGGGTGGGAGAATCCATTCAAGTACAATTTGTTGGAATAAGTTTGTCACAATTAAAAAATTAAATTCCAGCAGTTATTTTCAATAAACTGGAAGACTTGTGGTTTGTTTCTGTAATGACAGTTACCTGTAGATGCATAGTTATCAGTGACTTAACATGATGATATGTTTAAAATGAATTTCCGAAACAACATTTACCGTCTTCTTCACAGTTAACTGCGCAGTGACTAATAACTGCAGCTAAAGCTGTAGTTACCTCTATGTTAGAACTGATTCCAACAAGTACCGATATGCAGTGCCACTTTATTTCTGTTTTGTACAAGGTCTTATATTAGTTTTGTAAAAATTAGTGACAATGAACTGATTATAATATATTCACAGTCATTCATTGTAGTGTTTACATGCTTTCTTTTCTTTTTTTACGTTATGGTAAATATCCTGCGTTTCTAGTATTGTAGGCAGTATTACAATACTAGTTTATATCAGCAATATGGAATTATCTTCATCTTCCTCGTCATCAGATTCTGTGTCGTCATGTAATGGTAGATTAAAAAAAAAAATAGGGCAAGGTCCACTTTAATTCACAACACCGGGAAGTTTCAAGATGGGTATGTTAATACAGTTCGCACCATCCAGTTACGTCAGATGGGTAAATAAAGGCCGTGGTAATAATGGTAGTTCGAACAGCAAGACAGATCGCACTCTCGCCCTACTAAAGAAATAGCGCAGTGGAAATCGTGCATCGTGCATATGAGCCCTGAATAACAGAGTGGCAAATCAAGTAAGGAATATGATGGATTGAGATTAGAAAACAAGAGAAAACCACAATAAATTTTGATGACAAATATATTGAAACTAATCAAACCGAAATCTCCACAAATTTCCTCGAAAAAACCACTAAACTATACAAAGATGGTACTTTCCCAACCATTAAGCTCTAAGCTTGCCAATTTGTTTCAAGATGAAACCTACAAGAGAGAAAATAAGAGAGAAAGAACCAGGAAAAGAGGAAGCAGGAAAAACGGAAAATATCCCTACCTAACGACAAGTTAATAAGATTAGCAGGAAATACAAAAAAAATGTTTTAGAGTTACATTCTCAAAAAAGGAACACGATACAATACAAAAATCCTCCAAAGTGAAGTCCATAGAATGATCAGAAATAAATTAACATTTGATAGGAACTCCATCCATTACAGTCAATCACGTACAAGGTCGTGTTTAATAAGTTCATCGACCCGTCGGAAGTCCCGGTAAATCCAAGGAGGCTATTCCAAGACAGTCTCATTCAAACTCGCATAATTTAAACATGAATCCGAACCACAGTTCATGCGTAAACATGCATGGGACTCGCGAGGCACTAGACCTTGAACACTTGAACACGCACAGCTCGAGAGAAAGTTGCACCTGAGTTCATAATTTGGCATTATTCGTAGGTTGAAAGAAGGTAAAGTCTTGGTTAGGAAATGCCATGCTTCCAGATTAATGTTAGAAAAGGAAAGTTGGTCCTTCTGAAATTCCAAATTTAAAAGAAGGAACAGAAATGTTTGTCATACCTCATCTCGAAGTTCGTTGCACTAACACAGGAAAGGCAATCATGTGCGCAGCTCCATGATAACAGAGACGATATTTCACTTTCCACCCTCCACACAGGCTAAGGTCCATCTCAGTTAACACGGAGAAAAGTCTGGTTTATATATGATTGAGTAGAGGGGAAACAATTGTGAGAGGCACATACAGAATATTCCCGATGTTACGGGAGCATGCGCAGCAAACAAAACAGTATCATGCGACGTCAGCAGGCAAGAAGGTGGTCAGTTGACAGCAGATGGTGAAGATGAATAGAGCTGAGGTCCGTAGAGAGTACATGATTTTCAATAAATATTTGCGATGAGGTTATCGAGTCCCAGTTGCAGAGAGAAATACAGCGTGTTATTGTGATGAAGGTGAGTCCATAACAGTAATAGAATAATGAGGGTTATGTGCATGGCGAATTTCTTTGAAGTAGATGCCGGTGATATGACGAGTCCGTTACAGTCAAAGATGACTTGCCTGTTTTGGGTGCTCTATCAATGCCACGAATGTTCAGGGCTTTGAAAAATCCATTCGATCACTTTAATGAAACCGAATTTCATATGAGGTACAGTTAATAAAACGGACAGTGATGATGTTAGAACATCAAATTGGTCAAAATATTAGACCTGAAACACACCGAAACCAATCTGTAAGTTCATTAAATCAAATCCTGATTACCCTAGATTTCTGGCAACAGGAGCTTTCCAAATTTTACTCGGTGATGACATTAACCTACATAAATCGATGACATGTTGCATATTGCAGAAGATGCTCCCTCGAATTGCTGCTTTGCGGGACTAATTTATTAACATGCCAAGAAACGCAGTAGAAATTGCAGCATCAAAAAGAATCTTCCTTGCCATTTCTGGGTTTCCCTCTGTAATAGGATGCATTGATGGGACACACGTGAAGATTCAGTCTCCGGGTGGTGAAAATGCAGAACGATACAGAAATAGAAAATCGTACTTTTCCTATAATGTTCAAGCAGTCTGCAGTAAAAATCTGCGCATCATGGATATTGTTGCACGCTGGCCAGGTTCAACCCATGACAGCACAATCTTCAGTGCACCTATAATCTTAAGATCTATTTCGTCAGCCATCACCAGTTAGTGAACACCCAATCTGAAATTATGGAACATTCACCATTAATATTTACAATTATACTAAATATTAAACATCTTAGTTACTGGTATGCATTTAATATAACCCTGCTCAGTAATAAAAACAGATTTTTCATTGTTCTTTTAAATTTATTATATCCTTTAAATGGTGATGTGAGGTTTCATATACTCCCAAGAAACATAAAACATCTGCACTTCTTTAATTGTAAATCTTGCAGGGAGCTGTAGTTTGTTACCTTCTTATCTGTGTCAACACACTTCATACCCCGGGTCAGGGTTAGCTCACTACGATCAAGTGGACTGCCAGAGCTCATATCGCCAGTTAAGAGAGTATTTTTGTCAATGCATGTTGCGTGACCAGCGTAAGTAAAACATATCAAATGGCTGGTCCATTGCAGTTATTAAGCCCTACAAATCTTGAGTTCAAGGAGTACATTAGGGAACTACTAATGAAAAATGTAGTTATATGGCTAATTTCTTTCGGCTATTGTAGATCGCAGTTTGTAATGCTTTCGTGTTGTTCAAGTTGTATCCTGAAAGACCGGAAAAATAGGATTTCATGAAGGGTTTGGCAGCTGATCAGGTACAATTTAATATCAAAGAAAAATTATAAATGAGCGGGTTCCCAGTGAGATACGAGCAAAAATAAGCAACATTCTGCACACAAGACTCAGTGTCGAGATACGGAAGAAAAACTGGAAAAATGGCAATTTTACCCTACATGTCCAGCATCCTTGAAGAGAAAACATCATATGCGTGTTTTAAGTGCAGATTGCCAATTTGTTCTCAGTGTTCTAAAAATAATTTGCACCAGTTGCATTGAGGACAAATGAATGTTGCATCATCAGTATAGAACTTCAGTGCCGGAATGATAGGTTCCAAAGTGTGCTACACGTTTTCATTTATAGAATTATATTTGTTTACGCTTGTTTTTTTCCTGGATCAGTGAAAAGTGATCTGTTTAGTAATTGAACATTTTTTGTGACGACAACAATCGAGGTGAAATTTAAGAGGATGTCTATGTACTGTGAGGAAGGAAGAAGGGAAGATATATTGAATTTTTGCATTATTAGGTCCTAAATATATTCATATCATGAGAGATTATTACATGCTGAATCCGATAAAATAATAATAGTATTTGTATAAGATGTCGAATGTTTCTTATTGAACTTTATTTGTCAGAAGTCGTTTGGCTCCATGGCTAAATGGTTAGTGTGCTGGCCTTTGGTCACAGGGGTCCCGGGTTCGATTCCTGGCAGGGTCGGGAATTTTAATCATCATTGGTTAATTTCTCTGGCACGGGGGCTGGGTGTATGTGTTGTCTTAATCATCATTTCATCCTCATCACGACGCGCAGGTCGCCTACGGGAGTCAAATCGAAAGACCTGCACCTGGCGAGCCAAACATGTCCTCGGACACTCCTGGCACTAAAAGCCATACGCCATTTCATTTGTCAAAAGTCTCCAGAGACCTCACGTCACCAGTGCATGTTACCAGGTAGAGGATATATCAATACTTACCCTGTCCTCATTATTGTGCTTTTTAGCTCTCCTTTTCGTAACAAAATACAGTTCCTTTAACTGTTTTGCAGTCCATCCTCCTGTTTGGCTGGATGCATTGAAAACTTTACACAAGTCCTCCCAAGAACTTTTTTTTCTGAGCTGTTGTTGCCCCATCAGTCTTCTTATTCTCAATCACTTGTTTTCTTTGAAGAACAAGGTCTATTAAAAAGTTCCTCTTGAAAGGACTGGAATTTTTCTCATGTTTAGAATTATCCAACATTTCCGAGTTGTGTCGCACCAAATAGCTACTATCATTCATTACCGGGCGAGTTGGCTGTGCTGTTAGGAGCATGCAGCTGTAAGCTTGCATCCGGGAGATAGTGGGTTCGAACCCCATTGTCGGCAGCCCTGAAGATGGTTTTCTGTGGTTTCCTATTTTCACACCAGGCAAATGCTGGGACTGTACCTTACTTAAGGCTATGGCCACTTCCTTCCCACACCTAGGCCTCTCCTATCCCATTGTCTCCATAAGGCCTATCTGTGTCATTGCGACGTAAAACAGATCGTAAATAAAAATAACTTCTTATAGCCGCATTGCGATTGAGATGACTGTGTAGATGTTTGCCAACCAATTTTTATTATATAAAACTTCTACTGGTAAAATTAACTAGATATTACCAAAAAAAAAAAAAACACTAAAAACATTTGCGTAGAGACATCTATTGGAGAACGAGAGATAGTAAACATGATGATACCTGTACTGTTTATTGTCAGGACTTATAAATCTGGATTTAAGTTTCCGGAAATTCTTTAAAGTTAACAGCGCAGTTAAAGTTACAAGTGCATTTAGGTAACTCACAGGTAACTCTGGTTTACCAGAAACTGGCCTTTATATTTACAATAACAGCCCACAGGCAGTGCATACATCGCATTTCCATGTTGGTCCGTGTTTCATTGAGGTTGGAGGTATTTTGGATGGAAAATGTCTCCACTGCTTTCTCTGAAGTCTTAATGGTGTTTCCCTGGCATCCTCAGCCGCTGGTTCCAAAAATAAATTAGCGTAAGCATTGATTTCCCTAGTTACTTACTCCCAAAACTGTTCAGTCAGGAATGCATTCACGACTTCTCATTCACTAAGAGCTTCTCCGAACTGTCTTTGGATTATGGCATCAATGTCACCAATAACACTGCAAGTATTATGCTGTGGAGAATTACTTATGAGACTGTAGGCGAACTAACCGTCAGGCTACGCGAGGAGTAACATAACCACGATACCACATGTTAGTTCAAATAATGGCTTATTCAACATCACGACATCGCAAGCCATACTACATCTCTGTACGCGTTCACTCTCCTACATCGTTCCTCATGTACAAGTGCCATCCAACTGCTGACACATATTGATATAGGGACACAGCTGATTGACTCCAAAGAGTCTATACATTCACACAGAGTAAAAGCCTCTACCAAAGAATACACAGTATGAGGGAACATTGAACCCTAACAGGACTCCCATTATTTTAGTCTTTTTCTGGAGATCATTTCTGCCAGCCCTTCCTGGAAGAGTCGTGCTGTATTCATATCTGTTGTCTTGTAATCTAGAGTGCATGCCTCTTAAGAATCTGGATGAAAAGTTGAGAATTTACTGTACTTGGAAAATTTGATGAGCCTTGAAATTGCCTTGTAAAAATGGCTTCACTTAAGAGATATTTTAGAATTTTTTGCACAAATAATATTATGTAGGATATTATTTTTATTCTGTATTAAAATTTTATTTTTTTAGCGTTTCCCTATTGACCGAGCCTACTTCATTGCCAAGGAGATCTTGATGACAGAACGAACGTATAAGAAGGACTTGGAGGTGATAACAGTGGTAAGTGTGTGCTCTTCTGTTGTTTGTGGAGTTAACACTTTCAATCAACACTACCATATTTGAACATGGACCCTGGCAGTGAGCTGGGTCTTTTACATAACAGCAAAGCATAGTACATACCTGATTTTTGTATCATATAAAGGCATCAGCCATCCAAAATGAAGATGTCAGTCAGGAAGTACATATCTAATGTAATTTAATTATACTACTCTGTTATGAAAAAATATAAACAAATGCACAGAAAAAAAAGCTTTTTATTCAAGTTATTCCAATAAGCCTGCTCAAACATTCAAAATGAATCATTTACTGTGGTTACTTGAGTCACAAATAAACACAATTACATTTGAAATACAAAATTTACCTATTTCGTTTTCGTATGGTAGCCCTGAAAACGCTGGGTTATGCACAGTCCAACCTTGCACTAACATCTACTGTAATTTCTTTTCACGGTACAGGTGAATCATCAGCCTGTGTCTCTTTGTCTAAATGAAAAATAAGCCCAAATTTCTGAAGAGGTGAAGTATATTTTATCGTTTATATTCAAATGGACGAATTTAGTACGGAAAGATCTACAATACCTAAACATTGATCACATTGACATTTACAACCAAGATAAATTTAGAAAGTTAGTCAAGACATCTGACTCTCTCCAGTCACTAACAACTAAATCACTGCGTTCAGGAGTAGGAGTGAAATGGACTCAAGAAAGAAAAGACATCCATAGCGCTAGAATGAAAGAATACTGGGCTAAGGGGAAGAAAAGAGCTCACCAGAGTTAAGAACCACGTGGTCCATCGTAGGCCTAAACGAAGAAGAAGAAGAAGAAGTGCAGCTATAAACTTGCATTTGGAAGTTACATAACAAATAATCTTGCCCAAACTATCACTTTGTATATGTTTATAAGCAGATTCTTAATCACTGTCATCTACATTATTTCTGAACCTGATCTCATGATAAAATAAGATATCACTATTATTGAGCCGGCATGAGGACATGTTTGCACAGTAACAGCTGACAGCATAACGGATTTGGTGCACTCAGTACCCGGTGCATCGAGTGCTTCGGTAGAGGTCACGGCAAGGAGAAACTACCCTTTTATTGTTTTTAGTTTGAAATTCCCAGTAACTGCTGCATTCTACTGGACGTTAGATAAACTACTACCCCCAAGCAAGGGACAGAAACCGAATGGGGTACGTGCAGCTGCCTATAAACACGCCAAAATCATGCCTGTATGGCATACGAGCGCCGTCCACAACGAGGAAAGTAGTTTGCTCGTATCCCGTATGGGCATAGTGTTGAAAGTGTTAAAAAAGGAATTGTAAAATCTGCCATGTTGTACACCTTCTTAGACTTTCAGAACTGTAGTTAATATTATTATTGTTATTGGTTATGATCAGGCTGTTGTGTCCTGAACTTAAGGTAGTTATCATTGTCATTATCGACATCGCTTCATCTCCCCTCTCACTTCCTCCTCACTGTGCTGTTCTGCGCCTGGCAAGGTTAAATGTTCCTTGAATATTGAATTTTCTCGACCGCATTGTAATCGAAACCGACTTTCAACCTATTAGGTTGTGTTACATACATTTAGTACGTGTTGAAGAGATGTTAAGTACAGAACAAAAATGGCCAACCAGACTAAATGTATGTAACATAACCTAATAGGTTGAAAGTCGGTTTTGATTACAATGCGGTCGTGAAAATTCGATATTCATTGATTTGGCCCTCAACGGGCAATTTAAACGCACTGTACAAGTGTGATGGCAGTTGTGCCAGACCTGTAGCTTAGATCCCTGCCAACAGAACAAAGATGGCCTAGGCCACCATAGCTCAATTGGTTGAGCAACTGACGCAAAATCGGGAGGTTGTGGGTTGGGATCCCACTAGTGTCTGGTTGGTTGTTTTTACTCTACTCTATATTGGCTGCTTCATGTGTAAGAAAAACTGGAAATAATGTAGTAAATATCACTCCTATCGGAGAAACAGTTAATGAAGTTCACGTGCTGCCACGTATATTCCTCCTGGCTTTATTGCTCTATACAGAAACTAAATACACATTATTAATGCGTAAGCCATGTATTTCATTACATTTTATATAAACTGTGCAAATTAATAAGTCATTATAACACATACAGTTAAATATAAACTTCAGCTCAACACTCTTGATTAATGCAACTATTCTATTACCCTTTTATACCTCCAAATTTGAGAACTTTGCTCTTTGTGTAAACAAGGGCTTACTCATTTCTGGATGAACTGCACTGCTTGCAACATCAGTAAAGCAAGCAAGTTCATCTTCCCTAGTCAGCAAACTTTGCTTCGAACATGCCCTGTCAAACGAACTGGATTAAACATGAGGATTTTGGCTTTCACACTCCACTCATGTGTGATAATGGTTGCAAATGCAGCAAGTTCGAACAATGCATGTCACTAATGTACAGGTATTAGGAATTTTTAACCTTTAGGTCTATATAAATCAAGGGTTTTTTCATAAATTATTCATAAATTTTGGTGACTTGTTTTGGTTTGGCTTGTAAAGGAAATCCAGAGTATCATTTGATCAATTTTCTGTGTTCCAGTGGTTTCGAGATGAAGTAAGCAAAGAGGAACCAGAGCCCGTTCTGGAGCAGCTGTTGGACTTGTTGGACCCTCTTCATGAAGCACACTCTGTGTTCTTACGAGAGGTGGAGCAGAGGCTCGCTACCTGGGAGGGCCGAGGTAACGCCCACCTGAAGGGAGACTACCAGCGAATTGGCGACGTGGTGTTACGGAACATGAACGTCTTACCTGTAAGTTTCCTCTCCAAAGCTGCCATGCTAGCCAGCTGTTGGTAAAACAGACTTCTTATATTGACTAGTCATATTTTAAAACATGTTCAGCCTTCTGTTATCCTCACACCCATGATCTTCTTCCAAAATGCCTCACAGTCACATTTATGCACCCACCAAACCTCAGAAACATTCTCATTTGCTTTCAACTACATTAAACCTGTAACCGGTACTCCAAGGGTTACATAAACACAGTTAAAGGAACGAAAGCAAACCAAATTACGAGGTACCTAAACACTATACACACCATAATCGTGTAAGGAACTGAGGCGAAAACAGCAGGAGTAAATATCAGCGAGGGCAACTTGACGATAACAAACAAGGAATGTGGGACGGTACTGGAAACCTACCAGGGGCATGCAGATATCTAGGTTGCGGTTTTCGGAAAAATCCAACGGTGATCTTGGATTTTCAAAAATATTATATCCCAAACGTAGCTTACAAAATAATTTACGAACAGTTTCAGCAAGTGATAAATATCGTTGTTAATCCGTATTGAAGATACTGAATGTAGGATGCTAAAGAGTTTATTGTGTCACCTATTCAGTACATTATAAATTTTTTTAAACACGTAGGAATTTATTATTAATTCAATTTGAGACATGTTTCGCCCTTCATTGAGGGCATCATCAGTCATAGTACCTCCTCAAGGTATAAATCAGGTACCTGATTAGTAATTAAATTGTAAACATTAAGATACATTACAATGGGAAAGTTAAGCAAAAAAGAAGAACATGTTTAGTGATGATACAGTTAAACAATATAAGTTTATAGACACAGTAGTCGGCACCAATGCATAAAATCACTGGGTGTGTTAGCAGAGTCCAGCAGTGGTGGTCCGAAGAATAATTGACGCTACTCATTGGAAAATTCATTTTCTTCTCTGTTCTCGCAGATTAATAGCATGTTCAACAACAAAACTACATATAGGGAGCATCTGCATCTATTCAATGTCTTATAACGAGGTTAGTACCAAGGAAACTAATGACACACCACAATATTTCGATGTAAATCATCCAACATTCTCAACTGTATGAATGCACAAGATAAACAATTCACATCATTGAACATTCTAGAATACTTGGTACAAACATACCTGTGAACGTATACAATGCTTTACCAACATAAATATAACTCCAAAGTGTACCACAAGAATATGGTGAACATTTTATGTTATAGAATATCGTATTTTAATGTAATATGTATTACTAGTTTTTATCACGTCCATATCTTGGAATATTCTAGAATGATTGGTATAAACATACCCATGAATGTATGCAACGATTTTCCAACATGAATTGAACTCCCATGTGTACCTCAAGAATGCTATAAACATTTTAAGTGTAGAAATTGTATTTTAACAAATTATCTGTTACTCACGAACAGTACACCAGAATTTTAAGCAAAATATACACGTCATAAAATATCGACGCTTGTTTTTAAACCAGAGGACATATAATATCATTGTATATTTTAATATTATCACTCATATCATGTGACATTCTTCATTAGATGTAGTAATGTTTTATATTATATGTTAACTTTGGATCTCATGACTAGATGAGGATGACCTCTGTGAAGGTCGAAACCAGTATTGCATAGTAACAAGACATAATAAAGTATTGATTAGGTGGACGGTACCCATTCTTTGTAATTGTGACCCATGGTATGTCACACACAATGGCAACACTCTCAGGTAACACAGACCTATGGTGTTTTGCACATAAGGGTACTACTCACAAGCAACGCAGACCAGTAGTGTTCCTCACATAATGGGACTAACGATGGGCGCCAGTATTCCCGTGGAGTTCCTCACTTAGTGGAACTACATGTATACTCATGGTGTTGCTCACATATTGCTACTAATCATAGGCAGTGCAGACCCATGGTGTATCACACATTATGGCAATGCCCACAGGCAACACACATCCATGGTGTTTATCAGATAAAGGTACTACTACTCTCAGGCAACGTAGACCCATGGTGTTTCTCATAAAATGGTACTACTTGTAGGTAATGCAGACCCATTCTGAACACGTGTAACCGACCAGTGGAATACACACGATGACCATTATCACAAACAACGTCCAGACACGTAGTGTTTCTCGCATAATGGCACTAAATGAATATGATAAAATTTCATTGTATTCCCCTCAGGTCATTAACAATAATATCAGACAGGTAAACATTAACTGCTAATTTGAACTACTAATTTCAGTCCTATTATCACTAACAGGTTTGCCCCAGAGGAGTGCGACAGGCTTTGGCAGCCGGCACATTTCCTATCCTCGCTGTTGGATGGGGGCTTCATCCATTCCATTCCTGACCCAGTCAAATGACTGGAAACAGGCTGTGGTTTTTCATTTTCATTGTAACGAACAAGACATAAGAGAGTATTTTGAACTTCTTGTGTTCTACTGCTCATTCATAATCATGTAACACCCGGGCTTACCACTTGGTTGCTGAGGAGTGCCATACGGTTTTGTGATTACATGCGGAATAGACTGCTCGCATGCGATTCCATGATAATCCAGGCAAGGCTCGTGCATGACACTATGTAATAGTCAAGCTAAACATATAAACTCCTATGTAATTGATGCAGTTATGCTGACAATAAATGGATTTATCATTTAAATAAACAGTTTGACAGTATTTGCACCTGAATTTGGTCGTATTAATATTACATAACTAGGCATATCTAGCTTATGCGTCCGGCTCCATGGCTAAATGGTTAGCGTGCTGGCCTTTGGTCACAGGGGTCCTGGGTTTTATTCCCGGCAGGGTCGGGAATTTTAACCTTAATTGGATAATTTCACTGGCACGGGGGCTGGGTGCAAGTGTCGTCTTCATCATTTCATGCTCATCACGACGTGCAGGTCGCCTATGGGCGTCGAATCAAAAGACCTGTACCTCGCGAGGCAAACTTGTCCTCGGACACTCCTGACACTAAAAGCCATACGCCATTTCATTTTTTTTCTAGCTTATGTTATCCAGGTGGTCTGTAAAAACGGTTCATTGTGTTTATCCTGTTATCTGTTCTTTTCCATGATTTACATGCATAATCAGTGTTCCTTGATAAAGGAAAACAAGTGTTGCCTGATAAATTAACATTTTGTTCCTTCTCTTTTGTGATGTTGCAGTTGTACGAACGTTACCTTGATTCACACCTTGCTGTCCTGGAGAGGCTAGACGAAGCAGTGCACTCGAACCGCAAGTTTGAACAACTGTATCGTGACTTTGAACTCCAGAAAGTGTGCTACTTGCCACTGACTTCCTTTGTTCTGAAACCCCTGCAGCGGCTTCTCCACTATCAACTGCTCCTGGATCGACTGCTCAGACATTACACCAAGGACCACCCTGACTATGAAGACTGTCTGGCAGCTAAGAACAAGCTTGGTGTTACAGCCCAGAATGTACCAGCAGTTTTCAAACGATCAGTAAGTTGATTTATTGTAAATCTGCATTCATGATGAGCATTTTGCACTACAGAGATTTTATAAAATAAGAAGAAAGTCATCTTAATCTCTGTCGACTAACCCAGTTCAATTGAAGTTAACAGGTGATCTGCTGGGCAGTACCTTTTATTTCATGTCAGACACGTCACTCCACAGCAGCAGGCGGCTACTGCGTGACGTGTGATACAAGTCAGTCTGTCCACGCTGTCGGGTTAATGGTTATCTACATGCGAAATAGCATTTTTTTTTTTTTTTTTTTTTTTTTTTAAAGGAATAATGACGTTTGGAATTAAATTTTGCAGGTTATGTAGTATGGGGCACAGGAAGCTCAACCCATGGATGCGGAAGATTGCAGTGTATGAAGATGTGGAGATTGTCCTTTTTATGTTTCTCCTTGTCTCGTCTTTCTGTTGCTCCCTCTTCTCTCACATTGACCTGCCATTATGTTTGTCCTATTATGTGTTACTTTTCTTGATCCTCTTTCTTTCTGTCTTTCTTTCTTTCTTTCTTTCTTTCTTTCTTTCTTTCTTTCTTTCTTTCTTTCTTTCTTTATGTAAGACTTCATTTTACACTTGTTTCTTCCTTTCCAATACTTAAATTGCAAGTTGAGATTTTTGTTTTTCTTTCCTGCACAGGAAAACTTCGTGCAGTTGTGTGAGCTGCAACGAGATTTGAATGGCTTTGACCAACTAGTGCAACCAGACAGGGAGTTCCTGCGCCAGGGTTGTCTCATGAAGCTATCTCGCAAGGGCTACCAGCAGCGCATGTTTTTCTTGGTAAGTTCGAGCATAGAATAGAAGATGTTGTCATTATTTTCACTACATTCGTCAATCTAGTAAAGTCACTTGCATTATTATGCATGAGACCTGTATAACACTGACCTGCCATTATATTCGTCCTATTGTGCGTTCCTTCTGAATATGAAGTAAAATAGAAAATAGAACTGTACTGATGAACAACTTCAATATTCATGTTAGAATGATGAAAGACAACCATTTCACCGGGCGAGTTGGCCGTGCAGTTAGGAGCGCACAGCTGTGAGCTTGCATCCGGGAGATAGTGGGTTCGAACGCCACTGTCAGCAGCCTTGAAGATGGTTTTCCGTGGTTTCCCATTTTCACACCAGGCAAATGCTGGGGCTGTACCTTAATTAAGGCCATGGCCACTTCCTTTCCACTCCTAGGCCTTTCCTATCCCATTGTCGCCATAAGACCTATCTGTGTCGGTGTGACGTAAAGCCAATAATTGTAAAAAAATAAAAGGACAACCATTTCTTTCAATGCTTGCAATTCGAGCAGGTCTGTTTGCAGTGGTTAGAATTTACAGGATTTAAATAAACCTCTATTACCATATTTCTCTGAATCAAAGAAGACATTTTTTTTCTTGGAATCTCATGTGAATAATCAAGGGTCATCATGCATTCGTGACCTAGCAGTAAAAACACCACTGGCAGCTACCATGGTAACCCCGCTGTTTCCCTTCAACCCCCGGGCGCATAAAACTCACATTCACATCTTATTAGGCCTATATGGCCGTGGCAGCCAGTTGTACAGTGCCTCTGTGTAATGTCACTAGTTCTTGGGAAATAGTGAAGAGAGAATGAATGACATTCTACTCGACGGGAAGCAGACTCGCAGCACGGGCAACCAATAGATTTTTTTTAATGTCTCTGTTTAGCCTATACAAAAACGTCTCTCAAAACCGCAGAATGGCATCAAAACATGCAAGCCTTTGAATTCTTAGAAAGGCCATGGATACTCGGTGGCAAAGTAATATTATGTCTACTGTATCTGACATTTAGTAAAATTAACAATTTTACAGACAGCAGGAGTGTTTTCGTGATGGATCGTGGTATTGTAAAGACATTTGGAATAGGTATTGCCGGCAAATTTTTAACGAGTTCGTGTCGATATTATGCCAATTTTAAGTCGATGGTTATTAAACACATAGAAATGTAGAATAATTGTGCAGCCACAAGAAAATATGGTATAACTAAAGTCAATTTTCCGTGTTAGCATGAAGACAAAAATAGCTTAAAAATGTGTACCAGTAATGTAAAAAAATGCATCAGTGGTCCGCAAGAAGACCGCTTTGAAGAAGTCGAAGTTGAAATTGTGAGGTATGTGCGTGAAAAACTCAAGGGCAGAATGGCCATACCCTGGCACAATAAACTAGTTGACCTTCAAAGTATGAGTCTTCATAATACATAGCTAGCCGCGAAAGTCGACCGAAGCCAGCAAGCGAGACTTGTGTCTAGCGGCAGCTGGTTGTACCTTATGCTTATACTCTGCAGGGCCTTACTTTCAAATTGAAGTTTCGTAAAACAAATGAGCATCGCCTTTCCTCTGTTGCCAGCACACTACATCCGCGAGAACAGCTGATGCGATACGACCGCGTTAAACAGCCCTAGTAAAATGTAATACAGTACTCAGAGAAACTAATGAATATGCATTGAAAACAAATTCACAAAAACTACACTTACTAACAACATCTGACACTAATAAGAGAATGTATTATTAATAATAAAACAGAATGAGGAAAACACATCTCTCACAGCTAATGGCTGGCACAGGAAGGAGGTTATGGCCTACAAAGGGAACACTCCACTGATCTCAGAGTCACTGGAACCCTCCAACAGTGAATCACTGTCGCTATCACCAGCTCCCAAAATTATTATTAAACTTTCGACAGAGTTCTCCACTACATCTTCATTTTTCCACACCTCGCGTATTAATCTTCTGTACTGTGCACAACTTTCTTCCAGTCATCGACACTGACATTCGCCACACCTCGGGTACAGTAAACCGCTTATTTTTGGTTGCAACATAACCCTTAATCAGAGCCTTAATTTTCTTTATTGTATTGAAGTGGCAATGATAAGGTGGAAGTCAAATAACTTTATGTCCATGACGCCTTGCAATTTCGTCCACGACATATACTAGAAATTGTGGCTTGTTTTCATTCACAAGCCGTAACAGTTCACCTTTCTTAATGTCGTCCCGCACAGGAATGTTGTGTCTTCTTAACCACTCGGCAAGAATGGACTTCTTTGCTGTCATTGTCGGAGCTTTGTCCTGAATTATGGAATGGTAGGGAACGTTGTCCGTTATTATCGTACAATTTTCCGACAGGTTATTCATTAATGTGTATTCAAACCAGTTCTAAAAATTAACACTATTCATCTCCTCGTGGTAATCTCCAGTCTTCTTAAACCTTGGTATATATATAAACAGTTAGGTACAAATCTGTTTGCGGTACTGGCATGCAGCATAATAATTTTTCCCCCATTTCCAGTGGGCACTGCCATTACACCTTCCACAGAATCATCTGTCCAGTCTCTTCCTATGGTATGGTTTGCATTAATCCATGTTTCATCTAACCACACAATCGAATCAAAATTTTCCTTCATAACATCCTTTAAAAACTGGCACAGCCAAAACACAATATTACTTCTCTCCATTAATACTTGCCGGCCGTTTAATTTCTTGAAACGGAATCCCAGTTCCTTTACCACAACATTCAGTGAATTAAACAGTTCGCTTTCCCCTCAGAGACTCGCGTAGTTTAGCAAGAGTAGGGTGGTCTTTTCTGCGGTAGTAGTCATAAATAGGCCGTCGAATGGCATCTTTCTGGAAACTGTCCAAGTTCGTCACTAGTTTGGTCCGATTTATTTTCTTACCCGGCATTTCAAACTTAAGAGGATCCAGGAGATCGTTCCGCAGCGTGGCATTTCTGCTTCCCAACTGCCACTACTATGTATTTACTTTCGTAGCATCGGCGGTTCTCTGTACAACTTGTGCTAAAGGAAGCAATGTAGCACCATTCTCCTTTTCTTTCTCAAAGTACTCGCGCACGTTGGACACAATTTCACGGACCTGGCTTCTCAAGGGTGTGCCTTGTTCCACACCTCTCGATTTCTTGCCACTTGTCTTTCCCGAACTACACTGAGACATGGTAAACACTACGAACTAAGTACACTGATACATGGACATAAATAAAACTACAGCTATTTTATACTCTGAATAATTAAAACTATATTGTACTAACTTATGCTATGGTAAACTGTAAACTATGCACTGTACTATACTAGAGAGATACTAATATGAAAAACACACTAATTACTGAAGGAAAATGCAAAAGATCGTGAACAGTGCAGAATACCATACACGCTGAGCGAGATAGGTTAACCACGTGGTGAATGTAAACATTAGACTTGGCAACTGAGTTTTGAGATTGTGTTCTGTCGATATAAATCAATATTAATGGCAGCTTGGGATTGGTTAGATGTCTATGCTTAAGCACATAACCACCAGACAGAGTCAAAATCGGCCAAAACATCAATTTAGAAGTAGAGCCATGTGGAGTATAATAAAAGTAACAGTTTTATAGAGAGCAGGAATATATTTCTGATGGATCGTTTTATTGTTGAGACACGTGGAACAGGTATTGCCGGCAAATTTTCAACGTGTTCTCTTCTATGTTATGATGCCAATTTTAATCTAATGGTTATTAAACTTGCAGAAATAAAGAATAATTGTGCACCTCCAAGAAAATACGGCATAACTAAAGCCAATGTTCGGCGTTGGTGTGAAGACAAAGATAGTCTAAAAATGCATACTTTGGTAGAAAGGCATTCATATGATTTCACAAAGTACTTTCTAAGTTTGATTTATCTTTTTTGAAGTAAGAAGTGGGGGTCGTGTTGCATTTAGGGTCGTCTCGGATTTGGAGAAATAAGATATTTGTCACATGAAGAAAGGTAATGTGATTTTTCATAATTCAAAGAGGGTTACTTAATTTAAAAATTGTTTTTGACTCCTTTTGTTAATGTTATATCCTCCAGAATAATATTAACATTAAACAAACATAGACATGGTAATGTTACAGATAATCTACGTCCATTATTAAGGATTAAATATATCAACATTTTGTTTTTATTTTAAAATGATATTAAAGGGATTGTAAAATAAAACACCCAGAAACCTACAACATCCTGCTAATCACAATACAAGGAAAGATCGAAGGAAAGAAAAGTATGGAAATATACATGATTTATCTGGCAGAAAACCAGTGTTAAATCAGAAAAGTTTACAGGTGTACTTTCTTTTGAATGTGGCATGTATATTGGATATTGTCCGACTCGTTGGCTGAATGGTCAGCGTACATTGCATTGCATTGCAGCGTACAGTGCATTGGCACTGCCGGTGGCTCCAGTTAGCCTACGCAGTGGCCTCCACGGTATGCACTAGCCAGCGTCTTGGTAGGTGTGCTAGGTACCAACTGATGAGCCCACCCTAGCACACAGGGGCGAAACGCTGGCAACCAAGAATGAGTTAGCTGGAAAATTATAATGTCCAATAACGGACCATTTATATTGGTATTATAAATTTACTCATTCAGGACAAATATTTCAGATTCCCTATGGGAATCAACATCTATATCATCTGATGGCCAAGTAGGCATCAATTTTTGATAATGAGACAAAGTCTCTTGGTGCATTGGCACTGCCGGTGGCTCCAGTTAGCCTACGCAGTGGCCTCCACGGTATGCACTAGCCAGCGTCTTGGTAGGTGTGCTAGGTACCAACTGATGAGTCCACCCTAGCACACAGGGGCGAAACGCTGGCAACCAAGAATGAGTTAGCTGGAAAATTTATAATGTCCAATCAAGTTATAGCCGAGACCGCTAACATTTCAGTCAGACCTCGCACACAAGAATTAGAAAGAGACTGGAGAATTTGACCCTCAATGAGTTGACATACACATTACGTCTGATGCCTTGAAGGAGGCGTGTAGTTCCTCCCTTCATTGTCGACCAGTGGGACATATGAGCAGGCAGGGAAGCAAGTACCTTCCCCTCCGCGTGTGTTTCGTTTGTGCTAGATATCCGCGTACTTCAGTTTTCTCCACCACACCTCATCCTTGAGATGTGTGCATGTGTTAACGCGTCTGATGGATGTGACCAACGAGAGAGAGCGTGTAAGCAGGTACTGGGTGGTTCTGAGGGCTGTACTGATTTCTTGCCTGAAATGAGTATTTCTGGCCACTAGATACTAAAGATTTCGAGTGTACTTGAAAAACAAATACACTGAATTTGTCTAATTGAATACAATTAGGATGGCAAATAAAACCTGTTCATTTCCCCTATGTTTGTGAATTGTATTTGGAAGGAAATAACTGTTCCTTGCCTACAGTTTTCAGACGTACTGCTGTATACAAACCGCAGCGTCGTTCCAATGGTCCAGTTCCGTGTGCATGGGCAGATGCCACTCCGGGGAGTGATGTTGGAAGAAGATCCTGAGAACAGGATGGGAGCCAACTACTGTTTCACCATCTACGGTGGTAACCGGGCTCTTACCGTGGCTGCAGGCTCACAGGAGGAGAAGGACAAGTGGATAGAGGACCTGAGTACAGCAGTGCAAGCAGCCAAGGAGAGAGGGGACAACAAGCTGCAGTACCTCAGCCTCAAATCCTGCAGTAAGTTCCATCTGATAAGTCAAACGATGGTTTCGAGTGTCAATCTTATTTATGGCTATGACAGTATGGAAGGGGTGGGGGTGGGGAGAGAAGGAACTGTGTTGGGCTCACAGTTGCAAGTTTAGTATAACAACCCTAAGCAGTTGGTTCACATATCTTAACGGCTATAGCAGCAAAATAAAGTATGTAGTCTTCCAAAAGCCTGGATAAATCCAAACCTCTTTGCAGTGTTCATACGGAGTAAGGATATATGACACTGTTGAGGGTGATTGGTCTGTTGGATGGGGACATTTTAACTGAAAAACATACATACATACATACATACATACATACATACATACATACATACGTACATTATCATTATAGACTGTTATGCCTTTCAGCATTCAGTCTGCAAGCCTCTGTGAATTTACTAAACGTCGCCACAATCCTCGATTTGCAACTAGTGTTGTGGCCTCATTTAGTTCTATACCTCTTATCTTTAAATCGTTAGAAACCGAGTCTAACCATCGTCGTCTTGGTCTACCTTTACTTCAGAAACCGAGTCTAACCATCGTTGTCTTGGTCTACCTTTACTTCTCTTAACCTCCATAACAGAGTCCATTATTCTCTTAGGTAACCTATCCTTCTCCATTTGCCTCACATGACCCCACCACCGAAGCCGGTTTATTCGTACAGCTTCATCAATCGAGTTCATTCCTCAATTAGTTTTTAAAGTCTCATTCCAAGTACCCTCTTGCCATTGTTCCCACCTGTTTGTACCAGCAATCATTCTTGCTACTTTCATGTCTGTTATTTCTTACTTATGAATAAAATACCCTGAGTCCACCCAGCTTTCACTCCCGTAAAGCAAAGTTGGTCTGAAAACAGACCGATGTAAAGATAGTTTTGTCTGGGAGCTGACTTCCTTCTTACAGAATACTGCTGATCGCAACTGCGAGCTCACTGCATTAGCTTTACGACACCTTGATTCAATCTCACTAACTATATTACCATCCTTAGAGAACACACAACCTAAATACTTGAAATTATCGACCTGTTCTAGCTTTGTATCACCAATCTGACATTCAATTCTGTTGAATTTCTTACCTACTGACATCAATTTAGTCTTCAGGAGGCTAATTTTCATATCATACTCATTGCACCTATTTTCAAGTTCCAAGATATTAGACAACAGCCACTTCCTTCCCAGTGGAACCGGAGGTAAGGCTTTTTGTGGATGATGCTATTCTCTATAGAGTGATAAATAAGTTACAAGATTGTGAGCAACTGCAACGTGACCTCGATAATGTTGTGAGATGGACAGCAGGCAATGGTATGTTGATAAACGGGGTTAAAAGTCAGGTTGTGAGTTTCACAAATAGGAAAAGTCCTCTCAGTTTTAATTACTGCGTTGATGGGGTGAAAGTTCCTTTTGGGGATCATTGTAAGTATCTAGGTGTTAATATAAGGAAAGATCTTCATTGGGGTAATCACATAAATGAGATTGTAAATAAAGGGTACAGATCTCTGCACATGGTTATGAGGGTGTTTAGGGGTTGTAGTAAGGATGTAAAGGAGAGGGCATATAAGTCTCTGGTAAGACCCCAACTAGAGTGTGGTTCCAGTGTATGGGACCCTCACCAGGATTACCTGATTTAAGAACTGGAAAAAATCCAAAGAAAAGCAGCTTGATTTGTTCTGGGTGATTTCCGACAAAAAAGTAGCGTTACAAAAATGTTGCAAAGTTTGGGTTGGGAAGAATTGAGAGAAAGAAGAAGAGCTGCTCGACTAAGTGGTATGTTCCGAGCTGTCAGCGGAGAGATGGCGTGGAATGACATTAGTAGACGAATAAGTTTGAATGGCGTTTATAAAAGTAGGAAAGATCACAATATGAAGATAAAGTTGGAATTCAAGAGGACAAACTGGGGCAAATATTCATTTATAGGAAGGGGAGTTAGGGATTGGAATAACTTACCAAGGGAGATGTTCAATAAATTTTCAATTTCTTTGAAATCATTTAGGAAAAGGCTAGGAAAGCAACAGATAGGGAATCTGCCACCTGGGCAACTGCCCTAAATGCAGATCAGTATTGATTGATTGATTTCCTGTCTCGTCGTCACCATAAGACCTATCTGTGTCGGTGTGACGTTAAAAAAATTTTAGAAAACAAAAACAAAACAAACATAAATTGTTTTAGCCTTAAGAGCAGATAGTTGTGTAGCCAGACATTTCCAGAAAAATAAATACGAGCATAGTGCTAAGGGTTAAACTGCCATTTTCAAATAAACTGGTTCTCTCCTCATCAACCTCACTTCTGTTCATTATCCTATCATTCTGTATTTGACTATATTCATCTTGTGTTTTCCTTTTTTTAACATACTCTATATTGGCCCATTGGGTTCTTTTTCTGCTTTTGTGTCTCTAGTCTTTTACCACCTGTCTTTTTCTTCTTCTTCTTCTCCCGTTTTCAGTCGTTTGGGTTGGTGGTGAAACAAGGACCTCCACAGTTTTCTGTCACTCCACCACTCCCTTCCTTCCTCCAATATTTCTTCTACTTTTTCTTCTATATACTCTCCTTCACTATATCGATCCACCTCTTTCTGGGCCTTCACTGTTCCTCCTATTATTTTCTCTTTAAATACTCGCTTTGGAACTCTATCCTCTTCCTTTCTCATCATGTGTCCATACCATTTCAGTTTACTGGTCTCTATCTTGTCTTACAGTTCAGGGAATCCAATTCTCTCTCTGATTTCTGTTTCTGATTTCATCCCTTCATGTCTTCCCAGTTATTTCTCTAAGGAATTTCATCTCAGCTGCTTGGATTCTGCTTTCATCACGTTTTGTCGTCCATATGCGTGCCGCTTATGTTGTATAACGCTATCAAAAACTATTTAAAATAGTATGTGCTTGGTCCACCTTGTCAGTACACTTCTATAATTGAAAATTATTTATTCATACATGTTTCAGGAACATAGTGCATTCCCTTCATCAGTGAAGTTCAATCAAAGAATAAAAACAATATAACACTTTCTTTTGTTTTAGCCCATATCAACGAATAAACAAACATTAGTGATATATTATGCCAATTATCAGTACATAAAAGTTTAATGTTTAGATGATGTTGAATGAGAATACCTAAATATTTAAGATCTTCATGTTTTATCGTTTTCTTCTTTTGTTTTTGTTTTCTTCCTTTAATGATTAAACACTAGTTTATACGGGGGTAGGTTGGAAGGTAACACACAATACTTTTTTTCTCCCCTGGTATTGCAGCTTTAATGTTGAAATTTTACAACAGTATAGTTTTGAAATTTGCGCTACAGAGAATATTTTGTTTTCATGTGCAGCTTTAGCGAGAGAAGCCTGAACCACGAAACAAATATGTTGCGCATGTTACTGTCGTCCACGGGTGAAGAGCAGCGAAGTGTAGTTCAATATTTGTGGGCCAAAGGGCATACACCGAGTAAAATTCACAGGGACATGCGTGGCGTGTTTAGGGACGACTGTCTGGACCGTAACAATATCTCCAAGTGGTATGCATTCTTCCCAGAGAGCTGTGTGAACTTTAGTGATTCGCCATGCTCCGGGCAGCCGGTATCAGCTTTAACTCCATAGAATGTCCGCACTATTGAGGTAGCAATTTTGAACGACCGGCATGTGCGCCTGCGAACCTTATCATAGACATTCAACATTTCCTATCGTGCGGTGTACGACATTGTTCATGACACATTGAAATTCCGTAAAGTTAGTGCTCGCTGGGTGCCTAAGAACCTGACAGACAGCCATAAGGGCTAGCGAATGATGACAAGCATGGATCACCTAACACGTTACACCACAGAAGAGCATGACTTTCTGAAAGGATTCGTCACTGGTGATGAGTCGTGGGTGTACCACTACACGCCCAAAACCAAGCAGGCCTCTGTGGAGCGGAAACATGCTGGTTCCCCAGTACGAAAATATATTCTGAGTGACTGATTTTGCTAGGAAAGTGCTTGTGACAGTGTTCTGGGACATGTTTGGTGTGTTATTAGTGGACTTTGCTGAACATGGGACCACTGTGAATGCTGCAGCCTACATTAAAACTTTGGTTAAGTTGCGTTGTGCCATTCGTGACAAACACCACAGTATTAATGCTGACGGTATCAGACTACTTCATGACGATGTCCGTTCCCATGTTGCTGCTCCTGTTAGTGAGAAACTCGCTAAATTTGGGTGGGAGGTACTCCAGCATCCACCACACAGTCCGGACCTGGCATCGTCGGACTTTCATCTGTTTGGTCCCATGAATATATTTCTGGTTGGAAAACACTTTGTGACAGATGCGGAACTGAAATCAGCAGTCCGCAGATGGCTATACTCCATCCAAACTGACTTCCTATGAACAGGGTCTATTGAAACTGGTACCACGATGGGAGAAATGTGTTGAGAAACTTGGCAACTATGTAGAAAAGTAGGTGATTTGTTTGGTTTTTTTGTACATATTAAACTTTTTTGGGGGGAAAAAAGTATTGTGCTTTACCTTCCAATCTGCCCTTGTACAACGGGTTCTCATCTGTACTTTTTTCATTCAAACTTGATTCAAAGTTGTTGGTTTTTTTTTTTAGCAAGATAAATTTCTAAACTTTCTAAAACATTACTGAATTTTCCCTTTTTGGCTGAATGTATTCATTTCACGTCATTAAACAAATCAGTACAGGAAGAAATACAAATACCTATTATTGTTAAGAGTATAAATTATGTTGTGTAATACGTTGAGTACGGAATTTTCTTGTGTTTCTCTGGGACGTTCCAGTTCCATACTATGCCTATTATAAGAAATAAATTGACAAGAGGGTCCACCATATCAAGTAAGTGATATTACATAAGTTCTTGGGACTAGTTTCAGCCTCTTAGTTGCCATCTTCAGTCAAATAAAGATTAAACAGATTATATGATAACTAAAGATATGGATAACAGATAAAGACAATGTTGCAGGAATAATTATAACATTAATAACATATAATAACAAAATTTATGGTTATGATATTCTTGTCATGATATGATGTCTTTAAGTTTGCTTAGGACCTCAGGAAAAGAAGTAAATCTGGAAATGATAGCCAGAATTAGGAATGAATAAACATACAGAAAATAAATTAAAAAGGAGAAAAGTTATTTATGAGACTCATCTGTAATGTCTGATGTAGAAAAAGCACTGACTTGCTGGAGGAAGCAGGCAGTGTAAACAAAGGAGTAGATAGGGAGAGGAGGGGAGGGGAGTGGCTGAAACTAGTCCCGAGACTGATGTAATATCACTTACTTGATATAATGTATCAAAAAAAGGTGGACCCTCTTGTCAATTTGTTTCTTGTATTATCTGCGCACTTTTTATCGATACATTTGTGAACGGGTTTGAGGAGTAAGGAGGGAGCAATTCCGGTTCCGTAAGTACTGCCAAATGAATGGAAATGAAATCTGAATTGAATTGATAATATGATCGATCGATATGAATTTTCCTAAACCTTTGTTATCTTAAGCCAACAACTGTGTCACACACACATTATATAACATTATATAACATTTCTCGATGTGAATCTTATTCCTAGAGTGAATTGTATAGTTTGGCTTTGCTGTGTAAATAACAACAGTACTAGTACGTAAAGTGTACGCCAGATGTCACACAGCGATGCACAAGCGATTCATAGTTTGTGTTTCAAAGGTTGCCAGTACGAATTTCGAAGATTGCCGAAGTCAACCAATTCAGCACTAGGGTGTAAATCTATCCAGAAAAGGTGCGCATATAATACTTACACTTATTCAGAACAAAAATGAAATTTATAGCTTATACTATGCCTGTCGCACATTGGTAAAACCATTATCTTGTTGGATTCTCCTTCCAATTTCTTCATTTCTTTTCCCATATTCTGCAAGTATACTGCCCAAATGTTTCCACAACTTGTAATGGTCTTCTATTTACTTCAGTATTTCCTCTTCCTTCTCTTTTACCTCTCATCACTACTGTCCTACTCTTCTCCACACTTATTAGAATCATATATTCCTCTACCTCCTGATACCGTACAGTAACTTGTTCTTGTACTTCCTTTTCATCTTCTCCCCATATTACTATGTCATCTGCAAAGAGCAAGGCCTTTGTCTCTTTGCTTCCAATTTTTTGTTGTACACTCTTGTGGATTTCATCCTTGACTGTGATGAAGGATGTCACCTGCATATCTGCCATCTTTCTCGATTTAGGTGCGAGACTCCCGATTTTCAACACTTATTCTATTATTTCTCCCGATTTTAGCTTATTTTTTGGTGAACTGCAAACATTCATTTTCAAATCCTGCTATTTCAGCTTTGTACGCCAGTGGCCAGAAGTCCTTCGCTCATTGGCCGCTTTCAAATGAAATATTGATGTTTATTAATACGAGAAATGCAGGCAAATGTGCAATGTTTATTGAAACCTGTAGATCGTGACGCATATATTGATTGTCAATCTCTCGTGTGCTACATTCATATTCATTCACATCAGTCTAGTCGATTCTAGACACTAGTCACTAGATTTTGAGTTTTTTAGTAATTCAATGACAGAATTTCAAAGATAGCAACTAGTGAATTTTCTAGAGATTTTAGGAGCCATTTCGAGACAGTTCTGGCGAATTTTAATTTATTACTTGATAAAAATAGAATTGAGCGCATAATTTTGCGGGCGCGTGATGCAATATATTGATCTGTGCATTTGCTAAGTAATGGCATCTAAGTGCTTAACTGATTCACACGTATTGAGCACGAGTTCATACTATTTTCAGAAGGCTTATCAGAGACAGTTCATCTCACTCACATACTTCCTGTGAGGGAATAGAAATGTGTAATTTTTAGCCTTGCAACCTCGTATAGCAACAGTCGGGTTTTGAGACATAAATGTGTTATAATATACACCAGAGCTTCTCAGAGTGCATGCACCCGTGCAAGGTGCAGGAGAAGACTTCACTATGTTGACCAGAATGCAAACCCCCACTCCACTTCCCCTACACCTGTTCACCCGTTCAGCCTGTCTTCGCCTTCTCCACCTTTCCCGCTGATTCTCCCCTCACTGCGGAATGTTTATGTGCGGTGAGCGGTGACACTGTTGTATGGGACAATGTTACCGGTGTTAAAACGTTCTTCTTTCAATTTGGTTTGAGCAGCCAATTTATCTTCTCTAGCTCTTCTTTTCCTTTATCTTTACAATGATACCAGTTATGCCTGGAACAAGGGACCGGTTGACAGCAATTCTGGGAGCCTTCTTTACATTACAATCAGAAATAGGCCTACTCGCATGCAGTCTAGTTTTCGTACAAGTCAAAACAGGAAAAAATACCGTTCACATATGCATGTGGAACCAAACATAGAAATAATCTTAGCTGCTTCTTGATGTAGCTTAGGAAAATCTTCCTTCGATAAATTCTCGTAGAATTTGTGCAAAGCCTTTGTATTGGAAAATAGATCTTTTTGATGAATGCATCACATAATTATTGTCCCACGGATTAAGCATTTGACTTTATCGTCACGACTGACAAAAGAATACGAAAGTTCCCAGTTTGATTGAAATGGACTTTCGGAAGTTTTTGCTTTCTTCGAAACAGGTTGCTCAATTATTATGTTGTTGTCTTATGCTTATATATTTCACTGATAAACAAGTCGTCTATCACAGAACGCTTTGTCGTTCTCAGCACACTATACCATCCGAGTCAAGCCGAGTCGGACTGATGCACTGTGCACGGAGTCTCTGCACCTCGATTTGCACGCGTGAGATTTTGGGCGTTTGAGAGGCCCTGATATACACCATAGTACTCCTGTATTGTGCAAAACACACAGAATAAGCAGTTTTGACCAATTGTATTTCCTGATTTTCATATCAGAATTTCCTGATTTCTGTTTTTGTAAAGTTGGCAGGTATGCACCTTTATCAATCTTTATTATTTTCTCTCTTGTCTTATCCATACTTTCCACTCCAAGACTAAAAATCTCTCATCAAGATGGCCCCTGAATGAGTGTTGAAGCCTACTTTTCTGATGAAGCTGGGAAGCAGAAATGAGCTCGTAGGGGACTGAGAAGAAATGGATGTAGAAGAATTGAAATTGACGAGGATAGTGACAGTTTACTTCAAGATGACAGTGTGTGAAGATGAGGAGACAGTCCTTCCCTTTCTATGTTTTCATGTGTGTCCTACATTTTTCTGTCTTCAAGTTTTGACTTGTTATTGGGTTTATCCTACCATGTGTTACATTTGTTGTTTCTATCTATATAGATATCATCTTCATTGATGTTGAAGTGAGGGCTGTGGGCCCTTTCTTACACTTAACTACCTATGACTTTATGGTTCATATGACTTAATTATAGTGACTTGCTTATTACTTTCGATTACAATTTTCTCAATTTAATCCTTTATTTCTCCAGGTTCGTCCGATGAAGTGATGGACAAATGTGGCGAGGAGAACGGTACAAACCGTGAGAAGGCAGCTCCTGCTTTGCGAAGCAATACTACAGTTCACGTTTGCTGGCATCGGAACACCAGCATCAGCATGAAAGACCAGTTACGGGCTGTGGAAGTATGTCATTTGCACTATGTTCTGTTACTATAGAGTGAACAAAGAACAATATTACTGGATTTAATCCTCTCATGTCTGCAATTCCAGTTCAAAGGAAAAAAAAAATCTCAGTTTTTATTCATTGCAAGCTTACAAACTGCTGTCACATTTTCTAAGAAAACTTACAGATTCATAGACTTTCAAAAGGGTCTCATTTGTGTCTGTTATTTATTTTATTTTTTTTTGAGAAAATGTTATTGTACTCAAGATAAAAATAATAGTATCATTGGAAAGGACCCTTATTTGTACCATAAAAAAAATTTTTACTCACCAATTACAACTTTTCTTAAGACGTTTTCTCCAAACGGAGGTAGGCAATCCACATGCCACTCTGATCTTGACATTGCAGCCATGCCATTATTATGGTATTTATTGGAATATCTCTCAGGATCTTTAATGCAGTGGTTTTCCGTTGCCTTCTGCACCCTAATGCCCTTGACCAAACTGGTTCCTCCACCTTTGGGAACAATTTCTTGTCCCCAGGACAATAGAGTGCCCTTACCCATACCCGCTCATCTACTCTCAAAGAGACTGCTGGCACTTTGTATAGGGGATCTCCTTATACCAGGAGATAATCGGTCCCTTCTTTCGTTAGCTGCCTGCATATAAAATATTATTTTTATATGCAGTTGTTGCCCCTTCTCTACCGCGGGGAGGTTAATGTCAGGATTTCACCGTCATTGAAACAAGGACCAAATGGCATTTCCTTGTTTCTCTAGTTCATTTGAGAGGTATTACAGCTATTAATAGAATATAGACAAGGTATTTTGCAACAGTCCTTAGAACTAGAAACAGTTAACTTAAAATGACTGACAGCTACTATAGGAGCTTAATCCATAATTAGTCGCACTCAGAATTTTGTTCCATAGTAAAATACTTTCACTCTCTCTACCGGGCAAGTTAGCCGTGCAGTAGGGGGTGTGCACCTGTGAGCTTGCATCCAGGAGATAGTAGGTTTGAACCCCACTGTTGACAGCCCTGAAGATGGTTTTCCGTGGTTTCCCATTTTCACATCAGGCAAATGCTGGGGCGTTTTCTATTAGAGACACTTCAGCTCTAATATAGCGGCTCCTTTATCTTTCCTCGTTGGCTACCATACAAATTTGACAGTATTTGTTGCTTTATTCAAAAGGTACATTGTTGTACTGTAGAATTGCATGCATGTTAAAGTGCGCTACCACTATTCTTAGCCTGTTTAATTTCATTACTTCATCGGGCAGACAGTATGGCACTCTTGTGTCGTTAGAATATTGAATGTGATTTAAAATAGCAGTAGAATGGTTGGTTATATTAGAAGAAGATATCCAGGATGCTTGAGACTAATCATATTTGAATAATGTGGGCACAACAAATTATTGCAATCATTCTAATTTCACAAAAATTACCACATGTTTGTTTTTATGATGTCTTTTAAATATTTCAGGAAATCTTTATATGTCTGGTGATACTTTTGTCATTGTTTTTCCAAATTCATGTTGTATTTCTGTATTTCTCATCATTATTCTAATTAGGCCTACTTGTAATCCCTGCATAATATTCCTTTAAGTATGCAAATAAGTTAAATTTGAATTCAAGAAATGTAAATGTAATGTGTGGAGCAGAATTCAATGTGCGACAAATTACGTTACTTTGAGGGTGCAACTAATGTAGGGTTAATAGAACTGTTGACCACCACTGTGTTTCCCACTTCGATCTCTTGGATTCAGGTGAAAATAGTAACATGCATAACATGAGGTCTAAAGTGAAGTGTGGAGTTGTCATTTTGCATGCTTTCTTAAAGGGAAGTACCAAAGGGCCCATTGAATAAAATTATTGGAGGTACAGTATAACCCCAATTTTGCGTGACCTCGATTTAGCATAAACCTGTGTTTAACGGAAGAAATTAATTTCCAGTCCTGAAAATTATTCCATAAGAGCAATGCAATTTTATATTAGAATTTAACGTAATTCACAATAGGGCAAAACCTGCATTTAGCGTTAAGGAAATGTTAAAATTCTCAAATATTTATTTCTATTTGTTTTGGTTATAGTACATTAAGAACGTATGACAAAGACATCATAAGCTTGTTATGGATGATTCAAGGCAGAAGAGGAATTTAGAGCATGGGCACTTGGGGCTAAATTGAGATGTCGGACAAGGATACATATTTGACCACGGCGTTGTAGTACAGTAGAGACTCAATGAATGAAAGTTTACATTCCAGGAGTTCAATCTCAAGATGAACAAACTCAAAACAGTAGTGATGGCAATAGAGAGGGACAACCAGCGAACATCATGCTAGGAAACAATCCACTAGAAAGAGTGGAAAGCTTTACATGCCTCAGCAGTGTAATATCTTGAGATACACTAGCCACAAAGGAGGTGGCAAATGGAGTGCAGAAGAGCTCTCACTTTTACCAGCAAATACAAACACTCCTCTGGGATCCCATAGTACCAAAAAAATCAAAGCTAGTGATGTTCAATCAGTTCTTCATACTGATCTTAACCTACTGTAGGGTATCAAAACCTGCACCCTTATCATCATCATCATCATCATCATCATCATCATCATCATCATCATCATCATTTCCCTTTATCCAGCTGTAGCCGGGTAGGGGCAAATATGGTTCCTCTCCACTTTCTTCGGTCTTTCCACCACTCCTCCTCCAACACTGTGTCCCAGTCCAGGTTTCTTTCTATAATGCTGCGTTGGATGGTATCCTTCCATCTCAATCGTAGTCGTCCACGGCCTCTCCTTCCTTGGATTTGCATTTCCATCACCTTTTTTGGCATTCTTTCGTCGCTCATTCGCTTTATGTGCCCAAACCATCTTAGTCGGCTCTTCTCTATTCTATCATTCATTTTTTCCACTCCAATTTCTTCCCGGATTTTCTCATTCCTTATTTTGTCTCTTCTACTCTTCTGTATCATACTCCTCAAGAATTTCATTTTGGCTGCCTGTATTCGACTCTCATCCTTTGTCATTGTCCAAGTTTCTGCTCCGTAAGTTGTTATGGGTACGTAATAAATCTTGTACATAGTATCCTTTGCTTCCATTGGCACATCTTTGTCCCATAACATATTTCTTACACTATGATAGAAACAACTTCCAGCTTGAATCCTTTTATTAATCTCAGCATCCAGTCGAGCATTCTCCATTAATTCACTCGCCAGGTATTTAAACATTTCCACTACTTCCAGGGGCTTGTCTGCAAGTCTAATCTGACCTTTCCCTTCTTTCTCCCCTCTAGTCATAACAAGAGTTTTACTATTTTCTACACTTATTTTCAATCCACATTCTTCAATCTTCCCATTCACCACATTTAACTGTTCTTGAACCTTCCTGTCGTCTTCTCCCCAAATCACAATATCATCTGCAAATAACATCATGTTCATTTCTCTTCCTCCATATGCTGCTTTTGCTGTTCTCATGATGTCATCCATTACTATTGTAAACAGGATTGGTGATAGAACACTTCCCTGTCTCAGCCCACCAGTTATTTTGAACCAACTTGTCCTGCCAACTTGTGTTTGCACGCAACTACAACATTCCCTTAATGAAATGAAATGGCATATGGCTTTTAGTGCCGGGAGTGTCGGAGAACATTTTTGGCTCGCCAGGTGCAGGTCTTTTGATTTGATGCCTGTAGGCGACCTGCGCGTTGTGATGAGGATGAAATGATAACACACACACACACACACGGCCTCCGTGTCAGCAAAATTAACCAATGATGGTTAAAATTCCCGACCCTGCTGGGAATCAAACCCGGGACCCCTGTGACCAAAGGCCAGCACGCTAACCATTTAGCCATGGAAGCACCCTCACTAAGCAAGATTGATCAAGGCTGCAGGCATCTGAGATGAAGTTCCTAAGGTCCACAATTCAAAAAAAAAAAAAAACCACTGCACAAGTTAAGGAACAAAGTGATCAGAAAGGAAGCTGGGATTGAGACATAATTTTTAGATCAGGTCAGAAGGTCCAGATTGAGGTGGTTTAGGCATGTAATGAGGATGGAGCCAACAAGGGCAGCATATGTTAACTTAGAGAGACATGTGGCAGGAAAACGGGTGGTGGGAAGACCAAGAACCCACTGGATGGACATTGCAGATTGGGGAAGGACACTGGAGGACGTCATTAACAACAGGACATATCTCAATAAGACAGAATGGAAGAAACTCGCCAACAGTACCAGGGAAACTGAAACTCTAAAATGATGATGATGATGATGATGATGATGATGATGATAGTTCGGCTACTGGGTGTTCGTGTTGGTTTGTCTTCATACACATCTCTGTTTACATTCAACATATCACGCCAGAAATCACCACAGAAATGTGCAGTAGTGAATACATGCTGCCACATAGAGTTGGCGTCGGGAGAGGCATCGGGCCGTAAAACTTCGGCCGGTCCGTACTATAAAGTAATTGGGAAAAGACCTGGTGGAAGAAGATGTGTGAATAAATTTTTATATGCTAGAGTATTTTATAATGAGTGGCCAAAAGTCATTGGAAGACACTGAATGTGATGTTAATAACGAGTTGCTCCTCCGTGAGCCCTCAAAATGACAGCAGTATGGCGAGGCATCGACTCTGCAAGGTGTTGGAATGGTTCTGCAGGAATCTGGACCCACGCATCTTGCACTGCTACTTGCAATTGGTCTTATGTAGTTGGTGCGGGGTTCATGAAGTGTAGACCAGCATCGACAGCATCCCAAAATGCTCGATTGGATTAACATCGGGGTGTCTGGAGGGCCAATTCATAGTTGTAATTTCACTGGAGTGCTCCTCCAACCACCTGCATGCTACATGGTACATTGTCCTGTTAGAACATGGCATCTCCATCAGGGTACTCTAGGGCCAGAAAGGGATGCAGATGGTCTGAAAGAATGTCCACATAATGTGCACCTGTCAGCACTCTCCTATCCGCTGTCAGCACTCCCCTATCCGCTGTCAGCCAAACAATGGGGCCTAATTGTGATCATGAGAACACCGCCCAGACCAGAACTGAGCCACCTCCTTCCTGCCTGGACACAACCTTGTTGACACGCAGGAGCATAGCTTCATGGGGAATACGCCACACTCTCACTTGCCCATGAGCTTGATACAACTGGAACCGGGATTCATCAGATCATACCACATGCTGCCGCTGTTCAATGGTTCATTGCCAATGTTCACAGGCCCACGCACGTTGTTGAGCTCTGTGTCGAGGCGTCAGCAAAGGGGCACGAGTAGGTCGTCGGCTGGTGAAGCTTATGCGGTGCAGTTGCCTCCTTACAGTCCGGGTAGAATTGGGTTCCTGACTACCAACATTCAACTGGGCAGTAATCTGACCTACAGTAGCCCGTCGAGTGCCCAGTATGGTTCTGTGGAGGCGACGTGATGTCTGTTCGTTGAACACCTATGGTCTTCACGTGCGGCGGTTTGTGCAGGTGGTAACGTTCTCTCTGTGATATTAAATATCCACCCTCGACATTTGATCTCGGAAACCCGAATTCATATGAAATCTCTGCAGTGCTATAACCCATGCGCCATGCGCTGATGATCATCCCACGTTCAAAGTCGGTTAACTCATGACATGTTGCCATCTTCACGACTGGTTTCTTTGACAGACTGCTCAGCTACGCCACAGCTAGCCGCAACACTCAGGGGTCACGCACAGCACATTTTCTAATGGGACACCTCCTCCTTTGACTTTTGGCCACTCGGGCTTCTTGACACAAGTAATTTAATATTATAAAGAGAAAACTTGAAATACTAATATGTAACATCAGAAAAGTGTGAATGCAAACGCATGTAGACCGGGGAAAATGGCAGTAGATGATTGGCGTCGTACTGTATATAATTAGAGAATTCCTGTATGGCTGAAATCCAAAATCTACCTCACTGTGATTGGACCTGTGGGTTTATATGGAGCTGAATGTTGGCCAGTATCCAACAGATGTGAGCAAATATTCCATGCTAAGGAGATGGAGATGATGCTGTGTTATTCTACTGACTTATCAAGACTTGAACACGTCACCTGTGTCCATATAGGAAAGATTCTTGGTGTCACACCAATACCTGGGAGGAAGAAAAAAAATGCAGGAAGCTCATCTCAGATGGTATGGAGTAGCGATGACACTGTAGCAAAGAGAGCACCACAGCTCAACATAGCAGGCAAGTGAGCTCAAGAAACAGTGGCTTGATGAAATCAAGGAGGACATGGAATCAGCCAACAGCAATCAGGAAGATGTTGCAGACCATTTAAAATGGAGATAAACAAGCAGAAGAGTTGACCTTGGTATGTGATATAACATTTAGGCTAGATGAAGAATTGAAATATTTATGTTGTTGATAGCATACCACATTCCAATGACAGTATCATGTAAATGTAGAGACATTTTAATTTGATGCCATCTGGCTGTCTGCTCGTCAGTTTTGATGTTCTGTTTTACTTTAGGCCTGCCAGATGGCAGAGTAAATCAGATCTCCCTTGGGCGTCTTGAGTTTAATGAATTTTGTTGGTTAAACACCAAATGTGTCACCAGAGATCTTTTACCTGCCGACATCGTATGGCATGGAGTGTTGAAGGGTCTTTTTTCCGCCCTTCAAAAACCCGACTCCCTCTGCCGGGTTTGGACCTGCTATCTTGGGATCCACTACCAGTGATTCACAGAGGCAACTTTAAGCACTCAGTGAAATTATTCAAAGAAAAGAGATCTAGATCTACACGAGGCCATAGACCTAGTTGCGATTGAAGGATTGTGGAGGTATTTAGTTAATTCCCAGAGGCTTGTAGCTTGAACACTGAAAGGCAAAACAGTCTGTAATAAAGATGTGTGTGTGGTTTAAAAAAATGTTGATTACTGCTTTTCAGTGTTGGAAGTAGTAGTTTGTTTTTTGATTCGTTATGCACAACTAAGGAGCACGTTTGAACTTATTGGCACTTTTTTATTTTTCTTCTTCTCTTCCCAATATCTCTTCATCCTCTCGCTGTGTTCCTTTTTACGTTGTTCAGTCCATCCTGTATTTTGTCAGGTGGGCTTTACAGAAAATTTGTGTTTGTGAATTAAGGTTCTGAATTTTATTCTATCTTGAATGGTTTCTTCATTAATGGCAATTTCATGTAAATCTTCACGAATTTCTTTTAGCCAATTATTGTGATTTTTTCCATTGATAAGATTTAAATTTTCTTTGAGAGCCTGTTATTATCCATTCTAAATAAGTGGCCATAAAATTGTAATCGCTGTTTCATGATGGTATCTGTGAATTTTTTTTTCTGTAACTTGATAGATTTCATGTCATGTGTTTTTCATCCAAATTCCATTTTTGCATTTTGGTCCTAAGATTTTTGTGAAGATTTTCCATTATTGTTTTTCAATCATCTTTATTCAAGATTGCCATCAATTATAATAGTTTCAGATGCATAAAGTGCTGATGTTTTTAACTGGTATTATGTATGTATGTATGTATGTATGTATGTATGTTTGTTTAGTCCTCAGCCCGAAGGCTGGTTGGATCCTCAACAGCTCCGCCATCAGCTGTCATAGATGGCCTGGGCATTACTGAAGAGATGTACTAGGGAAATGAATGAGATAGTTTCCCATTGCTTTCCTCACTGAGCCAGAAGTTACTATTACATATCAGTCTGCCAAGCCCACTGAAATGCATGAACTAACCGACCCTATGAGCAACAGTTTTACACCATTCATAGCAGGGACTGGCTGCATAAGGAATGGCATTACTAGCATCGCTCATACATCAGTCACTTTCAAATTGTCAAAACCAAGCATAAGACAGAGACAGATCAATGAAACTAACAAAATTGCTCTAGCCCATACCAGAAGACATAGTGCACTGTAAACAGTAGGTCCCACCAGCAAAGGCACAACTACTGTTATAATGTTGTAATTTTGCCTTTTTTGATGTAGTTCTTTTCTTGTATCTGTTCCAAGAAATTTTGTATGCTCTTTGTGATTATGACTGTTGAAACGTGATCTAGCCTGTTCCATATACTTTGTCTGAAGTACCACATTTAATGTTAAATATATTTTTCCTTTCTTCCAGAATCAGTTAAGTGGCTACTTACTGCGAAAGTTCAAGAACAGTAATGGATGGCAGAAGTTGTGGGTAGTTTTCACCAATTTCTGTCTCTTCTTCTACAAGACATTCCAAGATGACTTCCCTCTGGCGTGCTTGCCACTGCTGGGCTACACAGTCACTACACCATCTCCTACAGATTCCATCAACAAAGACTATGTATTCAAGCTACAGTTCAAGAATCATGTTTATTTCTTCAGAGCTGAGAGTGAATACACTTTTGGCAGGTAAGCATGTTTTTATTACATATTTCCTCCCTCCCCGCTAATATCAAAATTGCATGACACAATATACTGTTGAATGTATTCATCAAGTATAAGACTGCAATGTAAACCTGCTATCAATAGCGGCGATTGGGGGGAGGGGGGAGGAAAAAAAAACCTTTTATTCCATTTTAGCCATCTGTTTTTATAAGTTTCGACACACTGAGGACCTAAGTGTTATTTAAAAAATCGCTTGAAACTAGAAATTATAAAAAAGCAACTTGTACAATCCCTATTGATTGTTCAGCTAATTTCTTTAATTATTAAGAAAAATACTTAGTGGAAATACACACAAAATGCCGTTTGTTGTGGCTAATCGATTCATACAGCGCAGCGGCGTGTGGTATGTGCTGTGAGGAAGGGTAGCAGAGGTATATTTTTTGCCAATGTCACGGACACAGGTATGTTTCACCTTCTTGCCGTGTGCATTCATCAGACTGGCAGTCTCATTCATTCAGTGTGTCTGTGCAGTTCTATCTATAGCTCATTCCACGTTAAGAAAACAGTATTGCCCTTAGGGACCTACAAGGAGTGAACATACCCCTTCTTAGACACCCATAATTCCTCGTGATTAAGGGATATTATATTGTAGTTTGCAATGTATTAAGAAATATAGATAAAGGATGAGGAATTTTTGCCCGTGAGTTATTAAAATTACCACATAACATTTTCTTTTTCATAAGACAATTCGTAGGGAGGAAGCACAATGGTGTGAACAGTCATCGCTTTGTTGCCTTCCTTCATTTCGCTTCTTTTGTGTTGCTCTGGTACAAGCCTCGTGTAGTCCCCCACTCTGTGAACCACCGACAGCTCACTTCTGTAGTGAAGTCATCTACAGTCTTAATTTGTTGTGTCAGTTTTCTAGCCTTAATTGCCTAGAGAAATTTATTAAATGTATCCCTCACCCCTCGAGCCCATAAAAATGATTTGTCTGTTTTCTCCCCCAGTATGCATTACACTTCATTGCTGAGGTTTTGTGTGTGTTGTAGTTCACCTCTGATTCTGTACAAACCAAAAATAGTCCCTGTAAACCCCTGTCCCCTTTAGTTCATAAAAATAATTTGTAGCTTAGTTTCTTCCGCTTTTTGTCTTGAACTTAAATGCTGAATTTCACAACTTTGTGCCGCCGTTTTTCCATAATGATGTTGAGCAGAGCTGTTTGATATGGCAACCCTGTTGTCATAAGAGCAATACTGTTTTCTTAACATGGAATGAGCTATAGTGTCTGTTACTTTGTCAAATACCAAATTATTGTAATTGTATAATCACCGCATATTTCTATTTAATTGTAATACATGAGTAATTATTGTCCCTTTCATGAAAGTTTTATTGTATAGTACTATTACCGCACTAAATTTGGTAGACCCAACTTTTATGTTGCTGTCAAAATTAGTTCACTTACCATTTTGTAGCTATTTTTTCAATCTTTATCTCCTCGCGCTCCACTCCCCTCTTCTATAGACCTTAAACCCGGGTACTTTTTAGTGTCTATAAATTTTCGTGCCCCCCCCCCCCACTTGTAACTCCCAATCGCCAATACTGTCTGCTATTGTGAGTACGGTGTGTATAGCAAGAACCCTGCTGTAATGACAGGAATTTTGAATGTCTCTCAAAAATTCCTGTAATAAAATAATGTACTTATTTCTAATAATAACTCAAATATGTGGGGTAGTGAATGATCAGTTAATTTGTGTCTGTCTTCTTGTTTATCACATTAATAAGAAATTAAAATGAATTTCCACCTATTCAATACTATTTAATATAATGTCAAATTACTTGGTCATCTGTGTAGTAACCTGTGCTTTTTGTAACTCTTTGTTGATTAAGGATTCCCATAAATCAAGGGTTTACCACGTTTCCTGGTTTCTTGTAGGGGTAGCTCGGACCCTCTCTGTTGTATGGTCTTCAGCTATTCTCTCAGCATGACTAAACCACTATGAGCAAGATTTAATCACCTTTTCAGAAATGGGTTTTACATTAAAATACCCTCTAATGTATTCACTTTTTATCTTGGTTCATGGTTATCATCATCATCATCATTCAACCATCATGCGGTGCACAGGTACATTCTTTTATCTTCCACTTTACACCATTCTACACTTCTTTCTTGTAGATCTTCTTTTATCTGGGTTATCCATTTTGTCCTTGGCCTGTCCTGTATGTCGCTTACCCTCCAGGTCTGTTTCAAACCAACCTTTGCTCTTTCTGTGGATCAATTATCTTCAAGTGACCAAACCATTTCAATGTTTTTGTTGCTAGAGTTGCAGAAAGTGGTTCCATTTAGACGTCTTTTTGGATCATTTCATTTCTGATCGTATGTAAGTCTTGTTTTCTGAGGCACTGACCTCGGTAACTTTTATTTCTGCTGCCTGGAGTCTGCTATTATCCTTTCTCTTGATAGTGCAGGTTTCCAGACCATATGTTATTGGTACGATGTAGGCCTGATACAGAGTCCTCTTAGATATCAAAGGCACTTGACTGTCCCAAAGAAGGTTCCTGACTAGTGGTAGAAATGAGCTCCTTTCTGAACTCTCTTGGTGATTTCAGCTGAACTTCAGCCGTCACGAGTTACAGTTCTGCCAAGGTATTGGAAATGATAGACTTCTTCTAATTTCTTTCAATCCAGCATAATGTTCGTATGTCCTCCTTTCCTGCTGACTTTCATTACTACTGTTTTTGTAGGACTGATTTTAAGGCCACAAACTCATTAAATTCACAGTTCTCAGTTCATGTTGCACCATATCTCTATCATAGCATTTTCATCTCTGTGTTGTGTGGGGTGTCTATTCCTGTTGTTTCTATCTATTTTATATATATATTTCAAAAGACATCAGTCACAAACCATGAATGACCACAAAGATCCTTAATTTTTTACAATTTAGATGATGATAGCTGAAAAAGCTAGAATTATTATACAGAAAGGAAACACTGAACGATTTATCATTTACGAATAGTATAAGTGATTATTTAAACCTAGAACTGCAGACCGTCTTTCTGGAACATGGTGCGCTGTTTCATCAAGTGTGATAGTCTTTCTGAGAGACGATGTGGTTCTTCCGCCGTAGGTTTATAATTAGACCCCAGATGGCACTAATTTAGGTACCAGATGATTACTTATAATGTTTAAGTCTTTGAAAGACAAGAAATGGTCTGGAGAAGTTTACTTAGCTGTAGAAGTGAAAGTACTTTCACATGTTCTTAGAATCAAGATGGCAACCCACGTTGTTGACGATTCTGAAATAAAGCGCTTGATTTTTTAAGATCTTAATGACAGTACTGTTGGTGACAGTGGTTATTGTATTAATTCCAACAATGAAATTATTCCTTAAATTAGTGAAAGTGACAGTGAAGGACAAGGTGTCTCGGAAGTAATGGGAAATTCTGATAACTGCAATGATGTTCAAGACAGTGCAGGATAAATGTGAACTGTTGATATTTGTGAATTTGATCACAACATGGCAAAAAAGAAATTGATCTAAGAAGACTAAGATAAGCTCATCATCATCATCATCATCTTCATTTCCGGTTTCCAGATTCCCGGGTCGGGTTGTGGTGAATCAAGGACCTCCATCATTGCATGCCTCTTCACCACTCTTTTCCTTTTTTAAATACATAACTTCTCTGATTTTTTGTTTTTTGTTTTTTGCACTCTCTCTTCTCCCATTCTCATCACATGCCAGTACCACTTTAGCTTTGTTGTTTCTATCCTGTCTTGAAGTTTCAAGATTCCTGTCCTTTTCTTTATCTCTTCATTTCTAATTGTATCCTTTCTGGTCTTGCCCGTGATACCTCTTAGGAATTTCATCTCCACTGCCTGTATGCTACTCTCCTCTCGTTTTGTTGTAGTCCACGATCCAGATGCATTGGTTAGTATGGCTTCATAATAGGTTGAATATAATACTTTCTCACATTTCTTCGGGACATCTGTAAGCTGTAGGTTCAAAATTCATTAAAAGAACTCAGAATCCCTTTCGATGAAAAATTGCATTATAGTTAGCATTCGAAATGAAAATTGGAGAACTGTGGGGGAGTATGTAAGAACATACTTGTGCGCTTCAGAATATCATGTTTCAGGAATAAATCATCTATCAGAAATTCTTTTGTTTGAGCAAATTATTTCAACAATGTAATTTGTTAGAAAATTTTTGTATATGTACTTTATGATAATTAGAAATTGTGAATCATTTCCCTTTAACCAGCTGTAGCCGGGTAGGGGCAAATATGGTTCCTCTCCACTTTCTTCGGTAGGGGACGCCCTAACATTTTCCGAGGCACCATATCTGTTAATCGTGACAATATTTTTTGTTTGTTATTCGTGTTATCTTCATGTAGAAAAGTTTTCAGCTATGTGTTGGTGTATAATATGGATTTATTAGGATTAATATGTGATTACAGGCATGAATTAATTTTCATTGTGTATATTGAAGAAAATAACTGCAGCATTTGAAGATAAACCTGCAGTAGTTCTAGTGTTAAAATTATCACCGAATCTTTCTTTACAGTAGTGTAATTCTGTGAGGTTTATACTATATCTCAATACAGTAATTTAGTTTGTGTTGTTGTATGAATAATGATAGAACAATATATTTCTTTTTCCTTCTTTGCAGGTGGATGGAGGTGATCAGTAGTGCTACCCAACACTCAGGGCGTCTTCGTCTTTTTAGTCGTAAGGACAGTGCACTGGATACCAGTAATTAATCTCAGCGCTTCTCTTACATTTTTAATCCATAAAGAACAGACAAAAAATTGTCTGTTTGCTTTCGGCCTCAAGTGGACTCTTCTTTGTAGAGTGCTTGTGTAGTTGAATGATTGTTAGCTGGTCACAGAGATGAATGTGACAACTGGTATGAAATGGAAAGACAGGTCCATATGTTTCACAAATTGACAAGTTGATAAGCAGACATGCATCAGTTGATGAGGTTTTAAACAGTAAACTGTGGTATAGTCTTGGCTGCAAGCCTTTCCATTATGTTTATATTGCACATTTGGTCTCCCTACATGCCTCATACTATGTGACCATCAGTGCAGCTTAAATAGTTGGGGAAATTATATACTTGTCATTCATTGTCAGCCATTCAAGCCATGGTGTAGCATCGTTCAGTGGCGGCGATTAGGGTGGGGGAGCCCCTCCCCACTCTGTGGAGAAAACATTACATTTTTATTCCATTTTAGTCACATGAAACTAGTAATTATAGGAATTCTTTTTTTTTTTTTAAAAAGCAATTTGTACAAGCCCTTTTGTCTTATCAGCTAATTCGTTCCTTTATTTTCTTTAATTATTAACAAAGCCAGGTACTTTTTCTTGTCTGTAAATGCTTTTGCCTCTCCACTTCTAATTCCCAATCGCCACTAATGGTATCATTCATAATTCTGAGCTTGGATACTGTATATCTAATGGATGCAGTCAGCATTGTCTATTGGTAATGGTAGCAAAGAGGAGGAAGGTGTTGAATGAATTTCTCCTTACGTGGGCTCTTGTTCTTCCTCGATCGCTGCAATATGTTTAGCAAACACTTACTTCTGTGCCCACAGTTTTGGGACTGGATGAGATTTGAATAAAGCTGTCTGAATTAGTCAACTCATCCGATAATTAGATATTGTGGTACTCTCTGAACTTAACAGTATAACAGTGGAGAGAATCTCAAAAGATAATGAAATTCATTAGGTCATTAAGAAATCCTCCTTTTTGTTAAGAAAATTAACAGTTACTTCAATTTAGTTTTCAACAAGAAGGTGAAGTCTCATAGATTTAGTTTACTATTTCTACATTGGAACTACATACTGGAATTGTGTGATAGAAATATGACTTGACTGGCTTCATTGTTCACATTATTTAATTGAATATAAGATCTTATTCTATATAATATGCACCCCAATTTATTTATCCTAAAATCAGAAATAAAATAAATACTTGTGAATATAATATGCACCTGTTCTAAAACTATATTCAGGATCAATCTAACATCACACTGTTGTACATTGAAAACTCTTCCAGCATCCCAGTTACCGTGTTTTCAGCGTCAAGCATCACTTTGCATTTGAAAGAGGCATAATATTTTCTCTGCTTTTCATATCCATTTTGTCTCTGATAAAACACACAGAGAGACAAATTAGTGCAGCTTGTTACTAACATTGAACAACAATGAACTAATTCCAACCCATCCTTTTTATCACTGATTGTTAGTAAGCTCGTTTGGTTTCTCTGAAGAGCGGCAACTGTTGGAAGTTGAGTAGACCTATGTAAAAACTAATTAAAAAGAAATGGTGATGACTGTGTTACAAGTAATAAATTTGTTTTGCAAAATTAGAAGTAAAATTACAAAATAATGGTAAGTGCATAAAAGACAAGAAAACTTGAACCTGCAGCTGCCATTTTTGGGGATGGTTGCCCACAATATCCCTTAGGATACATGCATCTAATTTGTATTTGTTTGAGTCTGTGTGCTAATATGCCATTATATATAATGCATGCCACAATTTTAAAGACAACATTTTCTCTAAATATTGTGCATATTATATTTGTGTAAATATGGTATTTACAGTTATGCATATGCCTACTATATTCAGGGTAATGGGATCAAATCCCAATATAATTAATTGCCGTTTAAGAGTGCTTAGATATAAGAGACCATTGTAGTAGATGCAATGAGAATGCCTTCTCAGGGTACTCTGGTGACGCTCTTTGCTTGGCTTTTTGTCGAGATGTGGACCACTTTTTTTGTGAGTGACGTAAGAATGCAGCTAGACTTATTTTTAGAGAACTCTTTACTGTAGGAAAATTATAAATATATGTATAATATATATGTGGCAATATTTACTTCCAATTATATATTTATGCCTTGCCTGATTGAATAGTATATTATTGTAAGTAGATCTCTTTTACATAGCAGCTCAGTAACTTTTCCATTTATGTTATGACATTATAGGAATTTCTATTCTACTAGAGTAAGCTTCCTTGTTTAATTGAGATTAAACACTAAATACTTCAATAAAAAAGTGGCCTAAATGATAGAATAAAATAATGTAGCATAAGGCATGTTCAAAAAAAGTAACCAGACTGTGAAAATAAAGCTTTAGGGGACTTACCTGCAACATGCTTAGCTTTGTCTCCTTCAAAGTACTGCCATCCTCGAATAATGCAACGCTCCCAGTGCCCTTTCCACTTACGGGAGTAATCCTGGTCTGCAGTTTGGGATAATACATTTGATTTCCGTATGATCTCTTCTTTTGACTGAAATTGTTGTCCTTTCAAGGTGAATTTCAGTTTGCAGAATAGAAAAATGTCTGCCAGGGCTAGGTCAGGCAGGAATTCATGGTGCACAACACCATTCATGAAGGAAGGATCACCACCAACACTTTCACGATAGACTTTTTTAATAAGTTGTTTTACGTCGCACCAACACAGATAGGTCTTGTGTTGACATTGGGACAGGAAAGGGTTAAGAGTGGGACGGAATCAGTTAAAGGACAGCCCCAGCATTTGCCTGGTTGAAAATGGGGAAACCACGGAAAACCCTCTTCAGGGCTGCCGACAGTGGGGTTGAATACTGGATACTGGCTACACTTAAGTGACTGCAGCTATTGAGCTCGGTCACGATTGACTTGACTTGCTTCACTTTCTTTGGTCTTGGTGAATTTTTTCCACGTGACTGTCTCTCCATAAATGTTTTCCCCAGTTTGAATCAGATCAAATGTTGATGCGTTGTTTGTAATATTCAGACATCTCGACATTCACAACTCACTGCCAAACAACAGCTGCTGAGCAATAACTAATTGTGTGGCAGATGGCTAGTCGCTTAGGATGGATACCGCCATATAACACCACTTACCAAAAACCACCAACGCTTGCATTTGCACGGTATTTTCGAAGTTAGATTTTTTTTTTGAACAGGCCTTGTACTGTCAACCTTTATTGATATGGGGTGGATCATGGTTGTTTGAATTTAATAAAGATGTCAAAGAAAGAGAGAGTTGCAAACAAATTGTTGAACTATTTCTGTTAAGATTATGTTTGTGTGTTGTTACGTATGCACCGTTGCTTGATGAGAACAAGTGTTTGTTGTTTATTTATTTTTATTTTGTACGAGATCAGCTCAGTTACAAGATATTAAAATCATTCCGTATTGATGGTTTTCACTTTACAAAGGAAAAAGATTTATTGCGTTCTCCTATGCACAGCTGAGCTAGCTGCTAACAAGACCAGTGGAAATAGGACCTCTAAACTGAGAAGTTCAGGCCGTTCAAGAGGGCATTTAATTAATAAATTTGGATTTTATTGACGATTTTCACTCCCGAGTCACACACGCAACACTTCACACACCTGTTTCCTCTTAAATATGTTCTTATACTTCTGTTGCCCTCTAGACTTTTCAAGTATGTGACTCAATCAAGATAGACCATTTCTCAAGTTTTATTTTGTGATTTCATTCTTGTTTTTATTGTGACTTGTGCTTTCTGGCTCGAGGTTCTCAACCTTGCTATAACCTTACATTTTATTAACTTCATCATGTTGAACATGTTTTTATATATTCTTTTTCAATGTGTGTGTTTTTAACCCTTTGACCGCCAGCCTCATACGCGGTGTCCATATCCTATACCGCCAAGGTTTAATGAGCACTTTTTACCTTGCAATGAATTATTTGTAATAACTTCTGTTCAATTTATGTAAAATGGATGGGCGTTTTTTTGTTTCAAAGATAATGCTTCGGGCATTTTATTGATGTAAATTAATGCACCTTTATTTTATAAATTTTTATTTTATGAAGGGATAATTCAAATAAATATTGCCTTTCTTTCATGATCAAAAACCGGCAAGAAAAAAGTATTTTTACTATCAAAAGGTGCATTATTTTACAGAGGTGGTGTTTCCAATGCTACATATAAAAAAAAAATAGAGCCTTATGTATAATATTACAGTTACAATATTTTTATTATTATTATCACATTAGCGTGAAATTTTCTAATCTTACATTACATGCAAATGCTGCAGTTTCTGGTTCGTTTTAAGTAATAAAATGATTACTAATGTCTATTTAACACAGACTTAATGCTCAAAAATTCACTTTTTGCCTTAAAAATATGATACAAGAAATTATTTACTAATATTTACACATGTTTATGACGTGTTCTAGCAAATGTATTTAGGGTGGCATAAAGGGTGTACACCCTTCTTACACTGTTTACAAATTTATCTGGTCTTTTTTCCAATTACCACCTTGACCAGTACTAATCTTTCTGAATATGGAACAGTTGCATTCCTATTTTTTTGGTAAAATAGTAAGGGGTTCGTTACCCCCCTGCGGGAGCTGAATTGCCGCTTGGCCACCAAGCCACTCGGCAGCAAGTTCCTCAACCAGACTTGTTGTATATAGTCTTATTTAATCCAATACTAGTCCAAAACATGTATTATACGTTATTAAAACGAATAAATAACTTGGAAAGTATTTTTTACGGAACGTTCGATCAATCGGACATTACATAAAATCAGCTTCATGGTCCGTATCGCACTTCAATAGATTCACAATTAAGTATTTATTTATTTTCCACCTAGTCGATAGGTGGAAAATAAATAAATACTTAATTGTGAATCAATCGGACATTGGCGTTTTTACACTGAACCTCGAACGTCCGATCAATCGGACGTTGGGGGTCAAAGGGTTAATAATATTCTTTTTGCTTTAATTATGTAGTTTTTAATATGTTCACTGAAGATGGCTATAAAATGAGCCGAAACATGTCGGATTGAATTATGCCATCTAAAGGTGTATTGAATAGGAGGACGCAATAAATATTTTTCCTTTGTAAAGTCAGCTCAGTTAGGCGTGGTGAGTGTTGTTGGAAAGTTCTGGATGACACTTGGTTAAAATATTTGAAAATATTGGTGTCTTCTCATTTGTGGAGTGCATGGTAACGTGCTCTGGCTATGGAGTCAGACTCTGCTTTCGTACCCCCACCATTGACTGTCCCGAGAATGGTTTCCTTTGGTTTCCTATTTTCACTTCCAGGCAAACGCCAGGACAGTTCCTATCCATAAGCCATAGCCAATTCCCTCCTCGTCCTCACTCAGTTTCATTCGCCATCATTTGTTTCATATTCATCAGCTCCTCAATTGGGGTTGGTGACAGGAAGGGCATCCGGCCATAGAAACATACCGTACGATTTTATTTCACTTCGTCCTCAAGCCTGTATCAGGAAACGGGACTGAGGCGTAGACGTACATTGGCGCCGTCACATTTGTTAAACATGCCCAAGTTTTAACGTTGGAAACCTTTCTCAGCAGACGAAGTAGGGGTCTCCATACTATGATAAACATAAAATTAAGCAATTTCCTCAAATGTGCCAAAAGTTTAATGGCTAAAGGGCCTGGAAAGCTTTCAAATTGTGAGTTTCAGATAGCTCCATCAAACTTTTTTAAAAATATTTGAAAATCACTTCCAATTCGAGAAAAACAACCTAAAATCATTTGTTTCTGTACTTGCTTTCAAAAAAAAAAAAAAAAAAAAATCAAATCCTAACCAAATTAACTTCAGTCTTTACAGCCCCGTGATGTAGGGGTAGCATGCCTGCCTATTACCTGGAGGCCCCGGGATTCCCGGCCAGGACAGGGATAATTACCTGGATCTGAGGCCTGGTACAAGGTCCACTCAGCCTACGTGATTACAGTTGAAGAGCTACCTGATGGTGAGATGGCAGCATGGGTGTAGAAAGCTAAGAATAATTGCCGTGAGGATTTGTTGTGCTCACCACACGGCACCTCGTAATCTGCAGGCCTTCGGGCTGATCAGCGGTTGCTTGCTAAGCCATGGCCCTTCAAGGCTGTCTCTTGGATAGTTACATGAGCTTAACATAGTGAATGCTCTTTGTATGTGTTCCTCAGAGAAAGAAATGTCTGGCTCCATGGCTAATGGTTAACATGCCAGCCTTTGGCCCTAAGAGTCCCGGGTTTGATTCCCAGCTGGGTTAGGGATTTGAACCTTAATTCATCTGGCTCAGGGGCTTGGAGTTAGTGATGTCTTCAACATTAGAAATCATCTCAGGTAGGGCTCTATCCTCACAGACATGCAGGTCGCCTATAGGCAGTCTACCAGAGAAAGACCTGTACCAGGGCACTGTGGAGGCCATACACCATTATAACGAATGTGATGTCATCATTAAACATTAACATAAAATAAATGAGTAATAAGATGATGTAGGGAAAAGAAAGAAAGACAACAAGGACATAAAAACCAAAACCAAACCTCATGTGCAACAGCCCCAAAGGGCAATGGCCTACCAAGTGACTGCTGCTCAGCTCAAAGGCCTACAGATTAATAATAATGCTATTTGCTTTATGTCCCACTAACTACTTTTACGGTTTTCGGAGACGCCAAGGTGCCGGAATTTAGCCCCGCGGGAATTCTTTTACGTGCCAGTAAATCTACCGACACGAGGCTGTCGTATTTGAGCACCTTCAAATATCACCAGACTGAGCCAGGATCAAACCTGCCAAGTTGGAGTCAGAAGGCCAGCGCCTCAACCGTCTGAGCCACTCAGTCCGGTGCTTACAGATTATGAGATGCAGTGTAGTCAGCATGATGCATCCTCTCGGCCGTTATTCTTGGCTTTCAAGACCGGGAAACAAGGACATAACTAAACACAATATTAGTTGGTATTAAGTATACTTTGCAGTGTTCTCCCCAGAAATTTTTGTCAGCCGGGTGGCAGGAATGAATAGCCGGGCGGGGAGTATGACATAAAACTTTAATATGAAAAAATTCAGTTCATCCCCCTCAGGACAATAAAAATAATATCAAACAGGTGAACATTATAATACCAATATAAATGGTCCGTTATTGAACATTAACTGCAAAATTGAAATATCATGAACAAGACATAACAGCGTATTTTGATCTTCTATTGCTTGTTCCAAATCATGTAACGGCAGACTCAGGCCTACCACTCGGTTGCTGTGGTCATGTGGACTGCCATACAAGTTTGTGACATCATGCGGAATAGAGGGCTCGCATGCGAATTCACGCAAATCCAGACCCCGCTCGCGCACGACACTACATGGTAGTTGAGCCAAACATTTGATCTCCAATGTAATTTATGCAGTGATGCTAACAATAATGATTTTTCATTTAAATTAATTTTACTGTATTTGCATGTTAATTTGGAGCACCCAATGACTCAAATATGTTTTTAATATTATGTAACCAACACATATCTAGATTATATTAGCCGGGCAGTCCGTAAAAAACGGCAGGGTGGTGCGTCCATTAAAAAGGTCCCAGGGAGAACACTGCTTTGTCTTTTAGGCAACCTCTAAATTGAGGAAGTGTTACTATGTAATAAATATATATAAAAATAATTGTACAGTTAAATTAAAAAAGACTTGATGGTGACCAAACCTGTGCATCTTCACACATTCATGCCCATCATCTGAACGGCTATTTAAAGGGCTGGCCCAGCTATTCCAGCTGTTGGTGGCAGAGCAAACAACAACGAATTCTTTTCACAATAAGTTCTAAACTAAACAAGATATGGAAACAAAATTTTCCACATACCTTAATGAAGTCCTCTAGTATCTCTGTAGGGTGTGGTAGGTAATGTCACACTTTCCTGGGTGAATGGAACACCACACTTTCCACAAAAATAGAATGTTTCACTAATAATTTTATTTTTGAAGCATACTTTGCACCTTCTTCAGGGGAACTTTACTATATTTAATGGTGGAAACTTCAAGAGAATATGCTCTTTTCTCTTCTCATCTAACCTAAATGATGGATCCTTGGCCGGTGCCCTTTTTGGCGGCAAAATCGCGGGACGTTGAATTGGGGCTGATGAAGTAGATGGAGCTGAGATTTCGTAGAGAAGTGACTGTACTTGTGTGTCGGGTTCACTTTTCCCCCCGTTTGAGAATTGCCTGCTGTTCCTTTATAACTTTTGGTACACCCCTATTTGACCATATTGTTCCACATACGGCAGTGTTCTGTTCCCGTAGTTGTTTCACGAGTCCAACGCTATTTGTAATAATTGTCCATATAGACTGTATACCCCTGGCCAAGATAATTTTCAAGCAGCTGAAAAACTGTGCTTCGTAAATTCGCATCACTTGCATCATTTATATTGTCCCTACCCGCCAAGTTACACTTCAGAACACCGGGCGAGTTGGCCGTGTGCGTAGAGGCACGCGGCTGTGAGCTTGCATCCGGGAGATAGTAGGTTCGAATCCCACTATCGGCAGCCCTGAAAATGGTTTTCCGTGGTTTCCCATTTTCACACCAGGCAAATGCTGGGGCTGTACCTTAATTAAGGCCACGGCCGCTTCCTTCCAACTCCTAGGCCTTTCCTGTCCCATCGTCGCCATAAGACCTATCTGTGTCGGTGCGACGTAAAGCCCCTAGCAAAAAAAAAAAAAAAAACACGTCAGAACGCGATTATACCAAAGGATTATACACACGCTTGTGCAATCACAAACCAACTACACAGCTAGTTGTGCCAGCGCTGGGCTACCTCCTTCAGAAACAAAACGAAGAAAGTGCATTGGGAGGGAAAATCGCCGTGGCCGTGTGGTTTCTGGTGAGTAGAAGCATTCATAAGGGTATTACTTTCATCTCCCTCACACATATTTGTGACCAAAATAGATCCCAGCTGCGTAGGAACGGCTCCAGTTCAAGGTTGCACTTATCCAGGCTAACTCGGATACGGTCCACAGCATGGTCGCGCGCTATAGGCAATAACTCGGATGCGGGCGTGAATGTGTTAAGTTATAGAGCCAGTGCTGTAACTGATACGCTATGAGATTGCTTCTCTCAATGCTGGCATATTTGATGAGCCTATAATGCTAAATTAATGTCTCTTTGAGATAATTTTCAGATTGCTATTGATTTTGAACCCATGTGTATTAACCTTGTGAAAGCTGAACGAAATTTATGCCTGTCACTGTATACTCTCTCCCTTATTAGGAAAATTACAACTACGTGGCATATTTTCAAATCTTCTTATATTTTTGTTTGTAAGTCTAGGTTTGTAGTGACAACAATTGTTAAGACCTGAGTCTGTCTAAATTTAAGCAGATTCTATCCAGAATTTTCTGAACTACATTTACTCTTTTCTGGGATCATCCCTTTGAGAGTTCAGTTGTGTTGCTCATTGTGCTCGAGAAAGAAGAAAGAGAGAAATAAAGAAAGAATGAAAGAAAGAAAAAGGAACATCTTATGCTGTTAATTCAGTATAAGTTAGAAACTTTTAAAGTATTTGATTCATAGTCCACAGTGAAGGATGTATCTACTGTATGTTGTGTGCTTTTGTGAACAAATGAAGAGAGGTAGGTTTTGTAACTAGATGATCACAGAAAACTTTAAGAAATTTAGAAGTTTAGAATACCTAGCTGTAAAACAGCAGGAAAATCAAACCAAGTTTCAAATAATATTTTTATAATACTCAAGTTGACTTCCAAACTCAATTATTACAAGTGTAACATGTTGTTTAATAAATTTACAAAATAATTAAAATGGATGAATGTTAATATTTTTGGTATATTTTGATATGAAAACAATACTCAAAATGTTGTATTTGAGATTCCTAGTACTTAATTGTTGCCTTCACTGCTGCTATGCCCCATTTTTGAATCACACTTTTTTTTTTTTTTTTTTTAACATTCTATGGTGATTTGTATACAATATGAAGTTAACTGTATGATAGAACAGAGTGATCACTAAATGATTTCTTTCACTCAGGATAGGGCCTTAAAATCTGCCATCAAATTCCACTAATGGTCTTTGATGTACTTTGAAATTGTTGAATTCAGAAAAAAATTATTTTATCATAAAGAGTTCCAGAATGGCAACTAGTTCCACCTTTTAACCAAAGCTGTGTACTGCTGAGAAAAATGCTTGCTTAAAAAGAATAAAATAAACAAGTTTTATATGTATATGTTATGATAAACTTGATAAATCTGAGCATTGTACATAATATTCTGGATGTTATTCATAATTACCAATAGAATTGGTTAGTGTGATGAATGTGTTTGAATCTATTGTATTTCATCATATTTACTGGATTTTATGAATAATTGCAGTCTTTTGATGATAACAAAATAAAAAATAATCCCCAGATACTGTCAGTTGACACATGCCGATACCAACAGTGTGTCGGAGGAGCACCACATTTCATTAGATGGTGTACCAAAAATACAGAGTCTGTTTGGGATTGTGAAATAAAATATTCCAAGTCAGGTGATGAGTATCAGAGGTGTACCGGTATACACAAAGAAAAATACAATTCAACCCAAGGCAAGTTTAAGAGATATAATACAGAGTGTAATTCAAAGTACTGTGATAGATTAATGTCTTGTATTTTTATAATCTTGTCAAGATTTTTTTAAAAACTGAATGATTAAGGTGAATAACTTACAAAAACATTTTTGCATATCCCAAATTATTCTTTGTTCCTCCATTAAAATTCAGACAATATTCAACATTTAAACAAACTCGTTGATATCCTAAGTATACATAATTTGGTACGAGAGTTGTATTTCTCAGGTACGTTATTATATTTCTGTCAGTTTTAACCATGTTCATGTAATTTGAAAATTTAGATGTCTATTACAGTTGTTACTGTACTTTCATTGAGCCTGTATATTTATTTCCCATTTTCAATAAACCATTTGTCAGACAAACAAATCCTGTAACTGGTAAAAATGAATATTTATTTATCACAGTTACAATGTTATTGCTGATTATCCATAACAGTCTATTATTTATAATTTCCAGTTTTATGTTTACTGTAATATATATATATATATATCTTGGATTATTAATGAATGAAAATTAATTAAATGGAAAAGTTACACCTATTGCAAAAGTTGTATAATTAAATATATTGTCTATGCAATTTTTAATTCACTCTTTGAGCCTCACCAGTGTGAGAAAAACAAACTCACCCCGTCCCAGTGATTATACAAAATAATAATAGTTGTGGCCTACACATTAAATGACATATCTATTGCATGTATATTCAGAAATATTTTTTGTTGTATTGATGACATTTTGGTGGAAAGTTCAAATTTATCTTAGTAATATATTAAAATGATAAGCTACTTAAATGACAAAATGGGAATTCTTTTCTTTGTATTTTAAATTTTAATCTTGTTATAGAGAAGTCTGTGAATAGTAATGAAATTGTTCCTCAGTTGTGCACCTTTCAGATTCCATTAATGGAAATATAAATTGTATATTATTTTTGAGACAAAAGGTGATTTTGTAAAGTTTTATGTATTGATGTGAACAATCGTGATTTATCTTCTTTATAATGAATGATGTATCTGTTCCAAAACTTTTACCCAGTTTCAGATTTAAGATTTTAATAAATAATATTTTAAAAAATTGTAAATTATTAGTATTTTCTAAACCTTTGAGAGAGATGAACAACCCAGTTGATACCTCCTCCTCCTTCTTCCTGTTTCTGGGTTGTGAATCAAAGACCTCCACAGTTTTCTATCTCTTCCCTATACTCTCCTGCACCATATCCATCCACCTCTTTCTGGGCCTTCCCAGTTGCCTTCCTCGTATTATTTTTCCATAAATACTCGCTTTGGAACTCTATCCTCCTCCATTCTCATCATGTGTCTGTACCATTTCACCTTACTGGTCTCTTATCTTTGTCTTGCCATTCAGGGAATCCAATTCTCTCTCTGATTTCTATGTTTCTGATTTTATCCCTTCATGTCTTCCCAATTATTTCTCTAAGGAATTTCATCTCGGCTGCTTGGATTCTGCTTTCATCACATTTTGTTGTTGTTCACATGCCTCCTCCGTAAATCAAAATTACAGTAGTATGTAATACAATGAGTACAGAATTTTCTTCTATTTCTCTCGGACGTCCTCTTTCCACACTTCTAACTTAATTATATAGATAACAGAGTGCTGGTATTTCACTCCCGTCTACTTCTATATCCTTGTAGAAACACACTGCAATCTGTGCTGTTATAGGAGTAATATCATTTTCTTTGTATACATAAATCTGCTGAGAGCCTCCGTGGCTCAGACGGCAGCGCGTCGGCCTCTCACCGCTGGATACCGTGGTTCAAATCCCGGTCACTCCATGTGAGATTTGTGCTGGACAAAGCGGAGGCGGGACTGGTTTTTCTCCGGGTACTCTGGTTTTCCCTGTCATCTTTCATTCCAGCAACACTCTCCATTCTCATTTCATAGCATCTATCACTCATTACTAAATCACTTTGGGAGTGGCGACCCCATCGTACTAATAGCCTATATCTGATTCATTCATTTCATCCCTGACCCAGTCAATGACTGGAAAACAGGTTGTAGGTTTTCACATAGATCTGCTAAAATGAAATGGAATCTTTCAGGTTCAGTATTTTCTTTTGTTGTTTGGAATCAAACTCGTGATCATGGTCGGCCACCACACTTATCTACCAAGGAAGCTAGTAAACCAGTGAATGACGGGTACGACAGCTTGTAACGCTGTAAAATTCTACATGTTAATTTGATGATGATAATTGACCACATGACACCTTGTAATCTTCAGGCCTTCGGGCTGAGCAGCAGTCGTTTGGTAGGCCAAGGCCCTTCAAGGTTTGTACTGGCATAGGGTTAGGTTAATAATAATCATAATAATAATGGTGCATAACCTCCAGAAAGACTTAAAGGTGACCTAATGAGGATGAAGTGAATGGCGAGGACGTCATAAACACCAGTTCCCAAGCCAGGGGAATTAAGAGTAGGATTTTGGCAGCACAAATACCACTAGTCTGATATGGTTGGAAGTAGAGACAGCAATATCTAAGCTGAAAAACAACACATCAACTGGATTAGATGACTTAAGTGTTGAGATGATCAAAGCACTAAGAGAGGTAGGACAACAGTGGATGTGCAGGGTACTAAATAGAATCTGGAAAGAGAATGTAATACCCAATGACTGGAAGCAAGGAGTCATTATCGCATTGTTGAAAAAAGGTGATAGAAAGAAATGTACCAACTACAGAGGTATAACTCTGCTGTCACATGGCCTCAAAATCTACGAATCCATCCTTGAGAGCAGGATTAGTAAATATGTTGAACTTGCACTTGAGGAGGAACAACATGGATTTAGGCCTCATAGATCAACTATAGACCTCCTTTTTGCCACCAGAATGCTCTATGAGAAGTATTGGGAGAAAGGTAAAACACTTATAACTGTTTTTCTGGACATCGAGAAAGCATATGACCATGTACCACGCAGGCATATATGGGAATGTTTGAGGCATACGAAAGTGCCCGATGACATCATAGCACGAGTACAACGATTATATGATGAAACCAAGTGTTGTGTCCAGGTCCAGGATGGAAGTTCAGGTTGGTTTGAAACGAAGAGTGGAGTCCAGCAAGGAAGTTGTCTTTCACCACTTCTCTTCATAATCATAATGGATGAAGTTTTAAAAGCGGTTAAGAGATAGGATCCAACAACGAATGCCCTGGTTTTTGCTGATGATGTAAAGGTATGGGGTGGGACAGAAGCAGAAGTACAAACTAGACTAGATCTCTAACATGAAGCTTTTACAACCTTAGGTCTCAAAATCAGCAAAACAAAGACAGTTGGCTTGGTGATGAGTAGAAACTCTCCAACTGTTCATCTAAGAATTGGAGATGAGAAGATGGTTATTGTAGACAACTTCCAATGTTTACGTAGTGTTCTGTCATCAGACAATACCATACATCAAGAGATTAGTAACAGAATACAGAAAGCTTCCAAATTCTATCATGCTGTACGTCAAATACTTCGGGATGAAACATTTCCGTTAGTTTTCAAGATCAACTTGTACAAAATATATCTAGTACCTATATTGATGTATGGCCTGGAAGCAGCAACACTTACTGGACCAACAAAGAGTCTTCTTCAGGCAACAGAGATGAAGTTCCTCTGTTCTTGTCTACAAAAAACAAAAATGGATAAAATAATGAATGTGGATATCTGACAACAGCTTGGATTGGAAAGAAGCTTTCTGGAGACTCTAGAAGTGAAGAGATTCCAATGGTATTGTCACATGAAAAGAATGAACCCTCACAGGACTCCTCGAACATACTTTGACCACAATGTTCCTGGGAAGAGACCAAGAGGAAGACCTCATGATGTTTGGGAAAAAGAGATAATGAAGGATCTTGAAATTAGAGATGTGAATTGGTGTCACATATATGAACAGCATCTGTGGATGGATAGAACAAACTGAAGGAGGCTCGTACACAACCACACCTGGCTTCCTGGAGCGAAGAAATGATGATGATGATGATGATGATGATGATGATGATGATGGAGGAGGTTGATTCTGATAATTGAACCAGGCCATCGAACCAAAGGCAAACGTTCTACCCATTTAGCCTTAAAGCTGGACTTCAATTTGCTAAACCTGAGGCTACCATTTCCACTGATCAGGTGTTGAGTATTGGCAGTGGCAGCAGCAGAGGCCAGGGCAGTAGCTTGTGAAACAGCATCGACAACGCAGCAGGCTACTCTGGTGGCTCAAAACACTTAAGGCTTGATGTTCACTAAACCAACTATCGAAAAGGAGTAACCTAAGTGTAGTAGTGGTAGCCCATGTCTTGATCGCAGCATACGCCACTGATTTTAATGTTTGAAGTTAAGAATTTGGGGTTATAATGATGGTAACAACTCCAAGAGTATGTTTACTAATTTTACACTGCTAAAGAAGAGAAGGGTTTAAATTTCTTGAAACCTGTACAGCTTTTAATTACAACAAACTGTTAATAGTGTTGACAAGGTAGAACAAGGTATTTAAAAAAAGGAATGTACAGTATGATTAATTTAAATTCGATACGGTGGCGGTGGTGATTATTGTTATAAGAGGAAGTACAACTTGGCAACCATCCTCTGTATAACACCAATCAGAGAGAAATAATGAAGGTGTCGGCGAAAAGAAGACAAGGGCCATGAAAGACTCCCTAGGCCTCGAGTGCTCTAATACCATTATTACAAACTATCCACTTCGTTGCCGTATCGATAATGTAATCTAATACCGTCGGGGTCGGAAAAGAACAAGAGTTGACCAAGGGAGGTCAGATAGAATGGATGAAAGTGAGGAGCCTGGCACAAGTAAGTGGAAACAATGCAAAGACTCAGCTCAGGGCCCCACGGTCGCCAACTCACTCTCCCAGGACCTAATATAGTTGACCATTTTGGTTAAAAAAATGAATTACTGTGCCCTTTTGCAATTCCATGTTGTTATGTAAATATCCATGTGTACGACACAGTTCGCAGCTGTGATCGCACTGGAATGAGGCTGAAGTGGTGGAATAATAATATACCTAGTTCTGTTTTAAAATTTAACCAGCTTTCTGATCATCATCAGAGACTGTATATAGGCTCTCACTCTGTGTAAACCAGACCATAAATTGCATATCTCGTTTCAGAAATATTCAATTAAGGTAATTACTCAGAAATGTACTGCTTTATTTATTAAAGTGTAATAAATACATGGCTTTAACTCCAACACGAACTTACAGGTACACATATCACCAAGTGGCATCATTCTGTTTGGACCTCAACGGGGGGTCCTGTTCTCATATAGAAATCAAAGTCTGAGTCCTCCATGTAGTTTTCTAGCGGTTCTAAGATATCATCAAGGTTCTCCACATCTGTATCTAAATATCGGTTCAGCTTTGTCAGTTGGTATCTGTCTATCAATGTATCAACCAAGGATGCTTTTCCTGGACCTTGAAATAAGGGTTTGAATTCCAAATGTGGCTTCTTATTGGTAGCGCTCGGTGTTTCATGGGCCTGTTTGGCATTGTCGTCCTCCTTGACAGTGGTACTTCCTGATTGCAGCCGACCCGAAAGGTTTTGCTGGCGTAAACTTGTTAACGTATCTGTCCAAAAAGATGATTTTTGCGGAATTGTTGTGAAATGTAGAGGACTTTTCCTTTGTTCTGGAATGGGTGGAGTTTGCAATATTTTTTCGTCCTTTTTAAACTTTTGTGGCAGTGTGCTTTTTGGAACTGGTTCTTCAACTTCCAAATTTGGCATTAATCTTTGAGGAATATCTTTTGATAGTGGTGTTTGTGGTTTGCATGATTTATAACAGAAGGATATTTTGCCTCCAGGTGGCGTGCTAGGAGCTTCTGTTTTACCAAGCTCCTTGCTTTTTGATTCAGGTCTTTTCAAAACCAGTGGTAGGGAACTGTACTGATGTTGTATTCGTGGACCCGATGGTGCCATTGGATGTCTGGAGTCTCCTAAAGGCGTTGTATGTGCCCGGGTTAGTCTGTTAGGTATTTCGGGGTTAACCACTGGAGTTCCCCTTACTAGGACTGGTATTCGCGTTATTGAACTGCGACGGGTTGAATTGGGCGCGGAGAAAGATTGAGATGACGATTTTACCTTGTGGTCCATTGTTTCAGATATCCACGACACTTCCAAGAGATGAAGGGAACATACCAATGTTTATGGAAAACATTCGGTAGTGGTCTTTTCTCCGTCGCGTAGACGAAGATACGAAGTGATCTAATCGCCCAACATTAATGCTATTTTCATGTTGGTTGAGGTGCATTATCGGCTACCACCTGCAACATCAAGCAATTTTTATCAGATTCACAGATTTCTTAACTGTATAATCAATGCTACTCCCAGAAATTTCTGGGGGAACAAAGCTGGAGAAAAATACATTTTTGACTAACCTATTTACTTTATAAAGAGCATTATTTTAAGTTTTCGACTGTACAAAGAATACCTGACCGCATAGCTTTTAAAGCTGTGTGTGGTATATCTCATCTCAGTTCAGATGTCCAGTTACATGGTTAAATGGTTAGCGTGCTGGCCTTTGGTCACAGGGGTCCCGGGTTCAATTCCCGGCAGGGTCGGGAACCGTAATTGGTTAATTTCGATGGCACGGGGTGTATGTGTCGTCTTTATCATCATTTCATCCTCATCACGACACGCAGGTCGCCTACGGGCATCAAATCGAGAGACCTGCATCTGGCGAACTTGTTCTCGGGCACTCCCGGCACTAAAAGCCATACGCCAATTCATTTCATTTTTTGTTCAGATGAGTCTACGTAACTAGTGACTGTGTTATGATATTTTTAATGTGAAAAATGGACCTTGCACAGGAAGGTACGTACTTTTTTAAAATATATACAGCTAGATAGTTATTAATTTTGGTTCTTTCCCGCTCATTCTGCGGTCTAAAATTTTGTTTAAATATGAATATTTTTTCTTCTTTAAGGACGCCGTCTTTTTCCCGCTTTGAATTTTAAATACCGTATGTAATAGGTATGCATCCATACTACACGTATGCAAAATATTATGATTCGGAAAAGAGTAGAACTTATGTTTTAAAATTATCTTTCAGAAGTCGGTCAATTAATTTCAATACCAGGTCCATCAATTTCAAGACGAGATCGCTTTGTCGTATGGAAAAATTCGACTAAACCAGAACGCATAATGAAGTTGATTTCATGTGTACTTCAGCTTTACGATTTGCAAGACTCGGATGACCAAATTACGAAAGAATTAAAAAAATTCATGTCGAAAATGTCCTCTAAATTTAACGGAAGGTGAACGCCTTTTTTACGTTTGAACGAAAATATAAACTTTGTTTTAAGGAAGAAAACCTGAGGATTTAAGCCTACCAAGTTCAAGTAGGGGTAGGCCAAAGATAGATTTTCAAGAAGCGGGTGAGAGAAGTATAAAGCGAAAAGTGAAGAAGGTCATGGAAGATCTAAGTTCTCCGGAAATTTTGTTAGCAGCCGAGATGTATTTGCGATCAACGGGTAAAAGAGATGAATTTAAAAATTCTGGAAATTGAACCAGAATCAGTGAGAGCACAGAAAGCACTGGGACTTTTCATTTCTGCAGGGCTGACTACAGCAGTACTATATAATTATATAAAATAAGAGTTTTGTCTGTACATTGCTCAGAATTTTAAAATGATGGCATTTCTGTATCGGCCGTGTCCATAGTAACTAGGAAATGCACTTTTTAAATTTCCGTAATTTCTGTCTGTATGTATGTATGTATGCATGTATGTATGTACACGCATCACAAGAAAACGGCTGAAGATAATTTATTGAAAATCTGTATGTAAAGTCCAGAAATAAGCCGCTACAGTCTAGGGCTCTAGGCCAAAAATAAGCCCATTCACGCCGAGAAAAAAATGGTAGTTTAGGGAAAGGCCTAATATTCAATTCTCAAATATTTATGTTATTAGTGGTCCTATCTAAATGAAAATCGGTATGTAAAGTCGGGAAATAAGTTCCTACAATCCAGGATATAAATAATCGTATTCACGCTTAGAGAAATGGTAGTTTAGGGGAAGGCCTAAAATTTAATTCTCAAATATATATATATTTTTGTTGCTTTACGTCGCACCGACACAAATATTTGTTATTGGTTGTCCTATCTTAATGAAAATTGGGGAATAAGTCGCTACAATCTAGGCCATAAATAATTTTATCCACGCTGAGTGAAATTATAGTTTAGAGGAAGGCATAACATTTAATTAGCAAATATTCGTGTTATTAGAGGTCCTGTCGACAAATACTACATAACTAAAGCTATACGATATTAAATTATATATTATGGTATAATTTAAGAAACGAGATTTCCACTTTCGGAGCTACATATGGCCCTGAGGTTCACTCAGCCTACACCAAAAATGAGTACCAGGTTAATTCCTGGGGGCAAAGGCGGCCAGGCATAGAGCTAACCACACTACCCATCACGTGCCGAGGTTAACAATAGTGGAAGCCTCTACCTTCCACTCCTCCAAGGGCCTTCATGGCCTGTACGGAGGTGGCTTTGCTATATCTGTATATATAGAAAGAGATTTGCGATCATTTAGATCTAGACCGTACCGGCTATAATAAAGGAGATATTCATGAATTTGAATTTTTATTGCTAAGTCCATATCAGCGCCGAGTCACGAGAAAATGGGTAAACAGAATTTAATGAAAATCGGTATGTAAAGTCGGGGAATAAAGGAACTACAATCTACGCTATAAATAATTTTGTAAGACGCCCTAATATCAGAGAGTAGAAAAGAAAACTAAATGTGAAGGCCTACAATACAGAAAGCTCATAACATTGATCAACAATAACATTACATTGACCACTGTTTGTTGTGATGTGCTTTGTGTCTCTGTTGCCACTCATCTCCGATATATGGGATTACTGCTGTATACCGAGTATTTTTTGTTTTGAATCTGCTTTGCGTCGCACCGACACAGATAGGTCTTATGACGGTGACGGGATAGGAAAGGGCTAAGAGTGGGAAGGAAGCAGCACTGGTCTTAATTACGGTACCGCCCCAGCATTTGCCTGGTGTGAAAATAGGAGACCACGGAAAACTATCTTCAGGGCTGTCGACAGTAGGGTTCGAACCCACTACCTCCCGAATGCGCGCCCCTAACCGCACGGCCAACTCGCCCTGTCGTACCGAGTATAACAGCCTGCCTGAATATTGGCGGAAAGTAGCTGGGGAGTTAGATAACTTTCTTCTTTAGCATGCCATTACTCTGGTTCATAAATTTTCTGATACTACTGTTACGTAACCAACTGATTCATCATAGCATTCGAGCTATTCAGTCCCTACTCTGAGGCACTGATTGGAATGAGCAGTGTGCATATTTAACGGAGTAATGGCAGAGGAGTGTTCACGGCTGCCCGCGGCCTGGTCATTCCAGGACTGGAACTTTGGACTGTTAGTACGGCACCGTTGTACTGTTCGTTAAACGTGAAAAAAATGTGCGGTTTTCCTTTGATCGACTATTTTATATGATAATATTGCGTTTAATCGTTATATTTCTACTGACGTTTTTGTAATGGCCGAAGTTGACTTCAGTTAGGAAAACAACAAAGACAGTCTTTCTGAGAATCCCGTAGCGAAGCACGGGTTCATCAGCTAGTATAGACATATACGAGAATGCGAGAGAAATGAATTCAGAGTTGTACCCTTCTTACTATGTTCAGCGAAAAGCTAAGAAAGCATGTTACACTCCGCAGGATACAATTTCACGAAAATCCAACTTCAGGCAAAACTGGATCACACTATTAGTCATTTGGTGAAAGTGCAAGATGATACTTTAACTGCCACTGCTTTTAATTTCCCGCCTCAGAGATGAACATGAAAAAAGCCTCTATCTCACTACTAAAAAGACCAAAGTTATGACTACAGATGGATGTGGTACAGTTTGTCTAAAGCTAAATGGGGAGGAGATACAGAGTGTGGGGGATTTCATCTTTTTAGAAGCCAAAATCAAACTGGAGATCGCGGTCCTGATATCAAAAGGCAGATTTCGCTTGGACGAATTGTTATGATGACTATGTCCCCGATCTGGAAGAGCAGAGATATCAGTTTGGTTACCAAGTACAGATTACAATAATTGAAATTAATTAACAGGCGTCCTCCTATTCAATACACAAACATTTATTAATGTGAATCAATCACATGTCGTTTACATAAGGTACTAGTTTGGGCACCAAACTTGTGCCATCATCAGCCACTGAGTCAAATCAAGCAAACACAATAACCAGAAACAACCTTAAAACACACTGTAACACCTACATAGATTAATATTAAATAAAATATGGTACATGATAATATTGTACTTCAGTATAAAATCCTTTAAAATGACGATGACACCGTCATATGTACGTTTATTTTCGGAACCAAACCACAGATCAAACTAAGTGTTAACTTCCTATGACTTTAAACTCTGCAGCGTAATTTCAACAAGATCAAAGAACTAAAGACATATACAAGCTGGACAAACCAACATATGTACAAAACAACCGTGTCATCATCATTTTAAAAGAATTTTATACTGAAGTGCAATATTATGTACCATATTTTATTTAAAATTAGTCTATGTAGGTGTTACAGTGTGTTTTAAAGTTGTTTCTAGTTGTTGTGTTTCCTTGGATCTAACAAAACGTTAACTTCATATGGCTTTAAACTCTGCAGTGTAATTTCAACAAGATCAAACACGTAGGCTATGCAAGCTAGATAAACCACCATATGTACAACACAAAACAACTGTGTCATCATCATTTTAAAGGATTTTATACTGAAGTACAATATTATCATGTACCATATTTTATTTAATATTAATCTATGTAAGTGTTACAGTGTGTTTTAAGGTTGTTCCTGGTTGTTGTGTTTGCGTGATTTGACTCGGTGGCTGATGATGGCACAAGTTTGGTGCCGAAACTAGTACCTTATGTGAACGATATGTGACTGATTCACAGTATTGAATAGGAGGACCCCTATTAATTAATAATTATAATAATTAATTTCAATTATTGTAATCCCACTTCAATAGGGATCATGAAATTTCTAAATATCAACAAGTACAGATTAGTCATTGCGATTATATTCCCACTTTTAATGTGTGGATGTGAGAGCTGCACGCTTAAACAGGCAGACAAAAGGAAGATCGACACTCTTGGCGAAGACTCTTACGAATACCATAGACTGCAGTTTTAGAGCATCACGCCCCATATGTCATTGGTTGGTAAGATTATGAAGCAGAGACTAACATGCTTTGGCAGATGCATTGGAAAAGCAATCATAAGAATGATCAGTGGTACAAGAAGATCAGCTCGCCAGAGGACTCGTTGGTTAGACACCATTAAAACAGACACAACCCTCCCCCTGGAACAACTAAAGGAAGCAGTGTGGAACAGGACAACTTGGATGACATCATCTCCATCATCGGATTGCGTTCCGTTTACACTTATAAGTAAATAGGGGTGTGACGGTAGTGCAGGACATAGTCAATATAAACAGCCTTTCCAAGATGAAACCTGCAATGATGGACTTTTATTTATCCTTTGTCCCAATCTTTACTATTGCATGTGTTTAACGGTAATACACTGGTCTTAATTGACTGCATTCTGTTCAGTAAGCTAAGGGGATTTTGTTCTCGCTTTCTACTTATAAAGTTTCCCATTTTATTTGTTCTTCCCCTAATCGAAAAAAATAATCATTTATTGGCAGGTAATGCACTATATTTAACGTAAGTAACAGTAATTATGTAATTATGAATGATAATGGAAGCAGTTTGTTTATAAACTTGAAAATGTATTTTTGTCTAGCTAGAATGCTGAAATTTTACACTGTGCGTCGCCGAAAACCTCCCGTTGCGACGTTAAAACCACCTAGGGAAAAAAAAAAAAGAAAAAAAAACAGTCGAGACTCGTCATTTAAATCAGCCGTCCTTATAATTATTTTTAAAGTGTTTTAATGATGGAATGTAGAATTTAAATAAGTGAACCAGGAACATTCTAATAATTTGCCTGTTCAGTATGACTAATATATTCCGAAATATACTGCTGTATGATATTTTCTGTATGCACAGTGTGTTTAATAAACCTGAATAATTTATCCATTGCTCAGGCGGCAGCACGGCGGCCTCTCACCGCTAGGTTCCGTGTTCATATCCCGGTCACCCCATGTGAAATTTGTGCTGGACAAAGCGTAGGTGGGACAGGTTTTCCTCCGGGTACTCCGGTATTCCTTGCCATCATTTATTCCAGCAACAGTCTCCAATATAATTTTATTTCACTTATTAATCATTGCCCCAGAGGAGTACGACAGGCTTCGGCAGCCGGCACAATACCTATCCTCGCCGCTAGATGGGGGCTTCATTCTTTACATTCCTCACCCGGTTGAATGTGTGGAAACAGGCTGTGGATTTTCATTAGAGGAATAAAGCAAGGCTCCAACCAAAGGCAGAGTTAACGACATATAGCCTATTCTTCGGTAAATTATGGTAGGCGTGGCGTACTCGTCCCATTATATACACCCAGGGCCAGGTCACACGTCTCTGTATCTGGGCGTCAACGATCAAGCTCAGGTTGAAGGCTCAACATCAGTAACGGCGATTAGGTGGGGTCGCACCCCTCCCGCCCCCCCCCCCCAATCCTCCCTCTACACACATTTCACTTTGTGGAGTATTTTTATATTCCTTTTTTTCCCAGCTGAAACTGGGAGTTATTTGAATTATACAATTAATAATTAATGTTATTTGCTTTACGTCCCACTAACTACTTTTACGGTCTTCGGAGACGCCGAGGTGCCGGAATTTAGTCCCGCAGGAGTTCTTTAAAGTGCCAGTGAATCTACCGACACGAAGCTGTCGTATTTGAGCACCTTCAAATACCACCGGACTGAGCCAGGATCGAACCTGCCAAGTTGGGGTTAGAAGGCAAGCGCCTTAACCGTCTGAGCCACTCAGCCCGGCATGAATTATACAAACGAGCAATTTGTACAAGCCCTGTTGTCCTATAAGCTAATTATTTTCTTTATTTTTTTAATTATTAGAGGAAATATGCACAAAATGTACTTCGTCGCGGAGCTGGGTTAAGTGATGCTGGCAGCAGAATCACTTTCGCGTCACTTCCAAGCCATGTTGCGACTGCGGGAAATGAACTTGCGGATGAAGTTGCAAAGGAAGCGGTACTTTTACCTCCAAAACCTATGAATGTACCTGCTAAAGATATTTGTTCTCAGCTATGTCGAACCATCTTGTCGTCCTGGGAATCGGAGTGGCTAGCTATCCGAACTTCCAACAAGCTGAGAGCAATTAAGAAGACAACCACCGTGTGGCGGTCCTCTTTCCAGTCTTCACGGAGAGAGGCCATAGTGTTGTGTAGGCTGAGGATAAGTCATGGACGATTTACGCACTGTTATCTCCTAAAAAGGGAAGACCTCCAGTATGTTCTCGTGGTGCCGACTTCAGCGTAGTCCACATCCTCACAGAGTGCGCCGATCTGTCTGGCCTAAGGCGGAGCCTCGGCCTGCAGGAAATACTCGAACCCATCTTAGCCGATGATGCAAATACTGCTGATCTCGTCATCCGCTTGTTTTTTTTTTTTTGTTTGTTTGTTGCTAGTTGTCGCACCGACACAGATAGGTCTTATGGCGACGATGGGACAAGGAAGGGCTAGGAGTGGGAAGGAAGCGGCCGTGGCCTTAATTAAGGTACAGCCCCAGCATTTGCCTGGTGTGAAAATGGGAAACCACGGAAAACCACTTTCAGGGCTGCCAACAGTGGGGTTCGAACCTACTATCTCCCGAATACTGGATACTGGCCGCACTTAAGCGACTGCAGCTATCGAGCTCGGTGTCATCCGCTTTATGCGCGACAGTGGATTAATAAAGGGTATGCAAATTACAAGTGTACTGTTACTCAGGGAACGCATGTTCCCTTTTCAATCGTTAGTAATATTTCGGAATAATTCTCTAATTTTTGTTTTATTTTGTACTTCGTTTACAAATTTCTCCGTTGAATGAATAATTTTGTTTTATTTTGTATTTCGTTTCCAAATTTCTCCGTTGAATAAATAATTTTGTTTTATTTTGTAGTTCGTTTCCAAATTTCTCCGTTGAATAAATAATTTTGTTTTATTTTGTACTTCTTTTCCAAATTTCTCCGTTGAATAAATAATTTTGTTTTATTTTGTACTTCGTTTCCAAATTTCTCCGTTGAATAAATAATTTTGTTTTATTTTAAATTTATTTTCCATTTCATTTGTTTACAGAGGATGATTACCTAGTTGTAGTTCCTCTTAAAATAAAAATCATCACCACCATCTTAAAACAATAATCACCACCATCACCGCCGCTAACCGATTTGTATAGCGCCACAGCAGAGTGGAGACTTTGCATGTTGTTGTTCTAATGTTTTCTTTCGCCACCCTGAAGGGGTGGAATGGGTCATCTAAAGGGTAACGCCTCTCTCTGGCCAGGAGATTAGACGGGCTTGGGAACAAGTGAAAAAAATAATAATAATGAGGGTGCTGTGGGGAAGGGTAGCAGGGGTATATTTTGTTGCTGAGGTCATGGACAGTGAGGTATGATTCACCCGCTTGCTGCGCGCATCGTCAGTCTGGCAGTCTTTTCAGTCTGTTTATTAGTGTGTAGTCAAATACCGGTACTAAAAATGATTTGTAAATATATAATCACGCCGTACTGTATTTAATTGTAATGCATGGGTAATTATTGTTCCTTAGGTGAAAGTTTTATTGTAGTATTGAATCAGAATCCAAAAAAAAACTATTATTCTTTCTTCCTCTTTCTTTATCTGTTTACCGAGCTCGATAGCTGCAGTCGCTTAAGTGCTGCCAGTATCCAGTATTCGGGAGATAGTAGATTCGAACCCCACTGTCGGCAGCCCTGAAAATGGTTTTCCGTGGTTTCCCATTTTCACACCAGGCAAATGCTGGGGCTGTACCTTAATTAAGGCCACGGCCACTTCCTTCCCACTCCCAGTCCTTTCCTTTCCCATCGTCGCCGTAAGACCTATCTGTGTCGGTGGATAAAACTGGGGAGGAAGACCAGTACCTCGCCCAGGCGGTCTCACCTGCTATGCTGAACAGGGGCCTTGTGGGGGATGGGGAGATTGGAAAGGATAGACAAGCAAGAGGGAAGGAAGCGGCCGTGGTCTAAAGCTAGGTACCATCTCGGCATTTGCCTGGAGGAGAAGTGGGAAAGCACGGAAAACCACTTCGAGGATGGCTGAGGTGGGAATCGAACCCTCCCCCCCCCCCCTTCTACTCATTTGATCTCCCGAGGCTGAGTGGACCCCGTTCCAGCACTCGCACCACTTTTCAAATGTCGTGGCAGAGCCGGGAATCGAACCTGGGCCTCCGGGGGTGGCAGATAATCATACTAACTACTACACACTATTATACACTATTATTACCGCACTTAAGTTGGTAAACTGTCAGCCTTTGCCTCTCTGTCGATATTCTCTGAGATAGCATAAAAAATTACTATTTTGATTTTTTTTGTCAGTTTTGGTATACAGTATACACACACACACACACACACACACACACACACATTTATAATTTCCAATCGCCGCTACTGTTCAACATAGTTGTCAATCCCTCAAAGTGAAATCACAAACTTTGAATAATAACAAGGGGTTTATGAAACCGTAGTGCTAAAGCTCTGACCTCTTCATAATTTTCTTATAACCAGTAAATGATATTTTAGCGAGAACGCTTTATCAAGTGAAGAGACATCATCGCTCGTCAAATGGCACTCGCTTCTGGCTCGCACCTAGCAATATTTCCTATAGGTAGCAGCACTGCACGTGTCAGCTTTTCAGTCGTAAAAGACATCTAGCGAGATCCTGAATACCGCGCGTGTTGAATTGGTGTATTGTGTACCATTTTCTGAATCTGTAGAGGTGCTATGATCAGTGGTGAGTGATGAATTTGATAATACTGCTGTAACGAAGGAATATCTTTACGTAACTGAATCCCGTATGTAAAACATTTCGATCACGAGACGAAAATACGTGTGAAGGGTCTGTCTCGTTGCAAGCCGTCCTGATCTGAACATCATCCCAAAACAAAAACAATGCAGATCTTGGGGAGGTTATATTCGGGAGTGTTTTCTGGTGCGGAAGGAAAGGAGAGCTGATTTTAGCCACAAGTAAACAAACTGAGGTAAGGTAAGTTCGAGTATTTTAAAAGAATAACTAGTCTTGTTTTGACAAGCCATGGTCATTCTTCACACTGTGACAGGTACTGTAGTGTTTATAGATCGCTAACAGTCAGTACATAGCGGATGTACAATAGTACCACGGTAACGTTTTCTTGTTAAGTAATGTTGTCTCAATTGTCCTTGCACTCTTTATGCATTTAACCTAGTATGTAAATACTTTTAATATGTATGTTGGGTATTATGACTTAATTTACTGTCCTAATATGCACTTCATTATTTGAAGCGGAAAGAAAAGTGGGAGACTACTTCCATTCATCCTGTTCTTCGTCTGCAGATCACAAAATGCAAATTTCGTACGCTGGGTCCGAATGAGAATCGAGTAGTAGTGTGAATTTCGTTCGAGAAACCAGACTTTGTTGAGATTTTAAATCCACGCGTGTCAGAAGTGAATAGAGACATTTCATTCAACAAAGAGATCGTTTCAAAATCAGTCTATGATGACATTTCTTGTCAGAAAGTTTAATTATATAGGTACCATTAGAATGACCGGATATGCCGTGCGCCAGAAATTTGCGAGTGTTTGCCACAAATGCGCGATGCTGTTTTATGTCACTCGAAGGCAATGGTTATGTTTACACCACAATACAAAGTAGGCCTAATGTTTTTGTAGAATCTCAGTTCGCAGTTAGAGCGAAAACGTTGAGTAAGTTTATTTTTATTTGTTGCTTTTTTTTTTTCAATTTGCCCTACATCGCACTGACTCGGCGACACAGATAAGCTTTATGGCGATGGGATAGGATTAAGGTACAGCCCGGTGTGAAAATGGGATACCACGGAAAACCAGGCTGCCGACAGTGGGGTTCGAACACAATATCTCTCGAATGCAAACTGATAGGAGCGCTATCCTATTACCAAAAGACCTATCCGTGTGAAAAAAAAAATGGGATCAGTATGAAACCGTGACTCTTCCGGTGGGTCACACACTACCGAGCAAGTGGCAGTGCAGCTGTGAGCTTGCATTCGGGAGATAGTGGGTTCGAACACCACTGTCGGCAGCCCTGAAGATGGTTTTCTGTGGTTTCCCACTTGCATACCAGGAAAATGGTGGGGTTCTACCTTGATTAAAGCCACGGCCGCTTCTTTCCCCCTCCTAGCCCTTTCCTATCCCATCGTCGCCATAAGACCTATCTGTGTCGGTGCAACGTAAAACAAATTGTAAAAAAGAATGGTAAACACACTGTCGTGAACGTGTTAAGAAGAAGAGTAATAATAATAATCTCAAATTAACACGATGTACTTCACCTTTGCAGTGAGGTCTTCTTTGCTGTACAGCACTGGTATCGATTTTTTTTTCATTCGTCAGGCTACTTTTTACAAGAAAAAGTAGAATATTATTAGTTATAACGTTGAATTTCGGATATGAATTACGCTTCTCATCATAATGGTAATGATTTTACATAGCTAGCGATGTTTCTATAGCAACACGCAACAATCTTCAACTGCAATGAGATCACATTCCTCGATTGCATCATGATTTAACCTGTTAAAGTAGAATACCTACTATGCTGATCTCCACATATCAAAATTACGAATGGGAACGTATTATTTATTTCAATGGAAAAACTCGTTTTACAAATTAAGATACAAATTATTGACGTAAAGTTTTAGGTGTCACAGAACAAGAACATAGTTACCTACAGTAATGTCTATAAACTGAGAAAACGATGTTAAAGATACTACATAACACGAGACAAAACATATTTTAAACAGAATGTAAAAGGGGGAAGAAGACTTGCTATGGAGTTTAGTCTCGCCGGAGTAGTTTACATTTGAAAGACTCATGACTTTCCACGCACGCACGCACGCACGCACGCACGCAAGTTGAGTGGCACCCTGTTCCCCAGGCTTTGAATACGTTGAAGTGTGCCATTCTCTTCACAGCTAGTGTTTAAATTCTCGGACTGAAGTGCTCTCTGAACCTTGTATCGGATGACAGCGTAATTACACATTCTCCAGCAATTCGGAAGTCAGTTGGGTCGGAGATAAAAGGAACCGGATTTTATTACAGTTAGCCGAGAAATATTCACTCACTTAATCTGTTTACCCTCCAGGGTTGGTTTTTCCCTCGGACACAGTGAGGGATCCCACCTCTACCGCCTCAAGGGCAATGTCCTGGAGCGTGAAACTGTGGATCTATAAAACTGGGGAGGAGGACCAGTACCTCGCGCAGGCATCCTCATCTGCTATGCTGAACAGGGGCCTTGTGGGGGTGGAAAATCGGGAGGGATAGATAAGGAAGAGGGAAGGAAGCGGCCGTGGCGTTAAGATAGGTACCATCCCGGCATTACATGGACGAGAAGTGGGAAACCACGGAAAACTACTTCGAGGATGGCGGAGGTCGGAATCGGTTCTTTTTGCTAGTGGCTTTATTTCTCACAGACACAGGCAGGTCTTATGGCGACGATGGGATAGGAAAGGGCTAGGAGTCGGAAGGAAGCGGCCGTGGCATTTGCGTGGTGTGAAAATGGGAAACCACGGAAAACCACACTCAGGGCTGCTGACAGTGGGATTCCTCCCGGATGCAAGCTCACAGCTGCGCGCTCCTAACCGCACTACCAACTCATCCGGTGAGGTGGGAATCGAACCCCCTCCACCCACTTGACCTCCCGAGGCTGAATGGACCCCATTCCAGACCTCGTACCACTTTTTTAATTTCGTGGCAGAGCCGCGAATCGAACCTGGACCTAATCATACTAACCACACACCACAGAGGAGGACTTATTCAACAAGTAATCAGTACATTACAATTACTTCATAGAACGACATTCTTAAGATCACTGACTTTTCTTTTATCGCATGGAGCTGAAATGGTATCGAAGTTTTGAAAGGACAAAAATATTGTTATTGTTTTTATTAATTTCGGTCATCTAAGGACCACGGAAAGTAACTCTGTGCATTCATCTCGACCTTTTTTTTTTTTTTTTTTTTTTTGTGACTTCCAATAGTTCTTCATCCTTTCACTTAGCTGTTTCCTCCTCTCCTGTGTCCAGATGTTATTACCTTTTCTCTTCTCCTTCTCCTGGAAACCCTGGAAATTTTGTATCAACCCTCTGAAAGTTGTTCTGTCTTGTGTTATATCGTCTGTTATTGCAGTCTCTGACATATCCACTGGTTGCCATTCTTGCTCTTGTAACCATGGTAATAATAATAATAATAATAATCGTATGGCCTCAGCTACCGTGTGCAGACATTCCAATTTGACGCCATCTGTCTGTCTGCTCGTCAATTTCGACGTTCCGTTTTACTCTAGGCCCACTAGATGGCAGACCGAGTCCGAAACTCTCTTGGGCGTCTATGGCTGAGATTTTAATGAATTTTGTCGGGTAAACACCAAATGTGTCACCAGAGATCTTTTACATGCCGAGATCGTACGACATGGAGTGTCGAATGGACTTTTTTCCGCCCTTCAAAAATCCGACTACCTCTGCCGGGTTAACCCGCTATCTAGGGATCAGGAGGCCGACACTCTACCACTGATCCACAGAGGCAGCTGTAACCATGGTTACACACTTATTTTATCAATCTGCTGTTATCCATCCTCATTATGTGACCAAAAAAATTAATTCTCACAACAACCCTTACCTTACCTCCTCTTTCTGATCGTGTCTGACATCCTTTCATTTGCTTCGTCCTTGTATATATCTTTTTTTATTCCCGCAGTGCCTAAACTCTTCTTCTTCTGTTTTTAATGGTCCCCAGATTATCCTCAATATTTTCCTTTCCTTTTTCTCTATCTCTCACATTTCCCCGGTGTCCGGCTCCATGTCTAAATGGTTAGCGTGCTGGCCTTTGGTCACAGGGGTCGCCGGGTTCGATTCCCGGTAGGGTCGGGAATTTTAGCCATCGTTGGTTAATTTCGCTGGCTGGGTGTATGTGTTGTCTTCATCATCATTTCATCTCATCACGACGCGCAGGTCGCCTACGGGTGTCAAATCAAAAGACCTGCACCTGGCGAGCCGAACCCGTCCTGGGATCTCCCGGCACTAAAAGCCATACGCCATTTCATTTCATTTCCCCGGTTTTCACAGAGAACATGCATTTCTTCTTATTTGTGCTGAAGGTGATTATTGTTTTAAGAGGAAGTACAACTGGGCAACCATCCTCTATATAACATTAACCAGAGAGAGAAAAATTGAAGGGATCCTACACTTCGAAAAATCAAGGTACGGTATCGACCAAAGAAAGACAAGGGTCCCAAAGGGCGTGAAAATTAATTATCCCTAGGCTTCGGGAACCTAATAGCGTCGGGATCGAAAAAAAAGCAAAAGTTGACCAAGGAAGGTCGGATAAGATATATGAAAGTGAGGAGCCTGGCACAAGTAAGTGGAAGCAATGCCAGGTCTCAGATAAGGGCCTCTTTTATTCGCCACTTACGACTGGATGGGTACCGTGGGTGTTATTCTATCACCACCCAGAGGGGTCTTCTTCTTCTTCTTCTAATGCCGTATCCGTCTTCGGACTTCGGCGATCATGCGATCATTCTCGCTATCACAGTCTTGATCTTGGCTGCGCGGAAAAGCGAGATGGTCTTTCTTTGTACCACTGCTTCAGGTTCTCCAGCTAGGAGCTGTCAATGGATAGATATATATTAACTTACGTTTTATTAGCATAGAGAATTCATTAGCTATCATCAATAAGAGAGACTAAACACGATACCTTGGAACTTTTAAAATGATTTCCCCCCAAAATTTTGATTTTAATTTGTGACTTTCAGCATTTCAAATACAGTAATTTACAATTTACTTTACAAACAAAAATAACTTGTTTCTAAAATTATCATCGGTAAGCCTCAACCTCTTCGTGGAAAATATAGCTTTTCTTAAAAAGACGAAATACCTGTGTTTAATTTTAGTAACATCCGCAGCATTGGTGGACATTGTAGGATTTGATGTCTTTGGAAGTAATCGAGAGGTAAGAAAATACCTGATCCAGCACGGTGGAGCTGCTGGATGTGCAGCAGTAGAAATATAATAATAATAATAATAATAATAATAATAATAATAATAATAATAATAATAATAATAATAGATTTACGTCCCACTACTTTGACGGTTTACGGAGACTCAGAGGTCCCGTAGGACTACGTCTATCGACACGAGGCTGACGTATTTGGGCACCTTCAAATACCACCGGACTGAGCCACGATCCAACCTGCCAAACTGGGGTCAGAAGGCCTTAACCACCTGAGCCACTCAGCCCGGCAGGCAGAGATTTTGTTAGTCATTCTAAAGACCTAAAAAAAAGAAACATATGAATATGGAATGAGAAACAGATAAATACGTTGAAGACAGCATTTAGGATGTCCTGCAACTTTACTGAAAAACATAATCGTGTAAGATTAAGAACCTAAAAAGAAAATATCTAACTCTAGACTATATCTTAAAGTGATATTTTGTAAACGTTAATAGGCCTAAATCATGCTTAGCAAATTTAAATAACTTAATTTGGGAACTATTTTCGTCAATAGGGAATCGTCAATGTTGAACTAGAGAATTCTCGACTTATAAATTTATTCTGTGCCTCTGTTGGACTTCTCACTATTCTCTATCTTTCTGATTGTGAGTTCATTCGTGCAGGTATTCTTGATATAGGGGATTTTGTTTTCGAGTTCATCAACTGTCAGTACATCTGTATTACTACCTTCCAGGTCCGACTCGCTGTCTGAACGGTCAGCGTACTGGCCTTCTGTTCAGAGGGTCCCGGGTTCGATTCCCGGCCGGGTCGGGGATTTTAACCTTAGTTGGTTAATTCCAATGGCACGGGGGCTGGGTGTGTGTTGTCTTCATCATCATTTCATCCTCATCATGACGCGCAGGTCGCCTACGGGAGTCAAATAGAAAGACCTGCACCTGGCGAGCCGAACCCGTTCTGGGATATCCCGGCACTGAAAGCCATACGACATTTCACTACCTTCCAGAATAGATTCAATATTAGTAGTGTCGGTAGATTTACTGGCACGTAAAAGAAATTCTGTGGGACTAAATTCCGGCACTTCAGCGTCTCCAAAAACCGTAAAAAGTAGTTAGTTGGACGTAAAGACATTATTATTATTATTATTATTATTATTATTATTATTATTATAATAACATCGCTGCCACGACTTAAATTGCTGCAAGGACGTCAGCATCCATAATATATATATATATATATAATATATATATATATAATATATATAATATTATATATAATATATATATATAATATAACATGTCCTGACTGATTCATCATCGCCGAGCCAAAACTACTGGGCAGAACGAAATAAATAAAATTTTGGAGATACATTTATATTGGAGTAGATGGTCACTAAGGGAGGATTTTCGGATATTTCGATGCTAAGGGGGTGAAAAAGGGGGGTGAATTGTTTAAATGAGCATATCTATATCTCAAAATTTTAAAAGTTTACAGACGTAAACATTGGTATTTAGAATCTCCTTTAAAAATAAAGAAACTTTTTTTGTTTGTTTACGACTTGAGAGGAGACTGTTTCTCACATGTGCAGTTCTATGTCGCATGGTCATCCTAGTCCCAAAAGGCAATACCACAAACGTGGGTTACAAAGAGTATCTGGGATATATGAAACTCAATTTTTCGGTGAGTTTTTATACTTTATTGATTTCCTGATAATGTCTTAGTACAGTACTGAGGAACGATTACTTTTAACAAATTATGAAATCCACGCGAGCGAAGCCAAACTCCTATGCAACTTATTTTTTCCTGCACTGTCTCTTCCATACGTAGGAATGGAATTACTTTCAGGATGTGCAACTGTATCTTGTGCCATGTCCTTACGATGCGCCCGTTTTATGTGATTCCGTAAATTTGACATTCCCCCACCTGATTGCACCCTCACCTTCATTGCAAATTTTACAAGTAGCGGATTTTCTACCAGGACTGCTAGTAAAATACTGCCATGCTTGGGAGGACTTTCGTGGCATTATTACTTCTTTCTTATTACAAATATCGATAGAAAATATAGCGCAACAACTTTAAACAAAGATATATGTGTAAGGAAACATACAAATAGAACAGACGTCTCAGTCTGGAGTCTGAACAACAGCACAGTGGTGTTGCGAGTGTAGCCTGGCTGGAAGGTTTACTGAAGCACACGCAGAGCTATACGGAGTATTCGAGTTGAATCGGTGCTCCGCTGTGACGTCACTTAACCTGAAGAACGGGGTTCCTCTACAGTTCTGCTCCCTCCGTCCCCACCACTTATCTATGGGATGATCTCGAACGGCGAGTCACACCACATATCCAGCAAACACCAGCTTCTACAAGAATGGAATACTATTGGTAAAGAAGTCACAAGAAAATTCTAGGTTCAACGTCCAACAGATTAAGAAGTGTAATTCGCAACAAGGGAATACACACACCTTACTAAACCGTACACAAATAGTGACAAACGTGTAGTTTAAGTGGTTATGGGAACATTTATGGCCACCCATAAAAGGACTAGAAGACTATCTTTATATTATTTTGTAGCAAAGCATAATTTTATTTTGTGTATTCTGTAACTAAATACACAGTTATAAACAAATACCTACTTGAAAAAACAGTTACTATAGCCAATATGTGCATGTGTCAAATGTCTCCACTGTTGTGTGAACAGTCCGTCTGTGTATTTAAGATAATTTGTTTTTCGCAAAAGGGAAAAGTAGTTTCTTTTTATTCTACGTTTCTTGCGTTTTCTCTCAACCTTTTTTATGGTGGAAATAGCGACTCCTAAATTACGTCCTGTTAATTATATCGTCTGTGGTCGAATATATCATTAAAGATGTTTCAGTCCGCTATTCCGATGAATTTGTATTAAAAAAAGTAAAAGTGAAAAATTAAGTGGTAACGCGAAAACGATAAAAGTTATGGCAATATAACCTACAGCTGTTGATTCTTATACCGGATTGGTAATTGGAACTACGAGTCAGACAGATTTAACAGACATTAACAGCATGATGTAACAAGGAAGAACGTCAGGAATATTTGGGATTTATTTCTTCGTTTAGATGGCACTGATAAACGCAGTGTTATAATCTTACTGGTTATTGCGTCATGAGGCGGGAGAACCCAGTTGTTTAGTTCAGTCCACGTCTGTTCGTGAGTGTGTGTGTATGTCATGTTGATGTTCTTGTTCTTGTTGTCAAGTGCCGTGTTCAAGTTGGAACGCTATCTGACAGCCCTTCGCAGTTGTCTGCAGTAGCCCTGTTGTACACGGTAAGGCTATCCATAAGTTTACGTTGGACTTAGGTCGCAAAAATGTGATTTTAGTTGCCTAAATTAGGCTTTGAAATTAGGAATTAGGTACGAAAAATCCAAAAATAAGCTTTAATACCTTTTTGAAAATTAAATTACGAGTTCGCTGAAATATAAGTCACAAAATTATTATTTAAACGCTTGTGACCTAAATTTTAATAGTAAACTGTCTAAAAGAAATTCAAGGCTGCCTTTGTGGTGTAGTGGTCTTGAGATTAGCTGCTACCCTTGGAGGGCCGAGCTTGATTCTCGGCTGTGCCACGGAATTTAAAAAGTGATAAGAGGACTGCAACGGCGTCCTCTCAGTCTCGGGAGGTCAGCTGAGTACAGCAGAGTTCGATTTCCAACTCACCATCCTCGAAATGGTTTTCCGTGGTTTTCCCACTCCTCCTTCAGGCAAATGCCGGGATGGTACGTAACTTAAGGCCACGGCCGCTTCCTTCCCTCTTCCTTGTCTATCCCTTCCAATCTCCTCGTGGTTGGGGGCGGTAGAATAACACCCACGGTATCCTCTGCCTGTCGTAAGAGGCGACTACGAGGGGCCCCAGGGACTCTTAACTTGGGAGCATGGGTTGGCAACCATGGGGACCTTATCTGAGTCCTGGCATTGTTTCCACTTACTTGTGCCAGGCTCCTCACTTTCATCTATTCTATCCGACCTCACTTGGTCCACTCTTGTTCTTTCACGACCCCGAAGGTATTAGTTTGCGAGGCCTTGGGAGTCTTTCACTTTCACGCCCTTCGTGGCCCTTGTCCTCCTTTTGGCCGATACTTTCATTTTGCGAAGGGTTGGATCCTCACCATTTTGCTCTCTATTTAATGTTATACAGAGGGTGGTGCCTAGTTGTACTTCCTCTCAAAACAATATCATCACCACCACCACCACCCTTCCAATCTTTCCATCCACCACAAGACCGCTGTAACAGCATAGCACGTGAGGCCTCCTGGCGAGGTACTGTCCTCCTCCCCAGTTGTATACCGACCCGGGCGAGTTGGCCGTGCGGTTAGGGCCACGCAGCTGTGTGCTTACACCCGGGAGACAGTGGGTTCGAACCCCACTGTCGGCGGCCCTGAAGATGGTTTTCCGTGGTTTCCCATTTTTACATCAGGAAATGCTGGGGTTGTACCTTAATTAAGGCCACGGCCGTTTCCTTCCTACTCCTAGGCCTTTCCATCGTCGCCATAAGAGCTATCTTTATCGGAGCGATGTAAAGCAAATTATTGTGTCCCGACCCGAAGTCTCACGCTCCAGGACACTGCCTTTGAGGCGGTACAGGTGGGATCCCTCGCTGAGTCCGAGGGAAAAACCAAACGTGGAGGGTAAGCAGATGGGCAAGTCTCAAAACTCACGGGCTAAAATTAGTAGAAAATAGTATCAAAAATCACGACTACAAACTAATAGCTAAGTTAAGATTCTAATGAGTCTCAAAATTCCCGACAGCAGGTGGCTGCGATGACCCCAGGAGGGATGAGGTGCGCGGTGACTGACGCTGCCCTTCAACCCAAGTTTGTCCACCCACTCTTAGAACGGGATATTCCATGTGTTGTTAACAGGAATAATCACTGTACCACAGACCAGATTCTCCGAGTGTAACACTGATCTTTACTCAGTTATGCTGCTTGGTGTCATCGAGCAGTGCACAACAGGGAATTCATTACTTCACAAAGGGGTAAACTGAATTTAATGTACAACGGTTATAGGTTTTATAAGCAGAGAGAAAACAGGTTGGGCGAAACAGTATGGTTTTGTCATAAAAGACTGTCATCGGCGTGTGCCGGTATCAAGTGACAACAGCAATTTAAGTGAAACAGCCCACCATTGTGCAGCTGGTGTCCGTGAGTGTCTCAGCCTCCTATCGCGTATACTTTGTGCGAGGCTACACGACAGGTCGACCTTTTGATGAGAGGGATGCCAGTTGTGAGAGGGCACGAAGTTCCGGCTGGCGCTAACAGCGGACCTTTTCGCAAATTCCGATTACATTTTCAAATATCTACAGTCGTTCTGTGGCTAGGGTGGGCATTTATTCTTGCAAAGAAGAACTGGTCCAGCTCGCGAGTTCTGAGACTACACGGGAAGAACTAATCAGCTGATTTCTACAGTAAAGAAAGTGATCGTCAGAGCACCCAGATCATCGTCGCCGTAAGACCTATCTGTGTTGGTGCGACGTAAAGCCACTAGCATATAGAGCACCCAGACGATTTCAGACTTTCAGAGAGAGATTACCACCGAGGGAGGTGGACGTGGAGTTAGGGACGCGCAGGTGCGAGCTTGCATCTGGGAGATAGTGGGTTCGAACCCCACTGTCGGCAAACCTGAAGATGGTTTTCCGTGGTTTCCCATTTTCATACCAGGCAAATGCTGCGGATGTACCGTAATTAGGCCACGGCTGCTTCCTTCCCACTCGTAGCCCTTTCCTATCCCATCGTCGCCATAAGACTTATCTGTGTCGGTGCGACGTAAAGCAAATTGAAGAAACAAATTGAAAACCAAAGCTTTCACCAAACACTGAATTATATATTCTTTCTTGAAATATGCTCCACATCTATTGAATAATAGGTTCAAAGATTATTGTCCTTGTTACTGCGGATACACGAACTAACCTGTCATTGCTCTCAATATTTAAAAATTAATTTGGATTACATTTAATAATGCCGGCCCCGTGTTGTATGACTAGCTTGCCTGCCTCTTACCCGAAGGCCCCGGGTTCGATTCCCGGCCAGGCCAGGGATTTTTACCTGGATCTGAGGGCTGGTTCGAGCTCCACTCAGCCTGTGTGATTACAATTGAGGAGCTATCTGACGGTGAGATGGTGTGCCCGGTCTCGAGAGCCAAGATTAACGGCCGAGAGGATTCGTCGTACTGACCACACGTCACCTCGTAATCTGTAGGCCTTCGGGCTGTGCAGCGGTCGCTTGGTAGGTCAAGGCCCTTCAAAGGCTGTTGCGCCATGGGGGAGGGGTTACATTTACTAACACATCTAGTAGTAAACTGATTAGAGAATTACACAAAACAAGTTAATATATAACAATGTGTAATTTCTACCTACAGTAGTCTTGTCCTGTACTTCTATAATTGGATTCGCGATAACTACGAATATCTTTTCTGAAGTAACAGCTTGATGGGAAAATCATACTCTAAATTCATGGCCTCCCTTATCGGATATCTGAAGCAGTGTACAGGTTCTTCAATCCCGTATTTCTCTGGAGAACTTTACCCAATTTATCCCGTGCTTTTTCTTCCACTGTACAAGGGACAGTTCCTTTCTTACAATTCGTCCAATATTTGCAACTGTTCATATAACGCTTTTCTCGCTGTCTTAAGTGATTTGATAATGTGTACAAGAAAGGTGTAGTGAGTCATTATTCCCCCCGAATGTTAGAATATACGATGAGTTCATTCGCGAAATGATGTTTACAGAATCTTCGTATAGAATCAACACAGCATCTTTCTCTAAACTAATCATTGTAATATTCAACAGCTCTTAACAACGTTCCCCAGCGTGTAAGCACATGTTCTGGTGGCGGAGTTACGTTTGGTACGTCATTTCTCTGTTTTGTTGTTTGTTTATTTGTTTACAAGTCGCTTTACGTTGCACCGACACAAATAGAGTCTTATGACCACGATAGGATAGGAAAGGGCTAGGAGTGGGAAGGAAGCGGCAGTGGCCTTAACTAAGGCACAGTCCCAGCATTCGCCTGGTATGAAAATGGGGAAACCACGGAAAACCATCTTCAGGTTTGCCGACAGTGGGGTTCGAACTCACTATCTCCCAGATGCAAGATCGCACCTGCGTGCCTCTAACCGCACGTCCACCTCTCTCGGTGGTAATCTATTTCTAAAAGTCTGAAATCGTCTGGGTGCTTTGACGATCACTTTCTTTATAGAAATCAGCTGATTGACCCTTGGAAACTCCAGCCTGATTTGCTCTGCAGGTTTGATCCTGGCTCAGTCCGGTGGTATTTGAAGGTGCTGTCTTCAGTCTCGTGTCGGTAGATTTACTGGCACGTAAAAAATTCCGGCACTTCGGCGTCTCCGAAAACCGGAAAAGTAGTTAGTGGAACGTACAGTCATTATTATTATTATTAGCCCATTATTATTTGCTGTACGACACGATTAACACCAAGGCAAGTAACGTGGGTGAAAGAAGGGTAGAAAAGTTTCGATAACTGCATTGCAGGTATTGTAATGGACTGCTACATCTTTCCGAAATGGCAGTCCATAATGCTGTAGTTGTTCCCAGGTGGTTTATGGAGATACATGCTGATATTGAGAGAATGGGCATTAGTCATGAAGTCATCCAAAACAGGAACCACTTTCGACAATTAGTTTCAGACTTCAGAGGCTTCCGAGAAGAAGGAGAAAATAAATCTTCAAAAGTGATTTTTTCAGAAGAAAGAAGGAAGCAGATAAGATAACGTATGAAGCTATATGGGCAGAAGATCACTGCCTTCGTAATATACAGGCCGTACTGTAGAAAGCGCGCCAAGCCAATCAGCTGATCAATTGAGGCGACCTAAGCGAATGTTACAAATTGTACTTGTGAATGTAATCCATAAGGATTGGGGGCATTCTTAGGATAATTGTGACCGTTGAGAGACAAAAATTTATATTTAAGTATATTGCATGTTTTTTTCTTTAAATTTATCACATCAGGATTTACGTAAACAGCTGTTATTACGATAATGAGACCTCATAGTTTAGGTTAGGCATGGTATCTTCACGTGGTGAGTAATGTAAATTCAAGGGACGTAATACTTCTCGTGTAATTTATTCATTTTATTGTTATCGTATAACACGTTTTTGTGGGAAAATTATGTGCTTCAAATTTAAATACCTTGGGTGAAAGTTTGTATTTGCCACAATGCTAAGAACTTGTGCATACCACGGCGAAAATACAACTATGCAAGTAAATACACATTAATGTTTTCATTTTCTTCGTATGGGGGCAGGTTACCTTTATGAAAAACGAAAATCCCCACCGAAAAAATACCTGTTACAAAGAATAAAGTTGTATATTTCACTCATTTTCCAGCGCTGATGATAAGTTCTGCTTTTGACTTTCTTGTTACTCAGATTTACATCAGAGCGTTTTATTGTTGATACAGAACAAGTATAAAAGTGGACAGTAACCAATGGAACCTACATATGGTTATTTCTTGGGTTCGTAATGTTGAGTATGCGTTGCCTTTTCTCCTCAAAATTAATTATAATAAAAACTATTTATCGGCAGTTTCCGTGAATGTGGGAAGTAACTAATAGATCTGGCTGATCAGTGCATTAATATTTGAGAAAACATGAGTTATTCCTAAACAAAAAATGATACAAATGCTGAGGTATGGAAGTAAAGTTTCTTCTTCTTGTTTCCGCCTATGGACCGCATTGAACTTAAGGCTTTCTCTTCTTCTTCTTCTTCTTCTTCTTCTTCTTCTTCTTCTTCTTCTTCTCTATTCTCAGAACCTCTTCATCCTTTCTCTTCTGATCTTCCTTTCTTTCTCAGATATGACCAGTTTGGGTCTACATTTTGGTGGTTTCTCCTGGAATGTTTTGATGCTGTCCACTCGGCTTCTAAATTCTTTTCTGTTGTGAATCATATCCATTGTAAGTCCACTTTCTATTGCATCTTTTTTTTTTACCTCTTCTACCCACTTCGTCGAAGCTTTCAGTCCAGTGATGTACTTGAATATTTTCTTAGTTAGCCGTTTCTCATCCATTCTTTCTAGATGCCTATAGAATTTATTATTGCACTTTTTGGTCTCCCTATTTGTATTAATGCATAATAATTATTTGTTGGGTACACTGACGAGTAAAACACTGAAGTTTTGACCGCGTGGATCGCACTTCAAACCTACTTCTCCTAAAATTACATAGACCTGACTTACGAGTTATGATGCGATTACAGGTTTTAGTGATCTCACCTGTAATATTAATACAACATTTGTAAATATTTCATAATTAAAAAAGGTAAAGACACATCATGTCCTTGCCTTGCACGGGTCGGACGGAGGAAACAGTTCGCCTCTTTGTGTGACGTCATCGGAGGTACAGTACAGCCTGTACATCGCGAAGGCAGTGCAGAAGATCAAAGCCAGGGGAGGGAAACGATGATCGAGGAAACCGTAGTTGTTACTCAGCGGTCCATATTGGCCAAAATCGAACAGAAGGGGAAGCATGAGAATAAGACTGCTACATCAGTATAGATTAGTAATATTTTATTCTCATCAGGATTGTTAGGAAACAGTACTTTCAGGCTATCATTGGCGAATTTCGCTACTGTCAAAGAGTTTGGAGTGATATCTACTACAAATGAAATGTCCGTTAGAAGGGCCGTCGCACATCAACTTCCCAGCAATTAGACGGCATATGTAGCGCCCCATGCTATCGGCAGTCTCATCTGCCGAGAGCGAGATACGGGAACCACCGATATCTGAACGAATTTACCAAAGATTCTCATTGTACGTATAGCAGATTTCGATGGAATATTTCTGGGGCAATATATGTTCCAGTAAGCCTTTAAAACGAGGATTTCCAGGACGTTACATGGGATATTTGCGGCGATCAGTGCTTGGAGTAGATCAGCATGATCTTTTTACTTGAAGAATTATTCAGTGTCTCGGCTGTTTGTTTCTTTTTCGCTCATTGATTTCCTGCTTCCATTGCTCGTGTTAAGTTGATTTTTCATCACTAGATACCTACTATACACAAAGTAAATGAAACTGAGCAGCCTGGATAATTTGACACAATTTTAAAATTGTTACATTTGTTAAAAAAATCACAGATTTCCAGTAAGGTTTCATCATCATCTACTAAAGGTAATGTCTTGTCGCTATAGCCACATCTGACGATCTTTTGCTAGCCTCTTCATGTTGCTATATGAACCACATCCCAGTTCTTGATGTATGGCATTCTTGGTCGTCCCCCGCGTCTCTTTCCCAGTACTTCACCTTCGATGATGGTTTGGAGTAGAGAGTCAGGCCTCAGTACGTGTCCAAGCAACTTTGTTTTCTTAAATAAAACTGCCCTGTTTTCTATACGTAGCCTTAAACCTCCAAACATTACAAATTCAACACCGTGATTATTTTGAAAAATCTGACAAGAACTTCTCCTTGAGAAAATGTAATGTATTCAAACGTGCTTCGTTTGCCAGCTGGGGCCGCCCTGTTCGATTCGCCTTACATATGAAACATGAGCTAGTTGTTGACGAAGAGAGTTGCTAGATAGGTATTCTCTCTACTGTGCTCATAAATATACTATGATAAAATGTATGATTTAGCGTTGTTAAGGTTGGAATTTATTGTGATAAGTCTATTCGTTTAACATTTTATGTACAGTGTTTCATTTATTGATTATGAGTCATCGGTGGATGCAGACTAGGTCTCGGCCTGTAACTGGCCACGGCTGGTCCGTGGTCCGACAACTCTACCATGGCTCCACGCCTCTGTATTCGGAAGACGGAGAGGGGATGGTCCCCACCGTCAGCTGTCCTGAAAATGGCTTTCCGTGTTTTCCATTCTCCTGCACCAAGGCGATTGCCGGGACAGATCCATATATGCCACGGCCGCCAGCCCTCTCCCCTTCACCGGGACAAATCTCCTAGCTTGAGAGACGGCGTCACCGTCTAGGAGGCCCACCTCCCATTTCAGGGGAGAAATTAAAACATGTTCTGTTTGTGAGGGGGTACTTGCTTCATCAGTGTTGGTGTCATGATTCGAACGCTGATTTCTTCCAGACATTTAGAATTTTACAAAGTGAAAATTTGTATTATGATCATACTGTTAATCCGTCTCTGTTTGTTGTTGATGTTTCGTGAGTGATTCAGTCTCTATTATATTTTATGGTATTTTTCTTCTAGCTTGTGTTTTAACTGGGGATTGTGATAATTTAAGATATTTTTTGTTTGTGATATCTTATGGGTTTACTTTGTTGAGTTTTTGAATTTGTGCAGTATTGACTACTGCTAGTGAGTCGGTGTATCGTGTATCTAAGAAAAATCCGCCAAGAGCTAAGAAGTCGTGGAATAACAGTTTGGTGCTCTTTGCCTCAGAAGTGGATAGTTGTAGACCTGTATAAAGATTACACTCAAACCAACAATTGAATTAGGGATCAGTGCATCACCAAGGACTCTCTTGTAGTGAATGACGGGAGGCAGTCAAGATGACATGGGTACGATCTATTCTGGGCAGAACTCACGACGGAAAGTTCCGTCACAGATGCGCCAAGAGAAAGAAACACTGTTCACGTTCTGGGTTCTTGCCCCTACTGCAAAGTACTTAGAAACTCACGTCACCGCAAGATAAGATCACTGATTGCAGAAGAACGCAGTAAAAACTTCCATGTACATGAAAAAGTCCACGGTATGTCTATGGCAAGCAGTACAAGACGAATTGACATAATTGCCTTAATAATTTCGTGTGTCTATTTCTAGCCGAGTGCAGCCCTTGTAAGGCAGACTCTCCGACGAGGGCGGGCGGCATCTGCCATGTGTAGGTAACTGCGTGTTATTGTGGTGGAGGATAATGTTATGTGTGGTGTATGAGTTGCAGGGATGTTGGGGACAGCACAAACACCCAGCCTCCGGGCCATTGAAATTAACCAATCATGGTTAAAATCCCCAAGCCGGGCGGGAATCGAACCCGGGACCCTCTTAACCAAAGTCTAGTACACTGACCATTCAGCCAACGAGTCGGACATAATTGCCTTTAAAGATAACGACAAGAAAGGCTTCTTTAGCGATCCGAACACCATGTCCGATTCGACCACCATGTCGGTCAGACTATTGAAGTCCACCTTGAGAAGCTGAACATTTTCGCGCCCGCTATACCGATCTACCAGCTGAATGAAGCAGTGATTAACGGCCTAATGGTTGGTGCTCGTGGCACAATACCTGGCTTGTTAATGGAGTTCTGGAAGAAGTTCGAGCTGCTTATGAACACCACCACCATACGTAGATCTGTACACATCCTGAGATCTCATTTGTTCGGACCTTCATAATTAAAAAAAAATAAATAAAAAAATATATATATATTATTGCTATATTTCTATAAGATAAAACATTTTTGTATTCTAATGCGCTATATACGTTGTCCACTGTGGCAACCCGTAATTGCGGGAAGTCGTTGATTCATTCAATAATAATAATAATAATAATAATAATAATAATAATAATAATAATAATACCGAGCTCGATAGCTGCAGTCGCTTAAGTGCGGGCAGTATCCAGTATTCGGGAGATAGTGGGTTCGAACCCCCCTGTTGGCAGCCCTGAAGATCGTTTTCCGTTGTTTCCCCACTTTCACACCAGGAAAATGCTGGGGCTGTACCTTATTAAGGCCACGGACGCTTCCTTCCCATTCCTAGCCCTCTCCTATTCCATCGTCGCCATAAGACCTATCTGTGTCGGAGCAACGTAAAGCAACTAGCAAAAAAATTATTATTAACTAATTATTATTAATATTTAATCATTGATATTAAAGGAGCCTCCGTGGCTCAGACGGCAGCGCGTCGGCCTCTCACCGCTGGATACCGTGGTTCAAATCCCGGTGACTCCATGTGAGATTTGTGCTGGACAAAGCGGAGGCGGGACAGGTTTTTCTCCGGGTACTCCGGTTTTCCCTTTCATCTTTCATTCCAGCAACACTTTCCATTATCATTTCATAGCATTTATCAGTCATTAATAAATCACCTTGGGAGTGGCGACCCCATTGTAAAAACAGCATATATATGTTTCATTCATTCCATCCCTGACCCGGTCAATGACTGGATAACAGGTTGTAGGTTTTCATTTTCAATCATTGATATTAAATTATTATAATACATTATTATTATTATTATTATTATTATTATTATTATTATTATTATTATTATTATTCTCTGGGGTCATCGAGGACCAAGTTAAGTCGTGTTACATTTGGCAGTAAACTTTGCTTTCTTTTGAGCCCAGAATTCCCTCGTTCTTTGCGAGTGGGTCTTCTTGCGTGGGCCTCTGTCCAAGGCACACTGTGTCTTCTTTTCGATTGTTCTCAGTTTAGCCCGTTCGTCATTATCTTCTTTCGGAAAAGTCCTCTGTCAAAGGCGTCTTCCTGTTTGATCTGCAGCACTTGAAGGTCTTATTTGGTGTTTCTAAACCAAGACATCGTGGTTTTAGGTTTGGAATCAAATAGGTGAAAGATCTGTTTGGTCAACGTGTTTCCGTCCATTCGTTTGAGGTGACAGTAAAGTCGTGTCTAATTTTCTCCATTTTGTTATAGACTTCTTTATTCGATCCAGTTCCTAGATGAATCCTTTATTGGCATTTGGGGATATTATTATTATTATTATTATTATTATTATTATTATTATTATTATTATTATTATTATTATTATATAAAGCTACTGCATTTCTGAATGCGAGCGAGAGTTGATATACTTACGGTCTCATCACATGAGTTGTTAGTACTGCAGTACCGCGTGTTAAGAGTTCACTACTTTGTGCTGACAGCAGACAAGATGCCCTGTAGTTAGTCTGTTAGTGTTTGTAATCAAGAGTTTCTTTTACTGTAATTACGCTAGAGAACTTTGACCGTAATGAACGAAGAGGCCACAGAAAAATGGCTTTGTTTTCACTTGTTGACAATTTAATTAACACGACTATTCTTGAGTAATTAAATATATTCTCCTCTTCAGTAAGTTCTCCCCTCTGTTAAAATCTCTTTAAAGATGTCTTCTGATCTGTCGCAAAGCCCGAGAAGTGTGTCAGAAGTTGCTTTGAAAACGGCCACAAAGAGCGTGTAAGTCATAAGAGAATCATCTCAAAGCTCTGACCCGTTCTTGAAAATGGTTCACTGACACTATTGAGACCAAAACAGATTGTAGGTTATCGGGTGGGAGGTCCTCGATCGCGTCATGACTGAGGAATTCACCAGTAATTTAAAATACTCCTATGTCGTTGTGCGTAAAGCACTTAATAATAATAATAATAATAATAATAATAATAATTTCGAAAGTGCAACAGAACAGATCAATGTGTTGAAGGAAGTAGCAGAACAAACAGGTTTACAAATTTCCTTTCAAAAGACAGAAGTAATGTCAAATATCAAAGATGATACGGCACAACTAAACACCAAATATGGAATGATAAACCGTGTTAGTAAATTTAAATACCTTGGGGAATGGATTCAGCAAAATGGACTTGACAAAGAGGCCATAGCAGCAAGAATCAAGAAAATGGAAGTCACTTTCCAAACCACCCGCAACATTTACAACAAAAAGTGCTTTTCCCTGAACACAAAAATTCGTCACTACAACACTGTCATCAAACCAGTATCACTGTATGCATCTGAATGCCTTATCCTGTCCGAGAAATGTTTGCTTGCGGATTTAGAGAGGAAAGAAAGAAAGAAAGATCTTACACACCATACTTGGTCCAAACTACAAAAATGGCATCTACATTAGAAAATCCAGGCAAGAAATATACTCTAAGATAGAGAAGATCACGGACACAATGCGTAAAGGCAGAGTTCGCTTCTACGGTCATATACGACGGATGATCGACTCTCGATGGACAAAACGTATCTTCAGTATATTTGACGCAAAACCAAAAACGGCAATGCCATGGTACGTTAATGTCAAGAAAGATCTTAAAGAACTGGGCCTACAAGCAGAAGATGCACAAGACCGAAATCTTTTCAGAGCAGCCATCAAGACTTTTGGGACTTTCCGGGACGAAAAACGGGCAACTGGTGCTAAATGGACAGAAGAACGTCGTGCTAAACACAGTGAGCTAATGAAGACGATGTGGATCAAGCGAAAGACGAACAAATGCCAGAATGTAAAGTGAGGCTTATCGTGGTCCCTAGTTGGCCGATTAGCGAAGTTGAATGAATGAATAATAATAATCTATATACATATATATATATATTGCACCCGTCCACCTCCCGAGTCCCAGACTAGCATTTATCTCAGGGGTGTCGGTTCATTATTTAAATCATCAAATATAAATATAACGGCATAATAGAACACGGGGATGAACGGAGCAACTTAAAATTAAAAGGGGGAAGGCTCGATTGTAACTTGAATTTAAGGACTCCATGATAGGACTAGGAAGTGACTGTTACTTTAAAAAGGGCATTATCTAACTACAATAAAAAGATTATGAGAGTGGTTTCCTTTGAAATAATTTGCCAGAAGGAGCGGTTTATTACGCCATTTGACGTATAAAACTTTGATACACGTGGCAACAATATTTGAATTTACACACATGTTACATATATAAATCACTTGCCATACCGCAAGTGGTATCAATATCTTGCTGCGTTGCTTCTGAAATAAAATGACATTTTGGAGGTATAATTTACGGATCGATTCCATTTGAATCGAACCGTCACTCAAAGATATAGCTTCCTTCTATCGGGAGCCCGAGCATAACCCATGTTACGGTCGGCTTCCCGATTTAACTAAGATGATGTACTCCGGCTATATACATTTTTCCGAGACCGGTACTCGGACTGGGTAATGTTTCTCGTGAAGTGCGAAAACTGGATTCCACGGACAGTCCCTATCTTACGATATCCAGCTGATGCCATACCAATGAATTAGCATTTACATTTTATTTACATGTGATCTGAATTGTTTCCAGTTAGCCTCAGTAGACTACTGACACAGATGAGATAACGAGGAGCGGTGGGAAATACCGTGGCCATGGCCCCCCTCGCATCGCGAGCGAAGTAAACAAACACGCAAGTATGACTGTAACATCGTCCCGTACGGAGACCGTACAATAAAGAGGTACCAAATAACTCTAATAATATCATTCTCATTATTCAAACATACGAATAGAGGGATGTCGTCACCAAACAATTTAATCCACGATTTTATCATCCTCGAAATTATTATTATTATTATTATTATTATTATTATTATTATTATTATTATGCAACGGTTCCTGGCACTGTCACGTTTGATTAATATCATCATTATTATGCGGGATGCAAACACCAAGTGGTTATTACTGTTATTATTATTATTATATCCCTCTCGTGGTTATTATTATTATTAATGAATAGGTGACTCAAGATATTATTACTATTCACGTCACTTAAGAGGTTATTATTATTAATGGACCGGTCACTTCCGCCAAATTATATATTAAGATATCGGTCGCAATTACAAATTAATTCACTGATCAACCAACGACATCATTACAGTTATTATTATGACAATTATTATTAATCCGACCGCGGTGATTTAACATCGTCCTTACATTGTTATTATTATTATCGGTTGCATATTATCATTTAGATTCCCGTTTAACATCGTTATCAACGCTCAATTAATTAAGGCGGTCCAATCCTTTATCTGCAATATTTATTATTATTATTATCACGACATCATGATTGTCCTCACTCGTTATTACAATGAATACAATATACGACCATTTCTGTGGAATCTGAACTCTCATTATCCTTAGATCCGTTGTATCTCAACGAACAGCTGTGCAGTCTATTTATTTCGTACATGCTGTCACGGGTTCGAATTCTACCCGCTGCGTAACTCAGTATTTCTCTGTGACACTGCCCGTACATTTTACACTCATATCAATATCCTAAGTGTCTCTCGTACGGAATTTATTTTCCTCTCTATCTCAATATTCCTCGATTCATTTATTTATTCCTCACAGAATTATCAACTGACTTATTTATTCATTTCGGACATCGTACGACCTTTTATTATCTGACTGCAAATTCTTTCACATTTTCTATCTCATTTGGATCTATGCCTTAGTTCATTCTCCACAAATAATCGTAACATCTTGAAATTATATTTACCAAATTTTGACAATCATGGTCTCGTAATATTAGCACTACATGTTCCGGCTAATGAATCGCAACTTCAAAACGCGACATTTATACGTAAAAAAAATTTTGGACCGTAATTTAAACCACACGTTCATTAACATGTACGGATTATTAGCACCGATCTACATTTCATTATTATTAATTGATCAAATTAAATTATCACGCACTTTAATTCCAAATTAAAACGACCTCCCGTCATTAAATGATTCCCAATAAACTCAACACTTGATCACATAAATTATTATTATCTCCAAATCATATTTAAAAAAGAAATATCTTCTTTAAAAAAAATAGTTATATTATTTATTTATTATTATTATTAATATTTAAAAAAAAATAATAATTTCGCCTGTAATACGGTAGTCCACTCGTAATATGTTTAACGCATAACCCCTTGTACAAAGTCGATTTATTCTGGCACTAAACACTCCAGATATGATTTACTTGGAAATTATTATATTAATCGCATCTCACAAATTTAACAACTTCACTTTGAAAATATGACCATATTAATTTCAACAAAACACTCTTGGTATGGCGAAGCTGGATTTTCCTTCCATGTCATTAAATGGCTCGTTAAAATGACAAAACATAAAAGCACATATCGGGTCTTATTTAACTAGCATAATCAAAATCAAATGTAAAGAAAATTATCGACTACAAAGAAACTATGAATGCATGCATGACTTAACGTACTACACTATATATACAAATTTACATCTCCAACAAACTGAATACATAAAAGACCCGATTATTTACATTACTATGATTTACTACTGTCCGTGCTACAAATTTAGGATGGGGTCGTTAAGCGACCCATCTTGTTACAGAAGGTAACCAAGTATGACCAAATTATTCCCATTTTTCCCATCACGATAACATTTCCCAAATATAGTTTACAGTTTAGTACTCATCTTAGTTATCGGTATTCCATTGCAGCTTTGCAGACGAGAGGCTTCATCCAGCCCCTCTCTGCGTTTTACTCCTCCATCCTTGATGGCGTAGTTTCACAAAAGATTTCCTGGCACATTATTATTATTTTACACTCATATCTTGATTACCACAAACCTTCACCATTTACTACGTTAACACTGTATACTTTAATTTGGATACAACAAATTTCTATCCTAGACCCAAGAATTTAATATATTTACACTATTTAATCTTCGTCCACCTACCGCACAATGGACCTGGACACGTACGACGAGGTGTCAACTATTTCGCCCGTCGCGATACGCCCGATTTATACGGCATTCTTGACGTGTTCATTACATCGGTTCGGTATAGCTAAGTACAGGCTACTACTTCCTTAAAGTACTGTTCGTCACACAGTCTATTATGTACGTACTTATGGTGATATATTTTATACTACTCTCTTGCAGGGTAATTACTTTACGTCACTGATTATTCATAAATAAAAAAACACTATCCTACGTTAACTATTTCCAGATTTAACATGTTGCTTGAGCGCGATCACACTTTACAAACACTGGCGGATGCTCGCGCCATTAAATGACTGTACGTCCGTAGAATTCTAAGTTACCGGCGACCAACAGTTCAGCTCCCGATATTCAATTCACGTGTGCTGGCGACCGTCAATTCAGCTCCAACGATTCAAGACAAGTCGCTGGCGAGCGTCAATTCAGCTCCAACGATTCAAGACAAGTCGCTGGCGACCGTCAATTTAGCTCCGTATATATGGATGAAGCCTTTTTCCCGCGGATTTGTTGACGTCATGCCCCTTAGGGAGGGGGTGGATTTTTAATATCGGTACTTGCACTCCGAATTGGAAGTTAAAATTTACATCAAATTAATCCACTCCGCTAGCATATCTGCTGGATAAAATATGAACTCCAGGTGATCACAGATTTAGGAGATATGGATGGATTTCGCTCCTCACATTTCGCGCCTTCGTAAGCGTCCCTGACAACGTGGTCTCCTTTCAGCCAATGAGATTCAAGCTGTCCGGTTTCCAAGAAATCCAGCCTTCAATTTATTTAATTTGCCAATAAGTATTGATTATTTTTCCATGCGTGACATCTAATAAATTCATTACATCCATCCGCGTACTCATATTAATTTATTACTGAATACTTTTGTAGTTACGAAAATATCTCATCCATCATTCCTTAAGATGGTATCACTGAGTCTCCCATCAAATTTTTACTATTGGCCGGCAAGCGGTCACGTGATTTAAATCTCCACCTGCTCGAACTTAGGCTAGCGAACGTACACTCAGCCGCTGTAATTTTCCATGAGGTCATGGAATTTCCGTCCTACCAAAAATATCCCAAGGTCTTACTCATGTGGTGAGTTTTCTTTGTATGATTCTCCCCCTTCCTCTTTCTGACCAAGACTTATTTGTGGACTCTGTATTTCCTTGTACGCCAACTAATGATATTCCCTGCTGTGAAGTAGCTAAAAGTTGTCGGGTTGAGCTAATCCGTCAGGCTCCAGTCTGTCGTCCTTCCTTCGCTCCGATTTCAACATTACATAAACGAAATATATTCAAATACACTCCTCTGTATTTCAATAAATGTCTCATATTATTTTACCGATCAAATCATGATTGATTATGGGCCTAAGTCACTCGGGTTCATCTTCCTCTTGCCCAGGTAAAAAAATCTAGTGAGCATCATGAGATTTTTTTTTATGATGTGTCCATATCATCACTATCATGATTTGACATCGGATCCTCTGTTCTGCGACGGCTGTTGATTTCGTCTCTCAACATCTGGTTCCTGAACCTTAACTCCTCGTTCTGTCTTTCGATATCATGGATCGCATTGACAAATTCCTGCACGTCTCTGTCTATCTCTCCACACTCTGGACATGGCCTTGCTTCAATTGGTGTATGGATTACTTGGACTTCTTCTTCCCTTCCGTCATCTTCTTCATCCTCTTCTTCGACATCATCTTCTTCCGGCTCGTCATCTGCTTCCTCTCGTTCATCCTCTGCTTCTAGTCACATCTCTTTGTTTCCTTGTCCCGAATCGAACGTCGGTGCATTCGGGTTCAAGTCGCTGCCACCTATCCTTGCTCTTTGGAATTGCAAGCTCTCCGCTCCTGTCGCTTCCTCATCACGGCCTCGATCATGGATCGCCTCCTTCCATTTTCTCTTGTTCAGCTCTTCTATATACCGCCTAGACTCTTGATATCTGTCATCCTTCTCCTGACGAGATCCTCCCTGGTAATATCTCGGGTTCCCTTGATTCCTAGCTGGATACGGCCTGTAATTACTTCTCTGGAATCCACGGTATCCCCTGTCAGCTCGAAAGTTCCCTTGGTTGGTTTGCCGGTTGCCTTCCGCAAAATTCCTTGGTCTCGTCCATTGTCGCGGCTTCCACTCCGTATTATATGCTCGACGAGGTTCTGGATCAGTACTAGTTCCCTGGTTCTTCGTACTAGTGGTCTTCGGTTCGATTGTCCGTTCGATATTATTCACCTGTTGGTCCCTGCTCCTAATTTGTCTTGGGTTCGAATGATGCGTTGTGAGGTCTAATTGACGTAATAAAGCCTCCGCATCGACAGCTGTCTGGACATTTGACGCTATCATCATTCGTTGGACCTCGAATGGCAATTGTTTTCCAATGGCGCTAATCAATTCTGTTTCGCTCATTGGATTATCAAGCTCTCGTAGCTTGTGAAATTGTGCCACAAAGTAATCTGAGAATTTCGTGGGTGAAGATGTTGAATATCGTCTGGAGTATACTTCCAGCCTTAACTCCTGCTGTTCCTGAATACTCCAGAACTTTTGGAGAAAAGCCCGCCGAAATCCTTCAAAATCTTCAAAAGTATACAAGAAAGCCCTGAACCATACAGCTGGTGCTCCGTCTAGGAATTTCTCGACTGTTCGCAGTTGTCGCTCTACTGGTATTTTATTCTCATTTATATAACCGGCGATTTCCCGGATGAAACCTTTCGGGGTGATATGCCCACGGGCATCGAACTTTGGTGGCTTGTCATCAGACATCTTAATGACGTGTACCACCGATGTCGGGATAGCACTTGATGACGTAGACGACCCATCTCTGTTTTCAAACTTGAAACCGTGTGTATCAGCATGGGATAGGCCTCCTTTCTTATGAATCCCCTGGTTATCATGGGGTTCGTATTCGCGATATTGGAGGTTAAAATCTTGGCTAGACGCTGATGGTTCCAACCTAGCCTTCAACCTCTCCAAGTCTTTTCGGATGTCATCCATTCCGTCGGGATTACAACTGGCTATTTCTTTTGTGCCGGAATTTTGCCCATTATACGCCTTGCATTGTTCTAATAGGCGAACTTCCGTGTCGGCAAATGATTGGCCCTGTTCAATTAAGTCTTCCGTCCGCTGGAATAACGCTAAGTTTGCGTCTTCGCACTTAGTTATTCTCTGGCTACGGTCTTCTAAATTTATAGTTAGTTCTTCGACTTTGTTTTTCAGTCCTGCTACGATGACAAGTGTACGTGCGGCTTCCCCACGTAACTCGTTCATGCCCTTGTCATGCTTGTCCAAGGTGCCAGCTATCTGCGCGCATTTTTCTTCTACTTGTCCCCGGACGATGTCATTCTCCTTCCTACACTCATCCCGAATTTCCTCTATGTGTGATTCTATGTCTTTTTTATCAGTTAATCGCAGAGCGGCGAGTTCCTTGACACTAGCGTTCACTTTTTCCTTAATTTCTGCGCGTTCCATTTGAGCCTCATCTCTAACGCGGTCAACCTTTTCATTAACGATGGTAATGTACGCATCCATGTGCACTTTTAATTCGTCTTTCGCGAAGTGACATGCTTCCTGGACTTGAGTTAATTGGTCCCTAAGTTCCTGTCCCATCGCTACGCTCGCGGCCTGAACTGCATCTATTTGCGCCTTGAGTTCTGATTTATTTATTTCACACGCAGCCTGTACTCGGTCGATCTTATTCTCTAGTGAAACACTCGCAGCCTGTACTTGATCAACTTTATTTATGATTTTGTCATTTGTCTGCTTAACTGACACGCTATCGGCCTGTAATTGATCTAACCTACGTTCCATGTTCAGAGTTAAGTTCCGCATTAAATCCTCTAACGTGAGAGCTTTCATCTCTCCTTGTCCTTCTACCACTATGTCCTGGGATCGCTCCCCACCGTCGTCAGACATTATAACTTTTCTTGAGAAAGCAAAAGGGCCGATCGGCCTCTCGCCTTGCTGCACACGAAGGAATACGCTATTGGGTCTAGGCCCTATCCTATGACATTATACCCCTACACTAACTTTCATTTAACAAAAAAAAATTTTGACTATAAAACTTGTTTACATTTGCAGGTCATTCAACTTGAATGCTGGCTTGCGCCTAAGATTTCACAATAAACCGCTCCAATATAACAACAACAACAACATTAAAAACAACGACGAAGTTGGAAATCTCCTGCCCTGAAATACGTTAATTTTAATTTATACCATCTCAACCTCTTTTTAAATAATAACTTGAACTGGTGCTCAGTAATATTTTTACCATTTCAAGCCTTCCTAAACAACTGTTTATAATATTCATCTCATGTCCAATGACATTTAAATGGAGTCCTGAATTACCAAAATAATATTAAATTCCATATGGGAAAAAGAGAAACATCAAATCTTCGAGCTTATTGAATTTTGAATCATTGCCAAACTTGAAGAGATTAGCAATGGATTATATTAATAACTAGCCAAATCTAGCTCCGTTCGAAATTAACCTTATTCTAGCATGATATTACGTTACAAGTGAACACACACTTGACCGTGATGCGGTCATCAATTAATAAAAAATCAAAAATTTAAAAATATAAAATTTTGAAAAAAAGTATAAAAATATAAAAATTGATTAGCAATAAAATTTGCCTCTCTGCCGTTCTTCAAGCAACACTTTGCCGTTCTTAAAGCCCCACTTTGGGCCAGCCATTTTGCACCCGTCCACCTCCCGAGTCCCAGACTAGCATTTATCTCAGGGGTGTCGGTTCATTATTTAAATCATCAAATATAAATATAACGGCATAATAGAACACGGGGATGAACGGAGCAACTTAAAATTAAAAGGGGGAAGGCTCGATTGTAACTTGAATTTAAGGACTCCATGATAGGACTAGGAAGTGACTGTTACTTTAAAAAGGGCATTATCTAACTACAATAAAAAGATTATGAGAGTGGTTTCCTTTGAAATAATTTGCCAGAAGGAGCGGTTTATTACGCCATTTGACGTATAAAACTTTGATACACGTGGCAACAATATTTGAATTTACACACATGTTACATATATAAATCACTTGCCATACCGCAAGTGGTATCAATATCTTGCTGCGTTGCTTCTGAAATAAAATGACATTTTGGAGGTATAATTTACGGATCGATTCCATTTGAATCGAACCGTCACTCAAAGATATAGCTTCCTTCTATCGGGAGCCCGAGCATAACCCATGTTACGGTCGGCTTCCCGATTTAACTAAGATGATGTACTCCGGCTATATACATTTTTCCGAGACCGGTACTCGGACTGGGTAATGTTTCTCGTGAAGTGCGAAAACTGGATTCCACGGACAGTCCCTATCTTACGATATCCAGCTGATGCCATACCAATGAATTAGCATTTACATTTTATTTACATGTGATCTGAATTGTTTCCAGTTAGCCTCAGTAGACTACTGACACAGATGAGATAACGAGGAGCGGTGGGAAATACCGTGGCCATGGCCCCCCTCGCATCGCGAGCGAAGTAAACAAACACGCAAGTATGACTGTAACATCGTCCCATACGGAGACCGTACAATAAAGAGGTACCAAATGACTCTAATAATATCATTCTCATTATTCAAACATACGAATAGAGGGATGTCGTCACCAAACAATTTAATCCACGATTTTATCATCCTCGAAATTATTATTATTATTATTATTATTATTATTATTATTATTATTATTATTATGCAACGGTTCCTGGCACTGTCACGTTTGATTAATATCATCATTATTATGCGGGATGCAAACACCAAGTGGTTATTACTGTTATTATTATTATTATATCCCTCTCGTGGTTATTATTATTATTAATGAATAGGTGACTCAAGATATTATTACTATTCACGTCACTTAAGAGGTTATTATTATTAATGGACCGGTCACTTCCGCCAAATTATATATTAAGATATCGGTCGCAATTACAAATTAATTCACTGATCAACCAACGACATCATTACAGTTATTATTATGACAATTATTATTAATCCGACCGCGGTGATTTAACATCGTCCTTACATTGTTATTATTATTATCGGTTGCATATTATCATTTAGATTCCCGTTTAACATCGTTATCAACGCTCAATTAATTAAGGCGGTCCAATCCTTTATCTGCAATATTTATTATTATTATTATCACGACATCATGATTGTCCTCACTCGTTATTACAATGAATACAATATACGACCATTTCTGTGGAATCTGAACTCTCATTATCCTTAGATCCGTTGTATCTCAACGAACAGCTGTGCAGTCTATTTATTTCGTACATGCTGTCACGGGTTCGAATTCTACCCGCTGCGTAACTCAGTATTTCTCTGTGACACTGCCCGTACATTTTACACTCATATCAATATCCTAAGTGTCTCTCGTACGGAATTTATTTTCCTCTCTATCTCAATATTCCTCGATTCATTTATTTATTCCTCACAGAATTATCAACTGACTTATTTATTCATTTCGGACATCGTACGACCTTTTATTATCTGACTGCAAATTCTTTCACATTTTCTATCTCATTTGGATCTATGCCTTAGTTCATTCTCCACAAATAATCGTAACATCTTGAAATTATATTTACCAAATTTTGACAATCATGGTCTCGTAATATTAGCACTACATGTTCCGGCTAATGAATCGCAACTTCAAAACGCGACATTTATACGTAAAAAAAATTTTGGACCGTAATTTAAACCACACGTTCATTAACATGTACGGATTATTAGCACCGATCTACATTTCATTATTATTAATTGATCAAATTAAATTATCACGCACTTTAATTCCAAATTAAAACGACCTCCCGTCATTAAATGATTCCCAATAAACTCAACACTTGATCACATAAATTATTATTATCTCCAAATCATATTTAAAAAAGAAATATCTTCTTTAAAAAAATAGTTATATTATTTATTTATTATTATTATTAATATTTAAAAAAAATAATAATTTCGCCTGTAATACGGTAGTCCACTCGTAATATGTTTAACGCATAACCCCTTGTACAAAGTCGATTTATTCTGGCACTAAACACTCCAGATATGATTTACTTGGAAATTATTATATTAATCGCACCTCACAAATTTAACAACTTCACTTTGAAAATATGACCATATTAATTTCAACAAAACACTCTTGGTATGGCGAAGCTGGATTTTCCTTCCATGTCATTAAATGGCTCGTTAAAATGACAAAACATAAAAGCACATATCGGGTCTTATTTAACTAGCATAATCAAAATCAAATGTAAAGAAAATTATCGACTACAAAGAAACTATGAATGCATGCATGACTTAACGTACTACACTATATATACAAATTTACATCTCCAACAAACTGAATACATAAAAGACCCGATTATTTACATTACTATGATTTACTACTGTCCGTGCTACAAATTTAGGATGGGGTCGTTAAGCGACCCATCTTGTTACAGAAGGTAACCAAGTATGACCAAATTATTCCCATTTTTCCCATCACGATAACATTTCCCAAATATAGTTTACAGTTTAGTACTCATCTTAGTTATCGGTATTCCATTGCAGCTTTGCAGACGAGAGGCTTCATCCAGCCCCTCTCTGCGTTTTACTCCTCCATCCTTGATGGCGTAGTTTCACAAAAGATTTCCTGGCACATTATTATTATTTTACACTCATATCTTGATTACCACAAACCTTCACCATTTACTACGTTAACACTGTATACTTTAATTTGGATACAACAAATTTCTATCCTAGACCCAAGAATTTAATATATTTACACTATTTAATCTTCGTCCACCTACCGCACAATGGACCTGGACACGTACGACGAGGTGTCAACTATTTCGCCCGTCGCGATACGCCCGATTTATACGGCATTCTTGACGTGTTCATTACATCGGTTCGGTATAGCTAAGTACAGGCTACTACTTCCTTAAAGTACTGTTCGTCACACAGTCTATTATGTACGTACTTATGGTGATATATTTTATACTACTCTCTTGCAGGGTAATTACTTTACGTCACTGATTATTCATAAATAAAAAAACACTATCCTACGTTAACTATTTCCAGATTTAACATGTTGCTTGAGCGCGATCACACTTTACAAACACTGGCGGATGCTCGCGCCATTAAATGACTGTACGTCCGTAGAATTCTAAGTTACCGGCGACCAACAGTTCAGCTCCCGATATTCAATTCACGTGTGCTGGCGACCGTCAATTCAGCTCCAACGATTCAAGACAAGTCGCTGGCGAGCGTCAATTCAGCTCCAACGATTCAAGACAAGTCGCTGGCGACCGTCAATTTAGCTCCGTATATATGGATGAAGCCTTTTTCCCGCGGATTTGTTGACGTCATGCCCCTTAGGGAGGGGGTGGATTTTTAATATCGGTACTTGCACTCCGAATTGGAAGTTAAAATTTACATCAAATTAATCCACTCCGCTAGCATATCTGCTGGATAAAATATGAACTCCAGGTGATCACAGATTTAGGAGATATGGATGGATTTCGCTCCTCACATTTCGCGCCTTCGTAAGCGTCCCTGACAACGTGGTCTCCTTTCAGCCAATGAGATTCAAGCTGTCCGGTTTCCAAGAAATCCAGCCTTCAATTTATTTAATTTGCCAATAAGTATTGATTATTTTTCCATGCGTGACATCTAATAAATTCATTACATCCATTCGCGTACTCATATTAATTTATTACTGAATACTTTTGTAGTTACGAAAATATCTCATCCATCATTCCTTAAGATGGTATCACTGAGTCTCCCATCAAATTTTTACTATTGGCCGGCAAGCGGTCACGTGATTTAAATCTCCACCTGCTCGAACTTAGGCTAGCGAACGTACACTCAGCCGCTGTAATTTTCCATGAGGTCATGGAATTTCCGTCCTACCAAAAATATCCCAAGGTCTTACTCATGTGGTGAGTTTTCTTTGTATGATTCTCCCCCTTCCTCTTTCTGACCAAGACTTATTTGTGGACTCTGTATTTCCTTGTACGCCAACTAATGATATTCCCTGCTGTGAAGTAGCTAAAAGTTGTCGGGTTGAGCTAATCCGTCAGGCTCCAGTCTGTCGTCCTTCCTTCGCTCCGATTTCAACATTACATAAACGAAATATATTCAAATACACTCCTCTGTATTTCAATAAATGTCTCATATTATTTTACCGATCAAATCATGATTGATTATGGGCCTAAGTCACTCGGGTTCAATATATATATATAACATTTACGTATATATTTCACATAACTCAAGCTCTTAAACCTGAGTGAGTTAAAAGGTATGGTTTGTACCAAAATATTCCAAATTGTCTCAATAGTACAGGAAAAATTGTGCATTTCTTAAAAAGTCAACTGAACTGTGTTTATTTTACGTAGGCCTATTTCATTTAATTATAAAGCCGCACCAAGATTTTGATCCACCTTGATGTATACAGTAGATTGTCGCTAGGCGACAGCGATTTACTGTGTATCATGATAGTCCGGTGTCCGGCTCCACGGCTAAATGGTTAGCGTGCTGGCCTTTGGTCACAGGGGTCCCGGGTTCGATTTCGGCAGGGTCGGTAATTTTAAACTTAATTGGTTAATTTCGCTGGCACGGGGGCTGGGTGTATGAGTCGCCTTCATCATCATTTCATCCTCATCATGACGCGCAGGTCGCCTACGGGAGTCAATTCAAAAGACCTGCACCTGGCGAGCCGAACTTGTCCTCGGACACTCCCGGCAATAAAAGCCATACGCCATTTCATTTCATTTCATGATAGTCCGGTAAGAAATGCTATCTATTTATAATTATTTAAAAATTATAATAACTAAAGTCAGTCAGTCCGGCCATTCTATCCGGTCGATTTCCTTCATTTTTTAAAACTGAAAGGTATTCATGCACAGATTTGTCATCAGGTATTATAAATCACTTAACTTCCTCCTTCCTCAAATTATTTGATTTTTCAATTTTTTGTCTCTCTGAAGCAATCATATCTTTTGTTATAATTGAGGTACGCAGAGTTGGTTTTGATCTAAAATACTCAGTGGATCAAGCGCGATCTTTTGAGGTAATGACTACTTAAATTAGTAGATTCTGAGGAAAGATATGAGTACATTTGTCTCCATGACGAAGATCTTTGAAAAGGACTTTTTAACAGTTCGGCGCGTAGTGTTGTTCCACAAGAAACGTTTAATTCAATTTCTTTGAGTGATGTATTTTCAAGTGTTTTGTTGACATAATATTACATTCTATTACCACTGCAGATCATGTGCTTTATTTTATTAACACGAAACTTGGCAAATACATCCGTGAGGATAGTAACGAACAACACCATACTTTGTACATTGCGAGCGGAGCCAACGGGAAACTGAAAGGATGGGAACACGCCACCATGTTTTATGAAGTATCTTTCTTGCTAGGAGGATATGTAACTAGACAACTCATCGCCTGTTATTTGGAAATAGCAATCCAACATGCCGTGTTCGAGATGAACTTTCATGTAACTAGGCAACTCATTGCCGAGGAATCTGTTAATTTTTTGCACCAAATGGAAAAACAGTGCCATGTACCCACTCGCATTGCAATGAGCATCATGCGAATAAATCGCCATTTATGTAACCAATAGAAATAGTTTGATCAAATGAATAGACCTTCAGAGAGCCTGACAGATGCAACAACACAAATCAATTTCTGTAGAAAGAAACTAATTTATTACAAACATAAAAAAGCGCTCCAAATTTTTTTGACAACAGATATTGGTCGAATAGGGGAAGTAAAGAAATTCAAATAGGCCTACACGGGAGAAATAATTGCAGAAAATGGTTTTAAAATATCTGCGCTAGAGGAAAGGATGCACAAGATGGAAAGAACGTTTCACATCATTAAGAATTTTACAATCGTGAAATAAGGCGCTACAATACAGTAGTGAAACCAGACTGTCTTTACGCAAGTGAATGCCCAGTTTTGAACTATAGTGTAGATGAACTTCAAGTACTAGAAAGAAGAATCATGAGAACAATGTTAGGTCCAATGAAAGCAACAGAACAATAGAAAATAAGAAGTAATATGGAAATGTACCAGAACATAGCCTACTAATTATAACAGAAAAGATTTGGAGAAAAAGGGATTGCTGCGTTTTGGACATCTATAGAATGGATGATAACAGACTAACAAAACAGATATTCAACTACCTGTGGGAGAAAAAGTAAACACCAAGCTGGATACGAGAGATCAAGAAAGATTTAGAAAGAAATACGATAAGCGAAGAGGAAAGTATAGAAAGAGAGATTACAAAAGGAAGGTTTTAAGAATGGAAGGATTCCAAGGAAGAATGAAAAGAAAATCCAGTACAAAGAGGTCTGAGGAGGGGAGAACAAAGCATAGGAAGAATGGAAACAACGGAAGAGGAAACGACAAAGGAAGGAAGAATTGACGTTGACATGTGGTCCCCAGCTGGTCACATCGTAAATGATAATAATAATAATGATGGTATATTCAATAATAATTTTAAAGGAATATTTTCCAATGGAGTAGTTTCCCTTAAACCAATATTGTGGTTAGCTCATTAAAATGAAACAGAATTAAAATATCCATGAAATAAAATACTCAATCGTCGGACTATGCAGTCTAATTTAGTACTTACCTGATTACTTACACATACATTTGTTGATGGGCGCCAGCTACAAATAAATGTAACGTTAATGGAATGAGAATCTGGAATATCTCTAGGGTGTGAGGTAATAAGCTTACTTTGACAGCATAACATGTAGGTTCTGGGAAAATGACTTTGCCGTTTGGTTTCCCAATTAAACTTTGAGGTTATCTGATGTACCATTGAACTAAAACAATTAATTGTATTTGATACTAAATAAAATATAATCTTTAAATTTATAATGCAATTGCCGAGATTTTCAGCGATAATTTAGATGATAATACAAAATTCTGATATTACAGCTGAAAGCAACTCTAGGCATTAAATTTAAAATCCTCTTGACTGGACATTTAAACGTTGTGCAAGATATTTATCCCTCACTGTTTCACTTGACTAAATTGAACACTTTGAGTGTTATTATGACATTCCTTTGAATTGGTATCAGCTGTAGGTATCGCAGACCTAATTTGGTGAAGTATCCTTTTCTTTTCACAAACGAGATATAGCATGGCTGGAAATTATATTCACACTTCACAATCAACTTTACAAGTAATTAAGTAATTCACTGATAACTGTTAGTCTGCATTGCGACGACTGTCACCGATCTGACACAAGAACTAGACCGAACAGATACACGAAACACACTCCGTACATTTAATCCATTTGATCATTGACTACTACATATCCATGTCACTGTACTATCTTCAACTGACTGACTGACTGACCGAGCAACTGTGGCCTCAGTCTCCAAATGACTATCCATCGACCAAGGTTCCATCCAATTGACTGTTCACCATCCGTCTCACTGACCGACTCAATGAGAGTCCACTTCCATCTGACTAGCCGCTATAGGATATTGCTGTTTACATAGACACTAGTTGTCACATGGTATAGCACTCACGTCATAGTTAAAAACAGCCATGATATCACTCCCACTCAGCCATAAAGTGTTACATATTGTGCTGAAATAGCCTGAGGCAAAGTAGGAACTCCCTGAATTATCTCACACTTTAAATGCATACAATGGCAGAGCGATGACTCGACAGTTACTGTATTGGACCACATGTTATAATGTCCTAAAAGTAGTTTCACAAATGATATATCCATATCCGATATTAGGTAGCAACTCTCACTCTACATTATCTTAATGCTAACACACACACACACGCACACGCACACGCACACACACACACACACACACACACACACACACACACACACACACACACGCACACACACACATTAATTACAACGAAGCAAGCGATTGTAGAATTGAATCAAACGGTAATACTAGTTACAATAATAGTAGTCCAATAATAACACAGATAAAATAATAATACACATAATGATAATAATAAAAATAAAGTAATAATAATACAGATGAATGCTTGTAACGTGATTTCAACCGTTACAGTATATCCACGTACTTTCTTCATCCATATATGATCTGGTGTATCTCCCTTATTAAACATATTCGTGCACAGGGTTGAATTTAACTACTGCAACGCTTCTGGTCCCAAATAATTTTGCGCCCCCTTCCTTAAAATTGATAAGAAAAATTGCAATTACTATTATTTTTATATTTTGAATACAAAGTAATACGGTTAAATGCCTCCAAGGTAAAATATCAAAACATAAATACCATTAAATAATAATAATAATAATAATAATAATAATAATAATAATAATAATAATAATAATAATAATAATAATAATAATAATAATAATTATAGCTACACGACCCGCGCTGTTCCGCAGCATTAGTTATAAATAGGTCAGATAACTCGTCTTGATATGCATGTCGTAGTTATATTACTTCGCCTGCCCTTTTCAGAAGTTTTATGAACATTTAATAAGACGCGCGGTGTGGTATTCAGCAGGGCGTATTTAGAATTCATCCATTCTGACGTCATCATGACGTCTGTTTGGTAAGAATCTATCCATGTTACCTTTCTTTATCCTGCAGTTCTTGATGTAAATAATGGTATTTTTAATAGCACATCTTCTATGTAGAATGGTCGTCTTGTGAGCTCACAGCTTAGTCTCGAAGGAGCGTCTGTGCCAAGCAGAGAACCTTTCTAAGATACATGGCATTCACTTTTTCTAGTGCAGCTAGGTTATCCTTCGATAAGTGTTCCCAGATAATGTCTAAGTCGTATGTTATGATGGGGTCTGTTTGTACGTAGACGATTTTCTCTTAGCAGCATTTAAGTTATTAGGACTGCTCTGCCATTTGTTGAATATATTTGGAAGCTGGGAAAGGTTAGAGAATCAAAGAGTATCTAGCAGGTAGGCCTAATATTATTCTTCCGTGATTAGAGAGAGAGTGTATACTCTCTGGCTTGACAGGTAGTAATCGAACATGGCTACATGAAAAATCATAGGCTATGTCAGAATATTAATGCAAGTGTTCGTCACTTAGCAACCTCCGAAGTACAGAATGCATTGCGGGTTAGTGTAAGAGTTCGCCTGCAATTATTGGAGTAATCATTTAATGATTTTATTTTATTATTACTCAAAGTTGGCTCAAGTTCAGAGTCCTATCAATGTCTCATGATTCACCGGCAGGTGATTCCGGGGAGAATAAAATAAAAATGATGCAAATAGGTCCAGCAGAACGGACGCACGGATTTGCCAAAGCTGTTTTTATTAAGCTCTTTTAATACACTGACTGACTGACAGAGCAAATGCAACACCAAGAAGGAGTGGTCAGAACTTTATGCCAATTGCAGGGTAGACAGACGTCACTGAGGTATGCTCATGATGTGAAATGCGCCGCTGTGCTGCGCACGTAGCAAACGATAAATGGGACACGGCGTTGGCGAATGGCCCACTTCGTACCGTGATTTCTCAGCCGACAGTCATTGTAGAACGTGTTGTCGTGTGCCACAGGACACGTGTATAGCTAAGAATGCCAGGCCGCCGTCAACGGAGGCATTTCCAGCAGACAGACGACTTTACGAGGGGTATGGTGATCGGGCTGAGAAGGGCAGGTTGGTCGCTTCGTCAAATCGCAGCCGATACCCATAGGGATGTGTCCACGGTGCAGCGCCTGTGGCGAAGATGGTTGGCGCAGGGACATGTGGCACATGCGAGGGGTCCAGGCGCAGCCCGAGTGACGTCAGCACGCGAGGATCGGCGCATCCGCCGCCAAGCGGTGGCAGCCCCGCACGCCACGTCAACCGCCATTCTTCAGCATGTGCAAGACACCCTGGCTGTTCCAATATCGACCAGAACAATTTCCCGTCGATTGGTTGAAGGAGGCCTGCACTCCCCTCCCGGCGTCCGCTCAGAAGACTACCATTGACTCCACAGCATAGACGTGCACGCCTGGCATGGATCCGGGCTAGAGGGACTTGGATGAGGGAATGGCGGAACGTCGTGTTCTCCGATGAGTCACGCTTCTGTTCTGTCAGTGATAGTCACCGCAGACGAGTGTGGCGTCGGCGTGGAGAAAGGTCAAATCCGGCAGTAACTGTGGAGCGCCCTACCGCTAGACAACGCGGCATCATGGTTTGGGGCGCTATTGCGTATGGTTCCACGTCACCTCTAGTGCGTATTCAAGGCACGTTAAATGCCCACCGCTACGTGCAGCATGTGCTGCGGCCGGTGGCACTCCCGTACCTTCAGGGGCTGCCTAATGCTCTGTTTCAGCAGGATAATGCCCGCCCACACACTGCCCGCATCTCCCAACAGGCTCTACGAGGTGTACAGATGCTTCCGTGGCCAGCGTACTCTCCGGATCTCTCACCAATCGAACACGTGTGGGATCTCATTGGACGCCGTTTGCAAACTCTGCCCCAGCCTCGTACGGACGACCAACTGTGGCAAATGGTTGACAGAGAATGGAGAACCATCCCTCAGGACACCCTCCGCACTGTTATTGACTCTGTACCTCGACGTGTTTCTGCGTGCATCGCCGCTCGCGGTGGTCCTACATCCTACTGAGTCGATGCCGTGCGCATTGTGTAACCTGCATATCGGTTTGAAATAAACATCAATTATTCGTCCGTGCCGTCTCTGTTTTTTCCCCAACTTTCATCCCTTTCGAATCACTCCTTCTTGGTGTTGCATTTGCTCTGTCAGTCAGTGTATATAGATAATAATTTCAACTGATAGAGCAGACGGCTGTCAACTCTGCAAAATTCACTACCTCGTCTTTTAAAAATTAACACGTAATCACAGTGAGAATGGGAGTTCTCATGTTCTGTTAACCGCTAATTTCCATGCTTCCATTCACTGAAGCCAGTTGCTACAAATTGGGACGTCCCTCCAGAAAGTTTAAAGTAGCACACAAACAGATTGTTGGCTGCAGGTATAAACCAGATATTCACGTTTCATAATGTCTTCATTTAAAATCTTTCTTTCAAACAGTACTTTTCTCAGAAATCGCTAATTGTGTGGATACATCCGCATAGAATAACAGAAATTATCCTGATTCTGTTTCACTCTACTTTTAGCTTTGTAGTGTCTAGGTACATTATCTCGGTGTTACTATTCTCAGGGTTTATTGCTTATTCTGAGTTATTTCAATTATAGAGATGCTATTTATAGAGTTGTAAGTTTCACCAAAGGGAAAAGTCCTCTCAGTTATTGTGTTGATGGGGTGATAGTTGTTAATATAAGGAATGATTTTTGGGGTAATCATATTAACGAAGAAGTTAAGAAAGGTTACAGATCTTTTCACATGGTTGTAAGTGTATTTACGTGTTGTAGTAAGGATGTAAGGAGCCTCCGTGGCTCAGACGGCAGCGCGTCGGCCTCTCACCGCTGGATACCGTGGTTCAAATCCCGGTCACTCTATGTGAGATTTGTGCTGGACAAAGCGGAGGCGAGACATGTTTTTCTCCGGGTACTGCGGTTTTCCCTGTCATCTTTCATTCCAGCACCACTCTCCATTCTCATTTCATAGCATCTATCAGTCATTAATAAATCACTTTGGGAGTGGCGACCCCATCGTACTAACAGCCTATATATGCTTCATTCATTACATCCCTGACCCGGTCAATGACTGGAAAACAGGTTGTAGGTTTTCATTTTCAGTGAGGATGTAAAGGAGAGGGCATATTAAGTCTCTGGTAAGACCCCAGCTAGAGTATGGCTCCCGCGTACGCGACCCTCACCAGGACTACTTGATACGAGTACTAGAAAAAATTCAAAGGAAAGCAGCACAATTTGTTCTGGATGATTTCCGGCAAAGAAGTGCTGTTACTGAAATGTTGCCAACTTTGGGCTGGGAACACTTGGGAGTAAGGAGACGAGCTGTCAGTGGTGAGTTGGCGTGGAATGACATAAGTAGAAGAACAAGCTTCAGCGGAGCTTTTAAAGGTAGTAAAGATCATAATATGAAGATAAAGTTGGAATTCGAGAGGACAGATTGGGGCAAATATTCGTTTATAGGAGGAGGAGTAAGGGATTGGAATTAATTATTAAGGGAAATGTTCCATAAATTTCCAAGTTCCTTGAAAATATTTAAGAAAAGGTAGGTAAACAATTCTAAATAAATGCAAGTATGAGGTAAACGACTGATAGGGAATCTGCCACCTGACCAACCGCCCTAATTACAGATCATTGATGATTGATTGACTGATTCGGGTTTTAATTTTATTATTTTATTATTACGTTTATCATCATCATCATCATCATCATCATCATCATCATCATCATAATGATCATCATTAGTCGTTATGCTAATTACTGAGCGTCGTGACCTCATAACTCTATCATTTCCGTGTTGCAACCTTGACGAGATGTCTCCATCCCGAGCGGTTTTCACATTTCTTTAATATGCTCTGAAGTGGTAGCCCAGTGATCTTCTTTGCCTGATCTATCCATCTACTTCCTGTTCTTCCTCGTGGTCTACTGCCTTCGATTTTGCCTTGTAAAATTATCTTTTCCAAGTTCTCTCCGTCTCGTCTGAAAATGTGGCCAAAGGACTGAAGGTAACACTCACTCACACGGGAAGATACGCGTTTTTTGACGCAAAGTTCGTCCTGAATGGAAACATTAGTTCTTCTTTCTGTCCAGGGTACACGTAGCATTCTCCGCCAACACCACATCTCGAAGGCATCAATGCGTTTTTGTCTTTAGCATTCACGGTCCAGGTCTCACAACCGTACAAAAAGACGTTTATAGTATACTATTATTGTGTTATTACGGTTATTCTATTGTCTGAGTGTGCTTAATTTTGAGGAAATATTCTGTTATTATATTTACGCTGTTCTTGGAGTGTGGTTAATTTTGACTCGAACGTTTTATTATTACACTTGCACTATTCCACACGTGAGACATTGGAATAGCTTTCTATCATTATGATAATTAATGTGTCTTATAAGAGAAACGACCGTTTAAATGCACTCCCACAAATAGAACAACCAATGGGCCTACCCCCGCTATGTGTAATGCTACGTGACCCAAGAGAGGATTTAACCTAAAGGAGCTCCAAAGGAGTTTTTTAAGAGGTCCCACAAACGGAACGGAAGTCGATCCCCACTATGACTGCTAGCGAGTACCTAAAATTGACTATCTGACTGTGCACATTGATACTCTATGGAATTTAATTACCTATGTAACCTAATCATTGTGTACTATTGTGTGTATGGCCACTGGCTGCAATAAATTATTACTATTCTTGTCTTTCAATATATTAGAGGTAATTTTCGCGTATTTCCATCGCATTAATACAGAATTTGATCTACATACGTATGCATCAAGTATTGTACGAGTTCATGTTTGTTTATATTGCACGGTTCAAAACCGGCAGCGCTGTCTGGGAAACGACAGGGTCGGACAGCGGGTGACCCGACTATACATTGTTATTACGTGCTGAAGCGACCGTCAGCCTTGTCGCAGCCCCTTCGGCATTAACGGAAAGCGGATGACTAAGCCAGCTCGGGGAGCTTTCCCAGCCCTCCCGAGGACATTGCACGGCCCTTCCTCTATTGTTCCCTTCATCTGCGAGGGCAGATCAGAAAATAAGTTGCACTTCCCAGTTATGGCCATTTATTGCACCACCTATACAACAGCAACACGACTATAACGACATACACTGTAACGTCACTTTTCCACATAGTTTCCAAGAGATTCCAAACGTTTCTGCGAACGCACAACCAACTTGTCGATGCCGGATGCATAGACATTTCCTCCAGCGTTCTGCAACCACTCGGAGACAGCGGCCTTCACCTCCTCATCGGTCTGGAAACGTCGACCACCGAGCTCCGTTTTGAGCTTACCGAACAGATGAAAGTCACATGGCACTAGGTCGGGACTGTAGGGTGGATATTGCCAGACCTTCCACTTGAAACGCTGCAGCAGTTCTCTCGTTTTGCGGGCATTGTGAGGTGTTGCGTTATCGGGCAACAAAATCACATCGGCGCTTCTCTTTAATCGCTTTACGCAACCGGTGCAACGTTTGACAATACGACGCCGCGTTGATCGTCGTTCCTTTCGGCATGAATTCCACGTGCAGCAAACCCTCCATGCCAAAGAACACTGTCGCCATAACCTTACCGGCTGAAGGTTGAACCTTGACCTTCTTTCGTTGTGGTGATGAGGGGTGCACCCATTCCATTGATGTTCGCTTCGTTTCGGGGGTGAAGTGGTGGACCCACGTTTCGTCGCCTGTGACGATTCGCCGCAGAAAGCTGTTGCCGTCTGCGGCGTAGCTTTGCAAAAATGCCAGGGAGGATTGGAAACGTTGTCCCTTGTGCTCATCGGTGAGAAGACGTGGGACCCATCTTGTGACACAGCTTACGATATCCAAGATCCTCGTAAACAATGGCGAACACACTGCCATACGACATGTTCAGCTGCGCCGCGATTTCTCTCAGTTTAATGCGCCGGTTCTGTTTAATGATCGCATTCACACTGTTGACCTTTGCACGGGTCCTGGACGTTGCGGGCCTGCCTTCGCTTTGGTTGTCCGTGATATCCATGCGTCCAGTTTTGAATTGCTGACAGCACTTTACGATACCTTGTCGGGAAATGGCCCGCTCCCCATACATAGCACTAATTTCACAATGAATGTCCGTGCAATTCTTCCTTTTGGCCCATAGGAATCGGATTGTCGCACACACCTCATATTTGGAGTGAACGTCCAGTTGACGCGCCATTGCGTTTGGCCGCTATTCACACAATACTAGACGAGACACCACAGCGACCTGCCTAACAGACGTGTGGGCAGTGTCTGCCCCTTTCTCCGCTGTGCCCTTGTTTGCGACACACAACGCGCTGCTGCGGCGCGTTTGTGCAACTAACCTATTGATCCACCTACGTAGTTTCCCCATGCGCTTTCTGGAAGATACGACGAGAAGGTGCGATCTCCAGCCGAACCCTGAATGTTCTAGTGAGCCAACATCGAGGTATAAATACAAGGCCCCTGCGAGCGAGCTGTTGTTGTGGTGTCGGAGAGACTAGTGTGTAGGTGCAGGTGACAGAACGAAAGACTGTGCTGTGTGTTCGTGCAACTTTGTGGACTGAGGATCGCCGTGAGCCAGCGAGAAAACGCGCTATCACGAGTGCGAGGGTAAATGGACTTGTGTTAATGTTCGCTGTTGTGAGTATCGTCCTACTGTTGAATACTGTTGGGTTGTTTAGTTGTTCATTGCATGGGACTGTGTGAAGAACTGGACCATAAGTGGAGTCGAACCAATGAACAGTCGTCGTGTATTGTATAGCCAGTGTTCAAATCCAGCTGTCTACGAACGCGGAGGTAGCTGGACTTTAGGAAAGTTAAAGTAAGGATTATAGACGTTCCCAGGTAGCAACCGGCCGGTACTCCCGGGTGTGTGTACAGAAGAGAGATTTGTAAATAGACTAGTAATTAGTGTGGCCATTCATAACTGGTTAGAATTGTTTGTGTTAAAATATGTGTGTGTGTGTGTGCATTTATTAGGCCATCCTGACATGAATTAGAGTAATGAAACAGATGGAGTTTTATATATTCGTAACAATATGTATCTTGAGTGTTCAGCCCGAAGGCTCGTACGAATACAGTAGAGACAATACGCGACACTTCTGGATTTAGCCTTGTTAAAATGGGAGACAAGTCGCAAGTGGTGCTCCTAGTGGCTTGACCTGAAAATTCGCGCTATATTCAAATATCAGTGGAAATGCATATACGGAAATGGATAAATAAATTACGTCTAGGAAGAAAGTGTTACTAAGATATTAACTTCAAAGTTGCTAAAGCAATTCTGAATAAATGAATGAAGAATTAGTTAACAGGTTGTTATTTAAAGACTGAAATTAGACATATAATGAAGATGTGAAATGGACTGCTGTGAAAGGGCTTGATCTTTCATTTATGCATTACTTTTTTAGCTTTAGAATTTCTGCCTGAACGTTCACGGCTAGAATTTTTTTCTCATTTAAAAATATCGTATCATCATATTAAAACACCTGTCAACAAAAATATCGGCACATTCCTCACACACATGATTCAATGAATTTACATTTAAGAGCTGGACAATTTTCCTTTTAACTTGAAGCCTACTAAAAGAAAGAAAATCTGTAAATTTAGACTCAAAAACATTCAAACTTTCCCCATAAACAATACTTGCCATAATGCCATTACATTAGGGTAAAGCAAATTTGCATAATCATATTGTTCCAACAAAATATGTACCTTTCTTAAATCACCCATATTTTCTTCAGTGCTTGACAACGCATTACGGTATTTCAAATGGGGTAACTTGGAACACAACCAGCCACACTCATATGCATATGTATTTTCCTGAATTAAATCAAACCCACAGATCACACCTACAACAACACATCGGTATTGAAGGTCAACTGCTGCACTATACAATAAAATATGCATATTATATTTTAAGCCAGTTAAAATATGGGGCGAGCAGGTCAGACGGTTATGAGGTACTATAAAAGTCTCTTTGTCGCTGGAAGAATATATATGCAAACACACTATTACTTACATTTTCTTGTCACGAGGGAAACGGAAGAAAGACAGCGCATTCTTGTCTACTTCATAGATACTGCAGCCAAACACAGCACTTACCTTTCCCCTCATGTTGAGAGGAGATATCAAGGAATGGCACACGCTACTATTTAATTATGTCAACTGACTGAAAACGCATAAATAACACCAAAAACGTCACACACAAATACACGTGCTCTTATGACAGAATCAGTAGTTCTCAGGTCAATCCGCTAGAGAGAGAGCTCTAATAGCTGACCCTCGATATCTCGCTGAGTGTCGCGTATTGTCTCTACTGTATTTGCTCGTACGAACCTCAACAGCTCCTCCATCAGCTGTCATAGATGACCTGGGCATCACTGAGCCAAAGCCTACTGATATGGATGCGCCAGCCGACCCTACAAGCGACATTTTCACACCATTCATAACAGGGACTGACTGTGTAAGGAATGGCATTACTGGCATCGCTTATACCTCAGTCACTTTAATATTGCCAAACTGAAGGATGGGACTGAGGCTACACCCTTCGATATTTTTTCATATTTTAGAGCGATAGATTTAGGTTAGTCCGACCTCTTGGCTGAATGATTAGCGATTGAGGCCTTCGGTTCCGAAGGCCACGGGTGTGAGCCACTACAATATGACCTCGATAATGTTGTGAGATGGAAAGTAGGCAATGGTATAATGATAAACACGTTTAAAAGTCAGGTTGTAAGTTTAACGAATAGCAAAAGTCCTCTCAATTTTAATTACTGCGTTGATGGCGTGAAAGTTCCTAGTACCTAGGTGTTAATGCAAGGAAAAATTTTCTTTGGGGTAATCATAAAAGTTGGATTGTAAATAAAGCGTAAAGATCTCTGCACATGTTTATGGGGGTGTTTAGGGGTTGTAGTAAGGATGTAAAGGAGAGGGCATATAAGTCTCTGGTAAGACCCCATGTAGAGTATGGCTCAACTGTATGGGGCCCTCACGAGGATTACTTGATTCAAGAACTGAAAAAAAAAAATCCAAAGGAAAGCAGCTCGATTTGTTCTGGGTGATTTCCTAAAAAAGAGTAGCGTTACAAAAATGTTGCAAAGTTTGGGCTGAGAAGACTTGGGAGAAAGGAGACGAGCTGTTCGATTACGTGGTATGTTCCGAGCTGTCAGAGGAGAGATGGCGTGGAATGATATTAGTAGACGAACAAGTTTGAGTGGTGTCTTTAAAAGTAAGAAATATCCCAATATGAAGATGAAGTTGGAATTGAAGAGGACAACTTGGGGCAAATCTTCGTTTATAGGAGGGGGAGTTAGGGATTGGAATAATTTACCGAAGGAGATGTTCAATACATTTCTAAATTCTTTGCAATAATTTACGAAAAGGCTAAGAAAACGACAGATAAGGAACCTGCCACGTGGGTGACTGTCCTAAATGCAGATCAGTAGTGATTGATTGGTTGATTAAATTCCCGACCTGGTGGGGAATTTTAATTGCCTGTTCTTTTGGGTCGAGGACTGGGTGTTTGTGTTTGTCCCAACACTCTCCTGTTCATATTCATCAACATAGCACACTATCAACCACCACAGAAATATGCAATAGTATATTTTGCTAGTGACTTTACGTCGCAGCGACACAGATAGATCTTATGGCGACGATGGATAGGAAAAGCCTAGGAGTTGGAAGTGGCCGTGGCCTTAATTAAGGTACAGCCCCAGCATTTTCCTGGTGTGAAAATGGGAAACCACGGAAAACCATCTTCAGGGCTGCTGACAGTGGGATTGGAACCCACTATCTCCCGGATGCAAGCTCACAGCCGCGCGCCCCTAACCGCGCGGCCAACTCGCTCGGTACATGCAATAGTGATTACATCCCTCCACAGAGGGTTGCGTCAGGAAAGGCATCCGGCCGTAAACAGGGACAAAGCCACATCATATTAATTTTATTAACCTATACATTGCAATTGGGAAATATCGCGTAGGCAATGGTCACTTACACTAATGTAAAGTTGAAACACAATTACCCAACAACAACAACAACAACAACAACAACAAGAAGAGTACACCAAACAATTCCATGGAAAGTAAATATCACAAGAACATTCTAAATCCAACATCATCATATACAAATTCACCCACAATTTAAATAGGCTATTTCCAGTGCTTAATAGTGCGACTACATAGTTCGCACCTCGCCACTCCCACGTGTGGGAAAAGCGGTGCTGGAATAATAATATGATATGGTTCAAATCAGGCTGCTAACCAATTCTCCTTCTCTCATATATGACGAGGAATAAATTCATAGGGAAAGACGCTCCTTGAAAGAACGAAAGAGAAAGGAAAGAACACAGATAAACATAACCTGCATCTGAAGAACTTTTGGTTATGAATATTCTTGTTATTCCGCTGTAGATCAAATAACTTGAGGCTATCCTCCTCTCAAATACTTGCACAGATGTTTGTAGAATGAAATATTTAAGAAGAGTACAATTATTAAAGGTGAAAAAGCGAGTAAGTTCCATCTGAGATCAAAGAAATACCTCTGTAAACACAAAACTTGAGACTTTACATTTCTGAGTGGTACACGTACCGAGATCAGACAGAAACTAAAAATCTCCTCATGCAGCTTTGATGGTTTATGATGTGTGGAAGACTTATGAAATATAAATCCCGTGCTTCTAAAGCCGTCATATTTGAAAACGAGGAGTAACTGAATAATAACAAACAATCCGACTTATGATCGTAGAGGACCGAATTAAAGTGGTCAAGCCCATGTACCTGGCGTTCGTAGATCTAGAAAAAGCTATTTGAGACGATCGGATACCGAGAAAGAATGATTATCTAAGTACGTACAAAAGAATCGAGGGCTTTGAAAAAGAAGTAGCAATTTAGAAAGGAGTGAGGCAAGGCTGCGATTTCTCCCCACTCCTTTAGAAAGTTTATATAGAACAGGCGGCAAAGGAAATCAACGAGGAATTTGGAAACTGAATCACAACCCAAAGAGAGGAAATCAGAACTCGGAGATTTGCCGATGAAATTGTTATTTTATCTGAGACTGCCAGAAGATCTGGAGAAATTACTGAATGGTATGAACAGAGTCTTGAGGTAAGGAGTACAAGATGAAAATAAATAAGTTCAAAACAAAAATAATGGAGTGCAGTCGAACGAAGGCAGGTGATACAGGATTTACTAGATTTGGAAATGGCCGGGCGGAGTGGCTCAGACGGTTGAGGCGCTGGCCTTCTGACCCCAACTTGGCAGGTTCGATCCTGGCTCAGTCCGGTGGTATTTGAAGGTGCTCAAATACGTCAGCCTAGTGTCGGTAGATTTACTGGCACGTAAAAGAACTCCTGCGGGACTAAGTTCCGGCACCTCGCCGTTTCCGAAGACCGAAAAAGTAGTTAGTGGGACGTAAAACAAATAGCATTATTATTACTAGATTTGGAAATGAAGTCTTAAAGGAAGGATGTGAATATTGTTACTTGGGTAGTAAAATAACTAACGATGGTAGAAGTAAGGAGGACATGAAATACAGACTAGCACAAGCAGGAAGGCCTTGCTTAAGAAGAGAAATTTGCTTACTTCGAACATTAATGTAGAGATATGTTCTTGACAATCGTCTTGAGGGTGTCATTGTATAAAATACAGTAGAGACAATACACGACACTTACGGATTTCGCCTTGCTAAAATGGGAGACAATTCGACGGTGGCGCTCCTAGTGACTTGACCTGAACAAATCGCGCTAAATTCAAATATCAATGGAAATGTATATACGGAAATGGATAAATAAATTACGTCTAGAAAGAAAGTGGTATTGAGATATTAACTTCGAAGTTGCTAAAGCAATTCTGGATAAATGAATGAAGAATTATTTAAAAGGCTGAAATTAGACATATAAACAAGGTGTGAAATGGACTGCTGTGAAATGGCTTGATCTTTCATTTATGCATTACTTTTTAGCTTTAGCATACCTGCTGAAGTCTTACGGTTGGATTTGTCTTTTATCGTCATTTAAAAACAATGTATCATCACATTAAGACATTTGTCAATAAAAATATTGGCACATTACTTACACACATGATGCAATGAATTAACATTTAATAGCTGGACAATTTTCCTCTTAACATGAAGCCTACTAACAGAAAGAAAATCTATAAAATCCCGGCTTTAATCTGAGAAGAGGGATAAAAGAAAGAAAAGTTTGAAAATGTTGTCGATAGTGATGCTTTGAGGAATATTTACGAACAATTAGAGTAAAAATGTAACATACCCTTGGCTGTATAGTCGAGGATTTCTAAAGTCGCTGGGCTGGAAATGATTTGAACAGATCTTATAATTCTTATACAAGCGTAACGTCCCTTCTTTCTTGTACACTTTATCCAAATCGCTTCTGTGACATTTCAAAACCCACAGATCACACCTACAACAACACATCGGTATTGAAGGTTAACTGCTGCACTATACAATAAAATATGCGTATTATATTTTAAGCCCGTTAAAACATGGATCGAGCAGGTCAGAAGATTATGAAGTACTATAAAAATCTCTGTCACTGGAAGAATATATATGCAAACACAATATTACTTGCATGTTCTTGTCACGAGGGAACCTGAAGAACGAGCGCGCATTTTTCTCTACTTCGTAATTACTGCAGCCAAACACAGCACATACCTTTCCCCTCATGTTGAGAGGAGATATCAAGGAATGACACACGCTACTATTTAATTGTCAACTCACTGAAAACGCATAAATAACACCAAAAACTTCACACAAAAATACACGTGCTCTTATGACAGAATCAATACCGTTCAGGTCTATCCGCTAGAGAGAGCTCCAATAGCTGTCCCTCGATATCTCGCTCAGTGTCGTGTATTGTCTCTACTGTATTTGATTGTATGGAAGTGAAGCAGGGACGATGACTAGCTCAAAGAGAAAAAGAGAAGAAACTTTTGAAATGTGGTATGGGTTACAGAAGAACGCTGAAGGTGAGATGGGTAGATCGAATCACCTATAAAGAGATACTGAATCAAATTAGTGAGAAGATATCGATTTGGCTAAATTTGACGAGAAGAGATAGAATGATAGGACACATCTTAAGACACCCAGGACTTGCACAGTAGGTTTTTGAGGGAAGCTTAGGCGGTAACGAACGGTAGGAGTAGACCAAGGTATGAATATGACAAGCAGGTTAGAGCAGATTATGGATGCAGTAGTTATGTAGAAATGAAAAGGTTAACACAGGATAGGGTGCCATTGAGGGCTGTATCAAACTAGTCTCGGGACTGATGACTCAGAAAACAACAACAACAACAAATAATAACAGGCAGTTTTGACCCCAACATGGATCCGTTTGATTTATTTTCCTCTAATTTGTGTTAAGAGGGTATTTTTGGTTAGTGGAACTTCTTCTTAGTAGGATTCCGATAACATTTTCAGTAAATTTCCAACTGTATGTGTTGGGACAGTTCAACATTTAGGGTGGGCTAATAACAATACTAACATCTTCAATTACAAAAATTCAGGTTATTACACTTTTTAACACAAATGTTTCACCTAGCGAGTTGGGCGTGCTTTTAGGGTCGCACAACTGTGAGTTAACATTCGGGAGATAGTGAGTTCGAACCCCAGTGTCGACAGCCCTGAAGATGGTTTCCGTGGTTTCCCATTTTCATACCAGTCAAGTGATCGAGCTGTACCTTAATGAAGGTCACGGCCGATTCCTTTCCACTCCTCAAGGCTCTTTATATACACGGTTATTCATCTAATATGTTATCCCGAAATAGCTTCTAAACCGTTAAAGATATCGGCATTCTGTTTTCATATTCGTAAATGGTACCCAGGAGCTTGTAAATAATGTGCTACGTATTCTTACTGGGTGATTAATAACCGAGATATTGATACTATCTCCATATTATTAAATAGAACGGCACAAATTCGTACAGCTAGTCTACAAGTTCAACTGCGCACAAGTTCAATTATGTATTTTCAAAATTGGATAGTTAGTTTTTCAGATATCAATTAGAACAGAATGCGCTGTTCTGCATGCCGCATCAGACAGCGTGAAGTCGGGCAAGGACATATTGACGCGCAAGCAGGTTCTTGGGCGTGATTCCAGCATTATTAAGTGGAAAGTCCTCAGTTAGTGTAGAAAACTTAGTGTGAACGTGTATTCATATGAGGCTATAGGTTAAGAGTATCTCTCTACAGTGTTTTAATTTTGTAGTTTATTTGTGTAATGTTACATCTATAGTGTAAAATGAATTGAGTTAGTGCATTCAGAGTTTTATTATCAACCACGATGTGTATAAAATTGAATTAAGGTTATCAGTGAGAGAAATCACCATGCTAAGAGTTGCTGTGTGCCTGGTTGCAAAGCCAAAATTAAACGAGGAGAGTACACTCCAGTATTTGTGTTTCCTTCTGATGAAGAAAGAGTTAGGTTATGGAAGAAGGCTATTCCTAGGGAGAAATTAATAGTTAATCACCACACAGTTGTGGGTATCAACCGATTTCCTGAAGACTAAAATCACAGGGAAATAAACGTGTCTTGTCCAGATGGTGAGTTAAAATTTCTTATTATGTAAAAAACATGGGTAACATTAGATATATTTTAATGTAATCAGACTTACGGTTTATTTGAATTCGGTGTATCTGAAAATTCAAGTCTAATTTATGCATTTTACCATTTGCGGTAGAAATGTACTGTGAAATAACACTACTGAGATTTTTCCTATAAAATTTAATATCGTAGACAATGGAACAGGGTTATTCCATGAAAATAATTGTATAGGCATTATTTGCTGTTTAAAAATCTACATTTTTTAAAACAATAACTGAATTTCATGACAGCGACAGTAAATGTTTTGTTATTGTTGGAGGTTAGCTTACTCGTAATCTCTCTCGTAGGAACTGAATTGGTGGTACAGAAATAGTTTACATATGTAGTATATTGTATTGGTAATTGGTTGCTTGTTTTCTACCAGTGTGTATGATGTTAATGTTCCAGTTGACTAGAAAATGGATAGACATTGCAAGAATATGTCTCAAAGTGTTAGCCTGTACTCACGGAAACGAACGGATATACGCGAGAAATAGAACGTTACGGGGAAGGATATGCATTGTATGTCAGAACTAACAAATATTTGTGAATAGTTTTTGGATTTATAAGGTCTTAAAAAGTTTCTTTAGTAATTTAAACGAGTGTGTTATTCAAGCGGAGCGGATGCGTATCGCCTCCAAGTCTCACCCAAAGCGTGATGTCATCAGAGCTACAGTACGGCCTGTACATCACGAAGGCAGTGCAAAGGCACGTGCGACTCGTCAATACACTACGTGAACAGGTCGAGCAGGGGTGGAACAACGTATCTCAAGACATTATTCGCCACCTGTATGGTCGACTGCATGCCAGAGTCAGAGCCGTGGACGCTACATCACGTACTAATGTGGGAGTCCATACATGATATCTCAGAACCTTTTGAGCTGCTGATCTGTAACAGTAATCATTTCAAGTACTCCATATGTATTGTTCCTACAATAAATCTTGAGTGAATTCGAAACCTCTCAAAGGGTGTTCTAATTTCTTCCCGGTAATGTATGTTCTTCAACTTTGCGCAGCCAGGGCAAGCGGACCCACACAGCACTGTCTTCCTTGCTGAGGAACCACTGATGATCGATAAGTTCAAATACCTTGGATCAGTCATCACAACTGATGGTAATATAGATACAGACGTCAAGCACTAGACCAGTGTTGGTTGGATGAAATGGAGGTCTTTTACTAGTGTTCTGTGTGATAAACGGATGCCAATTAAAATTGAAATAATTGATAAGGAGATTCCACCTATTCAATACCAAAGAATAAGAAATGTAGTGCATTACATTCTCATTTAATAATAATTAGAAATGGTACCGGTTTCGACCCTAGTCCAGGTTATCATCAGCCGATTAAGAAATGGAAAACAATTCATAGGATCAGTAGAAGAGGCAATATGAAAAGGAAATGAACGGGGGTAGACACTGTAAAACTTAGAAGTAAAATACAAGTCATTCAAAAGAAAAATTGTGCGCAATTCTCTTAGCGGCAGCAAGGCACACGCAGCGCTGGGCAAAGTTCCACAATGATTACGAATAGCGGAGAACTGTTGAAAGCCAGTTGTTTAAACACTGTCAGGAATAAAGTCACAACACAGTCGAACACATACGAAGGTCCATATTCGTGTAGGAGTTGAAGACGAGCAGATTCATTGAAGCAACTTGCCAGCTCCCGGTGATCAGCGCGACACATTCAATATCAGGCACTGTGGTTTCAAACGCCAAAGTAAAATGGAGAATAGCTTGACAATCCAGTTATTTTCCTTGGTTGCGAGAAAGTAAGTATATAGATAAATATAATAATTGAGTAAGTAATTGTGCTCCTATAGAATTCTTAGAACAGTTGACGTGAAAAAACAATTGTGAAGAGCGTTTGAAACCACAGTGTCTGATATTGAATGTGCCGCGCTGATCACCGGGAGCTGGCAAGTTGCTTCAATGAATCTGCTCGTCTTCAACTCCTACAAGAATATGGACCTTCGTATGTGTTCGACTGTGTTGTGACTTTATGCCTGACAGTGTTTAAATAACTGGCTTTGAACAGTTCTCCGCTATTCGTAATCATTGTGGGACTTTGCCTAGCACTACGTGTGCCTTGCTGCCGCTAAGTGAATTGCGCACTGTTTTTCTTTTGAATGACTTGTATTTTACTTCTAAGTTTTACAGTGTCTACCCCCGTTCATTTCCTTTTCATATTACCTCTTCTACTGATCCTATGCATTGTTTTCCATTTCTTAATCGGCTGATGATGACCTGGACTAGGGTCGAAACCGGTACCACGTCTAATTATTATTAAATGAGAATGTAATCCACTACATTTCTTATTCTTTGGTATTGAATAGGTGGAATCTCCTTATCAATTATTTCAATTTTAATTGTGATATTCTTCAATACGGAACAATGAAATTTTTAACTTTAAACGGATGCCAGTCAAATAAAGGGCAAAGTGTACAAAACCACTGTCCGGCCTGCTCTCATGTGTGGCCCCAAATGTTGGGCAAGGCAGCAAAATCATGACTAGCGAATGCCTGTCACAGAAGTGGACGGTCGGCGGGAGTCACTTTTCGTGACAAAGTGCGCAATGAACACGTGCAGGGATCCTTTAAAGTTGTGCCCATCGGTGACAAGATGGAGGAAAAACAGCTTTGCTGGTGTGGTCTCGTCAGGAGAAGAAACGAACACCATTTAGTACATAAAGCTCTTGCCATCGAAGAGCCGAAGAGAGGAAGAGGGTGTCCTAAGGCACCATGGAAACAAACTGCTGAGGCTGCTTTAAGGAGAAGTGAAGTGCCATTAGATCTGGTACAAAAACGTTGGACATACTCTCTCCGAATCAGACGAGCCGACCCTGAGTGAGCCCGGGAGCACCCGTTTTATGGGAACATATACGGCCAGGAACGAAGAAGAAGAATAATGTATTTCCAACAGGCTTCCATGGAAATGGATCTTTCAAAGCAGATTTCCAAAAAACAATATTTATGAATTACAGGACACTTATCAATTGAAAAGAAATAGGATTTTATTGTTGAGAAAATGTCTATAATTCCCTCCAAACCTGACAAAAGTGACAACCTCTTGGCCTGACGCTGCGTATGTCGACTGCTTTTTTTTTTTTTTTTTTCTTTTCTTTACCAGCATGTAAGTTATTAGGGACGTTCTGCCATCTGTTGAGTCTATGCAGAAGCTGGAGAACGTCAGAGAATCGAAGAGTATCTAGCAGGGAAATAGTATTATTCCACGATCAGAGGAAGTGTTATACTCTCCGGCTAGAGAGGTAGTGATCAGACATGGCTGTATGCAGTTACGTTATTAAGGTTGAAAATCACATAGATCAGAATACTAATGAAAGTGTTAATCGCTTAGCAACCTGATAAGTACAGAACGTTAGGGTAGACCTTGCCTGTAATTATTGGAGTAGTCATTTAGTGAATTGATTTTAGGATTACTCAGGTCTGAGAGAATAAAACAAAACAGAAGCAAATCGATCCAGTGGAATTGTCGGACGGAGTGAGAGGTGTTTTAAGTAAACTTTTTAATACACAGATAATAATAATAATAATAATAATTAGTGACACTTGACAGCAAATGATGCTAGTTAAAATATCTAAGGTGCTCTTAATCCTTTCTTAGGAAGTGTAGCGTGCTTCACTAGGAATTTGACAAATACTCATGATGCTTAAAAAAAGTCGATAGGTTTACTCACGTGCTTTGGATATTTTGCGTGGAAGTGTCTTGTAAATTTTACAGGTTTGAAATCAATCAATTAATCAACCAACCAATCAATCAATCAATCAATCAATCAATCAATCAATCAATCAATCAATCAATCAATCAATCTGCATTTAGAACTGTCATCCAGGTGGCAGATTCCCTATCAATTGCCCCATTTCCCTTGATAATTAATTCGAATCCCCTACTCCTCGCCCTATAAATGAATATTTGCCCCAATTTGTCCTCTTGAATTCCAACTTTATCTTCATATTGTGATCTTTCCTAGGTGTCTCCCAATCAGTGTACATGATAGGCTAGGTAGGGGGGAGTGAAGGGATGGAAGGGGAGATGTTGTTGGAGACAGGTAGGCTAATGTCTAAATGTCAAGGACAACGAGGGTTAAGGGTTTTCCTCAGGAAGTAGGCCCAGGAGAAGTATCCGTGAGGAATCGGTAGACTCACTGCGGGTAGATCAGCAGGTGGAGATCAGGGAAGTGTTGCAGAGGTGGGGCGGGATAAGAGGAAAGGGACAGTAGGAAAGGGAGACGTAGAGCACCGAATAGAAAGAGGGAGGTGAAACTATCGATGGCTAAAATATCCAAGCAAAAAACACATTGTGGTCGTTCCTGGTTATTCAAAAGTATGTTACTGAAACCTAGGTTTTGATAATCGTCTTGCACTTTTGTTTTTGTTGGATAATTAACCTCACTGACAAGAGCTGAAGCAGACGTGGAACAACTGAAATTCGCATCGTGTTCTTTATTAGGAATTTTCGTGGGAGAACAGGCACTCGACAAAACACGTTCACGGGTTCGCTCTTTAGCACAGTGAATCAGCCACTTGTCTATGATTATGTTGGTACATTTACCACTAAAAAAGGTAAACTATCCCCAACTCAGAACTTGCAGAAATCCATTTGTACAGAACAGTGTACTGTTCACTCGCACTGACTGACAATGAGTTTCAGGATGAGACACAATAATCTATTCCCATAGCGTAACGAGGTAGGGGCTGTAACATTGTCAAGAGGCTTATTGTCGTTAAACTACAATGGGTGGAATCTGGTGGCACGGTTGGTCGGTTCGGACCTGTAGGGGCGGTGGGGTAATTACTGTACTGTAGTCAAGCACGTAAGACAGTACCTAATCTCCGAACTCGTGCTGGCAGCATTTATGGTCAGCACTTGTGAAATTCTAAGTAAGGTGGTGTGTTTCTGTGGAAGTATTAGTTCTGAATAGGAGTGGAAGAGTTTTTTTGTCTGGCTTACTGTATTGAGAATCTGAGGATATCATTAATTTTTCAAAAATGAACCCTCCAGGGGGGTACATCAAACGCCAATCAAATTACTCTCTCTCTTTTCTTTTAACGTGTGGTAGAAATAGTTCTTTTATTCCGACCAACTTTGGTGTTACTATTATCTGCAGAAAGAGACTGATATTATATTCACAATCAATCACTATTGATCTGCATTTAAGGCAATCGTCCCAGGTGGCAGACTACCTATCTTAATTTTTTGGATAATTGCAATGAATTTGGAAATTTATTGAATATGGCAAATTATTCCAACCCCTAACTCCTCTTCCTGTAAATGATTATTTGCTGCCAATTTGCTCTCCTGATTTCCAACTTTATCTTCATATTCCAATCTTTCCAAGTTTTAAAAAACACCACTCAGACTTATTCGTCTGCTAATGTCTTCCATGCCATCTCTCCACTGACAGCTCGGTACATACTACTCAGTCAAGCAGCTCGTCTCCTTTCTTCCAAGTCATCCCAACCCAAACTTTGCAACATGTTCGTAACGCTACTCTTTTGTCTCATTAACTTCAAGCTGTTTTAACACTTCTAGCACAAGACACCAGAAAAACTAATAATTCTCCACTTAAGCTCGTTAAATCCAATAATTTTACCATATCCCTATCTCCGAATTATAATACCTAACAAGAAGAGGTACCATATTTATATACAAATGGTCAGATTAATCCCCTTTGACTCCTTGATACGCTGTTGAGTTGAAAATGGTGCTTCGTAATGATCGATTTGCATTGGAAATATTGAAAAGCTTCTTTACAATAGCTGTGGTTCAGTCCATTGATTTGAAGCTGTGATTGTGCATTGCGTATGGCATGGAAATGTCGCTTCTTGGGCTGTCAGTTTTATTTCCAACTCCCTGTGGGTGGGGGCCGCAGACGAAGAATACACCCACGGTATCCCCTGCCTGTCGTAAGAGGCGACTAAAAGGGGCGACCAAGGGATAATCAAATTAGTACCATCACGCAGGGAACACCATGGGTCGCTTTTACTTGCGCGTAGTGCCACTATGTTAGGTACAAAATAGGTTTGTGATTAGTAGCAACAGTGTGTGGCTCAGGATGCATATTACAGTACCTGTAATTCGTACTCCTATATGAGCAACACCATGGTTCTGCCTTGACTATGCTTAGTACCCACTATGTGAGGAACAATATATGTTTGCGTTGCCTGTAACTAGCGCCGCAGTGTGCGAAACACCATAGGTCTGTGTTACATGTGCGAATTTCATTACCTGTGAGGAGTACCATAATGTGTGGAATACCGCGAGTCTACGCTACTTTTGATTAGTACCGCAACATGACAAATAGCATCATTCTACTTTCCCAGCGATAAGTACCACTATGAGGGGCCGATGACCTGCATTTTGTACCCGTTTCAACTACAAGCATCATCGATTCAGTATTGTGCTTTAGAAGCTGTCTCTTGATCAGTAATACTATTGTTTAACGCTAGTTAATGTGGGGCATTGCGGGTCGGATCCACTGATTGTTTTAACTTCATATCCATCCATTCATTCTTCGTCCTCACGTTTTCGATTCTGGTCAGTGGAGGATTATGGATTTTTAAATTGTCATAACATTTCGTACGATTAGGTGCCGATGACCTAGATGTTTGGCCCCTTTAAACAACAAGCATTATCATCATCATCAGTTTTATTTCCATATCACTAACACTTTACATGTAAGTGATTACTACATTTTGAACTCCAACTTTGAACATTCAGTATGTGTTTCTCGGTTTTCACGTGGCTGACAACATCTGATCTTACACCTTATCCAATATGTAGGGTATTTCTAAACGCGTGGGAACTAATGGGGGGGAGGGGGAGGGATGGATAGCACACAAAAATTGCCTATCAACATTGCTCTAGGGTTAGTCATTTACGAGTTACAGAATTTCCAATTTTTTGCGGGAAATTGGTGTATCATCGGGGGTACTACATTCTAATACCGGGTGGCAAATAAAACTGGGCCGGTAAATATTTACAAGATTGACATGGAATTGACTGGCACCGTGGTTAGCCGGTTCGAGTTCCGTTGGTCGAAAAAAATTTCACCATCAGAATGTTGGCTGGGGAAGTGGTGATATACAATTTCTAATCACTAGATCGCGTGCCAAAAGCCTGGATTAAATTCCAAACCTCTCCGCAGTGCTCACATGGAGGGAGAGCATATGACGCTGTTGGTGGTGATTCGTCCGTCGGATGGAGACGTTAAGCCTTGAGCAAACCCCTTGGTGCTATTCAACAAGAGTAGGCTACGTGCCGGCACCGAGTTTCACCCTCCCCCTTCCTGCTATTATATATCACGTCATTCATTTCATCTCATTACCTCCTCTGATGAGGTTGACGTCAGGAAAGGCATCCGGCATCCCGCCACGACAGATTCATCTCACCTCATACCCGACCCCGTAGAGAAACGGGACAAGGGTTGGACAAACAAACACACGGAATTGACTCTTCTTAATGACCAGGAGAACTTCCCATCACAGGAAATACTGGAAAAACGTGATGTCGATGCATCAGTCGGTTGCTGTCACATGTCTGCTCGTGCACATCTCTGTCCCGAGTACGTCGGTGTAATCATTACGTTTGAGTGAGTTATTGTAATTGAAGCTAAGCTTCCAGAGTCGTAAACATGGTCCTCTGGTCTTGGATTAATGAAGTTAAACGAACTTCATGATACACTCTGATATTTATCTGTCGGAAATGGATTAACCTATACATTAGTCAACACGGTAATGGAAATCAAAATCATCAGTCAATTACAACTGATCAGCATTTAGGGCAGTCGTCTAGGTGGCAGATTCCCTGTTAGACAAACAAAACACATACGGAAGCGCTGCGACGTAGCAGAAAAAATAGTTGTAAGGTAGTAAAGTATGTATCCATATTATTCCTTACAAGTAAAATACTCCTTACTATTTCTTAATTTACCGCAGATTTTACACTTTATTTGAGTAAAAGCAAGTATTATCTTCCATTCGGCACAAAAATCACAGTAAAATTTCATGGATACGATTCGTTCACGTAACCCGAAAAGTAACCACTGTCATTTTCCATACTGTTTTGAGAACGTGAAGAAGGTAATAACGTCATTGTATGAAATGAAAAAAATTTCCACCCCGATAGGAAAATAACTAGGCTATATGTTCTGCTACAAAAAGAGTGTGTCTCGGGAAAAGTGGGATGGATCATGGCTCTGCCTTTAAAGCAATAATCACCACCACAACGTTACAAATGCTATTGATTCAGAGAAATGTAAAACTGATTATGACTGGAACAACATCATTTACGTATGAATGCTTTCAAACGAGTTTTAATATCTGTGTACTGCCACTTGAAAAAAATAAGTTGATTTACATTTTATTTGGGCTAAACTATACTATACGGTAACTCTCTTTGTTGAACAGTGGCAGAGTGTCGTCCTTCGGATCCCAGGATCGAGAGTTGAAACCCCGCAGAGGTAGTCGGATTTTTGAAGGTTGGAGAAAGTTCCATTCGACAGTACAAGTCGTACGAAGTCGGCATGAGAAATATCTCTGATGAAACATTTGGTGCATATCGGGCAAAATTAATTAAACCATAGGTCGCCCAGCAGAGATCCGGTTCACTCTGCCATCTCACACAAAACCGTTACAACAAAAGGTCGATTTCATTCTGGGAAAATATCAGGCACTAAATAAACAGTAGGTACTAAACGGGTCAGAATGCCTAACGTTGAAGAAACAGGGGTATCAAGAGGAATGGAGAATAAAGAAAGTAAATAAGGAAAACTAGGGGACCCGTGCAAGTAGTCTCGCATGTTCATAAAGTATGTGGTGGAGTAGCGCTCTGGTGAACTACTGGTGAACTGAGGCGTACACAGATCAGTACAATATTAGACAGTCTTACATACCACTTAATGTAATATTTGAGTTTTTAACATTCATGGTGTCCACTTAAACGGAAGCAAATTCAAGTGCATTATTATACTGACGAATGTTTCGGAAGAAAATTTTTTGATTTTACTATCATTCATTCCTTAACTGATAATTACAGCATTAATCAAGCGTCCCAGGGACCAAAATGTAAAGTGGACAGCGATGATGGGGCGTATTTTCATACAGCAACAGTATTTGCAAATCGCACACTTCGAGCAATTTTTTAAAATTCAGTGTTTAAAGAAATTATAGATATTTATGAAATGAAAGTGCAATTCGTCACTGCTAATGTATATTCTCTTTCTTTTGATTGCTCACTTTGAGTGGCTCAGACGGTTGAGGCACTGGTCTTCTGACCCCAACTTGGCAGGTTCGATCCTGGCTCAGTCCGGTGGTATTTGAAGGTGCTCAAATACGTCAGCCTCGTGTCGGTAGATTTACTGGCACGTAAAAGAACTCCTGCGGGACAAAATTCCGGCACCTCGGCGTCTCCGAAAATCGTAAAAGAGTACTTAGTGGGACGTAAAACAAATAACATTATTATTAATGCTCACTTGTCAAGATCGGTTACTTGTGAGCGCTGCAAAAGGGATCTATACTACTGAAATTATATATTTGATGTTGGGACTCCAAAAGAATAAGGATGAATTTAGATGAAGAGGAAAAAATGATCTCTGCCTAAATATAGAGAAAATTGCAGGTACAATAAGAAGAAGACTACTACAGTTTCATGGACACTTCAATAGAACGAACAACAGGCTAACTAAGCGAATTTTTGATTACATCTCGATATTAATAAGACGAGAGACTGGCTGGAAGAGACAAAATATGATCTACAAAGACTGAAGGTCACAGATGACGTCATAATTAACGGGGAGGAATTCCGGCGAGAGATCACTTATGTAGATTCTTCTATTTTATAAGTGTCCGACTGGTTGGCTGAATGGTCAGCGTACTGGCCTTCGAATCAGAGGGTCCCGGGTTCGATTCCCGGCCGGGTCGGGGATTTTAACTTTCATTGGTTAATTCCAATGGGCCGGCGGCTCCTTGCAACTCACACACCACACATAACACTATCCTACACCATAATAACACGCAGTTATCTACACATGGCAGATGAAAAAATGAAATGGCGTATGGGTTTTAATGCCGGGAGTGTCCGAGGACAAAGTTCGGCTCGCCAAATGCAGGTCTTTTGATTTGACGCCGGTAGGCGACCTGCGCGTCGTGATGAGGATGAAATGATGATGAAGACGACACATACATCCAGTCCCCGTGCCAGAGGAATTAACCAATTTAGGTTAAAGTTCCCGACCCTGCCGGGAATCGAACCCGGGACCCCTGTGACCAAAGGCCAGAACGCTAACCATTTAGCCATGGAGCCAGACAATGTGTCCAGTAGAACGGATGAACGGATTTGCCAAAACTGTTTTTAGGAAACTTTGTTTTTTTTAATGTTTTGCTTTACGTCGCACCGACACAGGTATGTCTTATGGCGACGATGGAATAGGGAAAGAGCAGGAGTGGTAATGAAGCGGCCGTGGCCTTAATTAAGGTACAGCCCCAGCATTTACCTGGTGTGAAAATGGGAAACCATGGGAAACCATCTTCAGGGCTTCCGACAGCGGGATTCGAACCCACTATCCCCCGGCTGCGAGCTCACAGCTGCGCGTTCCTAACCGCACGGCCAACTTTGATGTCTGTGAGTTCATCAAGGATGTGGTTTATATCCCAGTTAAATAAGAAAGGTGAAATGGGATCTCCTTGCATCACTCCACATTTGATGTTTATCTTATCTGTATGACCACGAGGAGTTTGAACTTGTGTTGTGTTTTCTGTGAGAAGGTTGACTAGTAACTTCTTAATGGATCTGGGTAGTATAGAGTTCTCTATTGTCGCTTTTAAGTGATTGTGTCCAAAACTATCGAACGCTTTGCTGATGTCGAGGAATAATAATAATAATAATAATAATAATAATAATAATAATAATAATAATAATAATAATAATAGAATATGCTAACATGAATGTTGTAAGCTGATTTTGATCAAGTCTTTATTTTCTGATAATTTGATCAACAGAATATTGATAGCCGGGCTGAGTTGCTCAGACGGTTAAGGCGCTGGCCTTCTGACTCCAACTTGGCAGGTTCGATCCTGGCTCAGTCCGGTGGTATTTGAAGGTGCTCAAATACGACAGCCCCGTGTCGGTAGATTTACTGGCACGTAAAAGAACTCCTGCGGGACTAAATTCCGGCACCTCGGCGTCTCCGAAGACCTTAAAAAATAGTTAGTGGGACGTAAAACAAATAACATTATTATTATTATTAGAATATTGATATATTTACTCTTACTTTCTTATGAATGTACGTATGAATGAAGGTTTGGTTTAAACCTATTATACAGATTTCTGTCTCTGGTGAAATACGATGCTGGCCCTGCGATGTATGCCTGCCTCTTCACCGAGGCCGCGGGTTCGTCTCCCGGTGAGGTTAGGGATATTTTCCTTGACCTGAGTGTTGGTTCGAGGTCCACTCAGCCTACGTAATTACAGCTGAGGAGGTGTCTGACGGTGAGATGGCGGCCCCATCTAGAAAACCAAGAACAACGGCCGAGCGCATTCGTCGTGCTGACCACACGGCGCCTCATAATCTGCAGGCCTTCGGGCTGAGGAGCGGTCGCTTGGTAGGCCATCGTCCTTCGAGCCTGTTGTGGCATGGGGTTTGCGTCGTGGGGTTTAGTTTGGTGAAATACTATGGGTTGGAGAGCGCCTCTAGTGGATCGTTGAAGAAAAACATGAGATTGTAAAGCGAACTTGCTTTTTTACCTGAATATGTCTTATGATTGGGGTCATCCGATAATTTATGTAAGGTGAAATGAAATGGCATATGGGTTTTAGTGCCGGGAGTGTCCGAGGACATGTTCGGCTCGCCAGATGCAGGTCTTTCGATTTGACTCCTGTAGGTGACCTGCGCGTCATGATGAGGATGAAATAATGATGATGAAGACGACACATACACCCAGCCCCCGTGCCAGAGGAATTAACTAATGATGGTTAAAATTCCGGGAATTGAACCCGGGACCCCAGGGCCAGCACGCTAACCACTTAGCCATGGAGCTGGACATTTGTGCAAGGCGACGCGACGATATGTGTAACCATAGCAACCATGCAGACTAGGTCTTATGGCTGGCTGCCATCTGAAATTAGCAGCAGTTGATGGATAGCGGTGACTGGGAGACATATTTATGATCACTTGATTTTCGCAAAGTGAAAAGTTTCCTTTTTTAGCTTTCAGTAATAGCGGGATGTCATGTCTAATGTCTAAACCAAGCCTGTATTACATTAATGCTCTGTTATGTTATCAACCAACTTCGTTATTTTACTGGCATTCAATGTATTGAAATGCAACCTCCATAAGTTATGTGCTTTGGGGACTCAAGTTACATTCCTTCCACTTGATGCCATCTGTAACAAATGTCAGTTAGTCAAGGGCTCCTAAAACAGCCAGCTGCACTTCATCACGAAGTTGGAACAGAAATGGAGTCCCAACATACCAATACAGTGCATGCAGAGCTGGAAACCGCAGGCACACAGAACCCACAGGAACATCGCTTCATCAATGTTTATATTTGACAAACAAAGTCCATTTGTTGCGTAACTGACCGAGCTTCATACATAAACCGAAGACTGCAATAAATTGCACTGGAGTCCACAAGAGAGAAAGGACAGGGAAATCTGCCCGCATTACAAATTATTTTAATTATAGTCTGTACTCAGAAATACAATTTGCGTTGGTGGGAACAGCAAATGAATAACAGTATAATACAGTCGAACCGCCATTACTCGAATTTTCAGTATCTCGAAGTAACTTAAATTTCCCCGTCGTTTGTTTTATTCTTCTCGTGTATTTATTTCTCTATTACTCGAAATTCGGTTACACCAATTTCTCGATTTCTCGAAGCAAACATTTCCTCCCCTAAAGCAAAAAAATACTCTAACTCGAATTTTGTGCAACATTATCTGTGCCATACGTCATTTGTGGTTTGTGAGGAACAGTTACAAGTAAGTAATCTCATGTTACTTACTTACTTACTTACTTACTTACTTACTTACTTACTTACTTACTTACTTACTTACTTACTTACTTACTTACTTACTTACTTACTCTTCTTGGATTAGGCCAATAGCCTGTTCCGACCTCAGATTTCATTCCATCCCTTCATAGGACGACCGATATCTCTTCTTCCCGTAGGACGGTATTCCAGGGCAAGTTTTGGGATTCTGTCGTTATCCATCCTCAGAACGTGGTTTTTCCAATTTATCCTGTTTTGGAATATTCTTTCATTCATTGAGAATATATTTAATTCTTGTCTTATCTCTTCATTTCGTATTTTATCTTTTAGGGAGTATCCTTTCACTGATCTTAGGAATCTCATTTCAGATGATTGTATTTTATTCCTATAGCTTGTTTTATCCACCCCTGTCTCACTTCCATATAACAAAGTTCGTACAGCAATAGTCTTATAGAATTTAAGCTGCGTATCTTCTCTTACTTTCCGTTTTAGTGTTCGGCGAATTGTCCCACACATATATTGAAATCGATGAAGCTTCTTCTTCACCTCGTCATCATCATTAAAAGATATTTCACAACCAAGGTACTACATAATAATAATAATAATCGTATGGCCTCAGCTACCGTGTGCAGACATTTCAATTTGACGCCATCTGGCTGTCTGCTCGTCAATTTCGACGTTCCGTTTTACTCTAGGCCCCCACTAGACGGCAGACCGAGTAAACCGAAACTCTCTTGGGCGTCTATGGCTGAGATTTAATGAATTTTGTCGGGTAAACACCAAATGTGTCACCAGAGATCTTTTACATGCCGACATCGTACGACATGGAGTGTCGAATGGACTTTTTTCCGCCCTTCAAAAATCCGACTACCTCTGCCGGGTTTGAACCCGCTATCTTGGGATCCGGAGGCCGACACTCTACCGCTGATCCACAGAGGCAGCTACCAAGGTACTTAAAATTTGAGACTTGTTCTACTGGTTGATTGTCAATTACTATCTTCGCTCTGATAGGATATTTCCATTACCACGCCATAACTTTGGTTTTTGCTCTGGATAGCCGAAGATTATAACTTTTACAAATGGTGTTTAACTGATGTATTGATTTCTATAGTTTATCTTCATCATCCTGCAGGATAAATTGATCATCTGCAAAGAGCATAGTATTTATGTATGTGTTTGTGTTCAATTTTATTCCAGAGTGCAAAATTCGTTTCCAATTTCTGATTACTTCATCTATATATATATATATATATTAAATAGTGTTGGAGAGAGGCTCCATCCCTGACGTACACCTTGATTAATTAATATTTCTTCCGTTAGTTTGTATCCTAAATCTAACACAATTCTCGTCCTTTGGTACAGATTTTGGATAACTTGAATAAGATGTTTAAGGTATCCATTTTTTACGATTGTATTCCGTAACTGTTCTCTATCTACCCTATCAAAGCCTTTTCATAGTCGACAAAAGCGACATAAGTATTCAAGTTAAATTCTCTTCTCTAGTATCTGTTTGAGGCTAAACATATTATCTGTACAGGATCTGCCTTTCCTAAATCCACATTGTTCTTCCAATAAGAGATTGTTTGTTCCATAAAAAATAGGAAGATTCTTAGCATAAGGTCATATTTGTATATATTGGTTCCAAATGTTTAACTGAGACAAGACCTGGATCTTGACCTTAAGATTGACAATAGGCTGAAGATGCCCAAAACCAGGGCGAAACATGTACCTTTGTAGTGTATACAAATCACTTAGAATTTAATCACCATAAACGTTGAATTGTATTGAATAGGTGGCACAGTAAATTTGTTTCTAATAGAAACTTATTGTGAGGAACTGTTAACAAGTAAAACAAGGTTTACACTGATGCTGGGAGCTAATATAACGGGAACCGAAAATCTAAAACTGCTAGTCATCGGAAAATTGGCGAAGCCTCGCTGTTTTTCCGGTGTGAATTAATTACCGCAGGCCCCGTGGTGTAGGGGTAGCGTGCCTGCCTCTTACCCGGAGGCCCCGGGTTCGATTCCCGGCCAGGTCAGGGATTTTTACCTAGACCTGAGAGCTGGTTCGAGGTCCACTCAGCCTACGTGATTAGAATTGAGGAGCTATCTGACGGTGAGATGGCGGCCCCGGTCTAGAAAGCCAAGAATAACGGCCGAGAGGATTCGTCGTGCTGACCACACGACACCTCGTAATCTGCAGGCCTTCGGGCTGAGCAGCGGTCGCTTGGTAGGCCAAGGCCCTTCAAGGGCTGTAGTGCCATGGGGTTTGGTTTGGTTTTGAATTAATTACCGGTCACGTACGAAAGCAACCCCCGAATTTGCGGATGACAAGCTCCATTTACGAATCTCGGCTGCGTGGTATTGACGAGAAGTGTCAACGTGAAGGAGGAAGAGTTAACACTAACAAACAGAAGAGACCAGCGGTTTTTTTTTCCAAAGGTGTTACCGGAGGTATATTTCTTGTTTCACAACTGTATGTACTGTATCCTGTTTTCTAAAAAAGTTGCTATAATAAGGATTATAATTAAAGTGATGCCGTAAAATAGAGTTTGTTTGTATATTTTAAAAATAATGTATTCAGTATAAGCCCGTAGACGCATATGATTCAATTATGTGCTATACATGCTCAAAAATCTCGACATTTCGATAACTCGAAATAAAATTTAGCTCCCGAGGTGATTCGAGATATCGAGGTTCGTCTGTATTCAGAGCAAAGCCCTACCCTGTCACATTCCTATTCCTACAGACCACCCTAACAATCTATCCCCATTCCACTACCACCGTATCCTCACTCAACTCACAGACCGGCTGCCTCCATAGGAACAGACTTTACTGAGGTAAACCCTAATACTCCTCCACCCCTCAAATTACACCCCCTCTCCGGTAATGTTCATCAACTGATAACAGTTAGGCCTACATGCTCAAAAAACCGGTTGGATTTCCTCACCATTTATCTTCTCCTTATTCAATGTAGTTTTGTAATTTGTAATAGCATCACTGTATGTGTATATGCAGGGTTATTCACCTAAGATCTTACACGGAAATAACATCTAAACTGTTAAAGATTTCGATATTCTGTTTTCATTTTCGTAAAGGATACCCAAGGGATTGCAAAATATTGCGCTACTTATTCTCATGGGATGATTAATAATCGAGATATTGATACTAACTCCACATTTTTAAGCGGAACTGCACGAATACATACAGCTGGCCTAAAAGTTCAACTGCGTACAAGTTCAAATACGTAAGTATTTTCAAAACCGGACAGTTACTTTTTGAGATATCAATAACAAACCGCATTTGGGCTTTTGCATGCCGCATCAGACAGTGTGCCGTCGGCCAAGGACGTATTGGCACGCAAGCTGTTTCCTGGCATTGATTTAAGCCACAGAACGGATACCAGGCATGTACTGTAAAGTATCGTACACATAACGTGATGTACCGTACCATACCGTGGGTGTGCAACGTTATTGTATGACTGGCGAACACACAACGGGGAAGGGAGATAAAAGTGTTTTGTTTTGTTTTCAAGTGTAACAGGTTGCGCTCAGTTTGGCGTCTTTCCCCACGGATGGGAATGGGAAGGATTTGGAATGGACGTGAGCCGTGGAGTATTTCAAAGATATAAATCCAGCATTTGCCTGGTGTTGAGCATGAGACACCATAGAAATCACTTTCAGGTCAGATGAGGCAGGACTCAAATCTGCGCTCTCCCGAATGCATGCTATCATAGTCTCGCTTGAGTTCCGCGGGCCGGGCTGAGTGGCTCAGACGGTTAAGGCGCTGGCCTTCTACCCTCCACTCGGCAGGTTCGATCCTGGCTCAGTCCGGTGGTATTTGAAGGTGCTCAAATACGACAGCCTCGTGCCAGTATATTTACTGGCACGTAAAAGAACTCCCGCGGGACTAAATTCCGGCATCTTGGCGTCTCCGAAGACCGTAACAGTAGTTAGTGGGACGTAAAGCAAATAACATCATCATTATTATTATTATTATTATTATTATTATTATTATTATTATTATTATTATTATTATTATTATTATTATTATTATTATTATTATTATTTCCGCGGAGATTAATACGTGTAAAATAAATCAATAATCGTGTTGCTGCCATCTCACCATCAGCTCTGAACATCCCACATAATAAGCTGAGCTGTTTGTCTCCTAATGTCATACACACTTTGCAAACCCATCACATGTGTACGATATGTTTACATGCCTGATATCCTTTCTGCGGCTAGAATCACACCCAGGAAGTGCTTGCGCATCAATATGTCCTTGCCCGATTTCACGCTGTCTGATGCGGCATGCAAAACCGCGCATGCTGTTCTTATTGATATCTCAAAACGTAACTGTCCGATTTTGAAAATACTTACATATTTGAACTTGTACGCAGTTGAACTTAGGCCAGCTGTATGAATTTGTGCCGCTCCATTTAAAAATATGGAGTTAGTACCAATATCTCGGTTGTTAATCCCCCCTTGAGAATACGTAGTACATTATTTTATTTTGCTAGTTGCTTTACGTCGCACCGACACAGATAGGTCTTATGGCAACGATGGGACAGCACATTGTTTTACCAGGTCCTGGTTATCATTTACGAATATGAAAACAGAATACAAATGCAGTAGAACCCCGTTTATCCGAAATACAGCGGGCGGAGCCACTTCGGTTGACGCGTTTCTTCGGATGACACATGGTAAATATTTTCGGAAGTTAAATGTCGAAATAAAAATGCATAAACTCTGTAAAGCAAAGGTGCACACTGTATATTAACATTAAAATGTTTATCTGCATTTAGGGCAGTCGCCCAGGTGGCAGATTCCCTCTCTATTTTTTTCCTAGTCTTTTCTTAAATGATTGCAAAGAAATTGGAAATTTATTGAACGTCTCCCTTGGTAAGTTATTCCAATCCCTAACTCCCCTTCCTGTAAACGAATATTTGCCTCAATTCGTCCTTTTGAATTCCAATTTTACCTTCATATTGTGATCTTTCCTACTTTTAAAGACACCACTCAAACTTATTCGTCTACTAATGTCATTCCACGCCATCTTTGCACTGACAGCTCGGAACATACCACTTAGTCGAGCAGCTCGTCTTCTTTCTCCCAAGTCTTCCCAGCCCAAACTTTGCAACATTCTGTAACGTTACTCTTTCGTTGGAAGTAACCCAGAACAAATCGAGCTGCTTTTTTCTTTTTTTGATTTTTCTTGAGTTCTCGAATCAAGTAATTAATCCTGGTGAGACCAAAACGGTACTCCCTACTTGGGGGAGTTGGGTCCTTACCAGAAACTTATATGCCCGCTCCTTTATTTATCTGATGTTCTTGATAATTTCTTTATTCAATTTAATGATGTCCATATTTTAAATGAAGTATTTTGTACATAGGCCTTGTGTGTACGATCAAATGAAGTGTAACTGACGAACAAGCAAGCTACTAATGCTATATGGATGTAGCTCTCGTACTTTCAAATGAGTTCGTTGCGATGTTTTATACCATGTTGAGCTGTGTCAGCTCAAGAGTTCAGTGTAATTATATAAGTATTGATTACTAAAGTGGTGTTTGGAATGTTGTGAAATGCGTTTATGTGATATGATGTTCAGCATGAATAAGCTTACACAGTTGATGTCGTAGCAGCGCAACAGCATGGTCTTGGTAAACTGGGTTTAAAAAGCAAGTTTGGAATTTAAGTCACCTTTAAAATATTTGAAGCTTTCAGTAGAGGAAAATAAAACCAATATTCCCTTTGCGAAAATCAAATAATCATATGTCTCCCGGTCACAGCCATCCATTAACAGTTGCTAATTTCAGACGGCAACCAGCCATAAGACAGCCTCCACGATTGCTAGGTAACATTGTCTGAACATCCGTCCATACCTTACATCACTGCCTGGACGGTTGCTATGGTTACATTTCCGTCACACATTTTGTCACGTCATGTTAAACAAATATTATTGGATGACTCTCAGTCATAAGACATATTTATGTCAAACACTGCGTCGAATCTTTTCTTTCCATTAAATCTTAGTATACGTGATTTATGTCAAACTATAGCTTTTATTTCACTTATAATGGGCTCTACGTTACACGATCTTTTCTGAGATTTTGTAGAAAAACGAAGCCAGTCTTCGTATGTCCTGCAAATTCGATGAGTTCTAGTATGCCTCTTCAGTGACGCCTAGGCTGTTTATGACGGCTGTTGGCGGAGCTGTGGAGGATCAAGCTAGCCTTCGGGCTGAATACCTAACAACACAGCAGTGCTAATGGTTCATTGTAGCTGGTACTATATTCAATGCCGCCTGTTGGGCTTGAGCTTCGCGTATAACAATGTGCTCCCAAACCCCAGTGTAACGCTCTAGAACTTTTGATGTATTTGTAGATATTCTGGATGCAGAGTACGTTTCGGTCTACAAGTGGCTACGCCTGGTCCGTGGTCCGACAACTCTGCATTCCGTCCGACCAACCGGTTCTACCGTGGCTCTACGTCTCTATTCGAGAGCTGGTTCCCATCGTCAGCTGTCCTGAAAATGATTGTCCGTGGTTTTCCATTCCCCTGCACTAAGGCAAATGCCGGGACAGTTCCTCGTATAGGCCACGGCCGCTAACCTCCTCAGCTTCTCCGCAAATCTCCCTGGCCTGAGAGACCACGCCACCGTCTAGGAGGCCCGCCTCCCACTTTCAGGGACAGAATTAAAACTTATTTAGTAGTAGTTGATGATTGCCACTCTTCTAAATCTATAGATGACTATCTGATACTCACGACTTCGCTCGCGCCAATTTCAAAGAAACGTGTAGGAAGATAAACCATGCGTCCTGATCTCGTGAGATAGGCTATAGGTATCCTCATAAACAGAATTAAACCCCCTTTTCAGTTCTTTTCAGCCACCTCCCGCCAAGTGGATATTCCGAAAACAAAAATACGTGTTTATATATGTTTAAAGGTGATTCCAAACACCAATATTTACGTCTGTAACTTGTTCAGTTTTTGAGATATACTCACTTTAAAAATTTATCCCCTTTTTCACTCCTTTTCACGCCTTTAAGTGGACTTTCCGAAAACAAAAATACGTGTTTCTATATTTTTAAAAATGATTTCAAACACCAATATTTTCGTCTGTAACTTGTTAAGGTTTTGAGATATACTCATTTTAAAAATGTATCCCCCTTTTCACTTCTTTTCACCCCCTTAAGTTGACTTTCCGAAAACAAAAAAATACGTGTTTCTTTATTTTCAATGGAGATTCCAATACCAATTTTCATGTCTGTAACATATTCTGTTCTTGAAATATTCGTATCTTCATAAAAAAGAATTAAACCCCCGTTTTCACCCCCCGTTAATAGGATTTTCCGAAAACAAAGAAATACGGGTTTTTTACTTTCAAAGGAGATTCCAAATAACAAATTTTCCGTCTGTACACTGTTAAGTATTTGAGATACAGATATACTCATTTAAACTCCCCTTTTCACCCCGTTAGCGAAGGAATATCCATAAATGCTCCCTTGGTGGGCACCTACTCTATAATATAAATGTATATCCAAAGTTTCACAGTCAGTCAGTCAGTCAGTCAGTCAGTCAGTCAGTCAGTCAGTCAGTCAGTCAGTCAGTCAGTCAGTCAGTCAGTCAGTCAGTCAGTCAGTCAGTCAGTCAGTCAGTCAGTCAGTCAGTCAGTCAGTCAGTCAGTCAGTCAGTCAGTCAGTCAGTCAGTCAGTCAGTCAGTCAGTCAGTCAGTCAGTCAGTCAGTCAGTCAGTCAGTCAGTCAGTCAGTCAGTCAGTCAGTCAGTCAGTCAGTCAGTCAGTCAGTCAGTCAGTCAGTCAGTCAGTCAGTCAGTCAGTCAGTCAGTCAGTCAGTCAGTCAGTCAGTCAGTCAGTCAGTCAGTCAGTCAGTCAGTCAGTCAGTCAGTCAGTCAGTCAGTCAGTCAGTCAGTCAGTCAGTCAGTCAGTCAGTCAGTCAGTCAGTCAGTCAGTCAGTCAGTCAGTCAGTCAGTCAGTCAGTCAGTCAGTCAGTCAGTCAGTCAGTCAGTCAGTCAGTCAGTCAGTCAGTCAGTCAGTCAGTCAGTCAGTCAGTCAGTCAGTCAGTCAGTCAGTCAGTCAGTCAGTCAGTCAGTCAGTCAGTCAGTCAGTCAGTCAGTCAGTCAGTCAGTCAGTCAGTCAGTCAGTCAGTCAGTCAGTCAGTCAGTCAGTCAGTCAGTCAGTCAGTCAGTCAGTCAGTCAGTCAGTCAGTCAGTCAGTCAGTCAGTCAGTCAGTCAGTCAGTCAGTCAGTCAGTCAGTCAGTCAGTCAGTCAGTCAGTCAGTCAGTCAGTCAGTCAGTCAGTCAGTCAGTCAGTCAGTCAGTCAGTCAGTCAGTCAGTCAGTCAGTCAGTCAGTCAGTCAGTCAGTCAGTCAGTCAGTCAGTCAGTCAGTCAGTCAGTCCATGTTATTTTATATCTACATATGTAGGTGGATTTACTCAGCTCAAGAAAATATGGAGGTAGAGAAGAGGCTATATCAAGAATATCTTCTTCCTTAGTATTTAATGACTAATGTGTGTTTCATCAGATACTTTCTTCTTACCGAGAGAGTTGGCTGTGCAGTTAGGGGCCAGTAGCTGTGAGCTTGCATTCGGGAGATAGTGGGTTCGAGCCCCAGTGTCGGCAGCCCTGAAGATGGTTTTTCGTTGTTTTCTACTTTCATACCAGGCAATTGCTGAGGCAGTACTTTAATTAAGGCCACGGTCGCTTCTAGCACTTTCATATCCCATAGAACCTATCTGTGTCGCTGCGATAGGGTTGCGTATTTTTAATATTATAAGAAATAAGGGACATTTATCTAAATACGGGATTTTTTTTTTACAAAGGTAAGGGACAGTTCATAAATACCTGAAAATCAAACTTTAGGTACCAATTTCAATAAGATTAAAATTAGTTTCATTAACAGATTAAGATTACTGAAATTCGTAAAAGAAACTAGCTTACACCCTCTTAACAGTACAGACAGTACCATGCATTACGTATGACAGAAAATGCAGAAAAAAATATTAGAAGTATCTTATTTTCTCCATCTGTACTTCACATTTGACTTAGCTGACTTTAAAATTGCACTGTCTAACTGTATCATGCAATGGAACTCTACAAGACACATTCATGTTTACAGTAATTACCTACTAGTTCACTTTTAATCAGACCTACTGAACATGTGTTTCTACTGTCTGACCACTTATTATACATTAAGGAGAAAACGCGTTCAACAAATGCACTTGAGCCAGTAACACTCATTACAAAAGAGACAAATTATTCTAATTCTATTAGTTTGTGTTGTCCTTTATGACTAGTAAACACTGACAACCCCTTGTTTGAGTCTTCTTCTGTACTCTCCAAAGTATTGCCAGGAATGTTCATACAGTTACTTCATATCAATCATTTCCGTTAACTGGAAGGAATGATAACACAATTTACATAGAATTAGTCTCAAATTGCATGAACAATCACGTTAGAAATTGAAATGAAAGACCTACAGAAGAACGCGGCGGAAGACGAGGTAAATAACCCAGCATGCTCAGCTTTACTAGCAAATGGCGAAACATCACGTGATTTCCTTCCTCTGAGGGTCCGAAGAGAAAAAAAAAAATAATGGAGCTACTTTGAACTTCAGTGGCGCTCAAATCAAATACGGATTTAAATATATTTAGAGACAAAAAAAGACAAACACTCGTTTTTATGGGACAACAGTTCACAATACGGGACGCAAAATGTTCACCTCTAATACGGGATGTCCCGTACAATACGGGACAGGTGGCAACGCTACGGTGCGAGGTAAAGCAGCTCATAAAATAAATTTTCCCGCGTACTGCACATCACTTGTTTAATGTTTATGCTTTCCAATGTCTGTGATATAAAGTGGTAGTCGGATTTTTGAAGGGCGGAAAAAATTCCATTCTATACTCCATGTCGTACGATGTCGGCATATAAAAGACCTCTGGTGACACATTTGGTGTTTACCCGACAAAATTCATTAAATCTCAGCCATAGACGCCCAAGAGAGATCCGGTTTACTCTGTCTGCCATCTAGTGGGCCTAGAGTAAAACGAAACGTCGAAATTGACGAGCAGACAGCCAGATAGCGTCAAATCGAAATGTCTGAGGCCATACGATTATTATTATTTATTATAACTCCTTTTCTTAATTTTTATTTTCCGTAATTATTACTCCTCAAATAAATCTCAAACTTTTGAGCAGGGAGAAGGTTTTGCCCCTTAGGTGGCCCCGCCAACTCCAGGGAGGAATATAAAACGTTTTTTATTAATAATAACGTGAGTGGATTAGTACATAAGTGGAAGCAGTGCCAGTCTTTGCTAGAGAATTCCCACAGCTCACAAGTCGAGGGTCTTTAGGGGATATAAATGTTCTCTTTCGTTTCATTTCTACGTCTATCTCACTCCATTCCGGCGTACTCTCACGTTATGTGATGTAAAATCAATAGAGGGAAGCGCCTTCAATATCTGTGCACCTGAATGAACAGAATATTGATAGCTCGTTTGTTAACTGTATGAAGTACGTCGTAAAGGAACGTTGACAAGATCTTTCTTCTGCCCTTGTGGGTGGGATGTCGAGAGGAAGGTTTTAAAAGTAGGACTATTAGGCAGTACCATATGGCTGATAAAGCAGGCATGAGGCAGTTTTTAAAAAGTAATTATGATCGGTGGAAAACGGTAAATAAGAATTTAAACAGACTCTGGGATGGGTTTAAAGAAATTGTTGAGGAATGTGAAAACAAGTTTGTACCTTTAAAGGTGGTAAGGAAGGATAAAGACCCACCTTATTATAATAGAGAAATAAAGAGACTAAGAAGGAGGTGCAGATTGGAAAGAAATAGAGTTAGAAATGGCTGTGGAAGTAAGGAGAAATTGAAGGAACTTACTAGGAAATTGAATCTAGCAAAGAAGGCAGCTAAGGATAACATGATAGCAAGCATAATTGGCAGTTATACAAATTTTAGTGAAAAATTGAAGGGTATGTATAGGTATTTTAAGGCAGAAACAGGTTCCAAGCAGGACATTCCAGGAATAATTAATGAACAAGGAGAGTGTGTATGTGAGGATCTTCAAAAGGTAGAAGTATTCAGTCAGCAGTATGTAAAGATTGTTGGTTACAAGGATAATGTCCAGATAGAGGAGGTGACTAATGCTAAAGAAGTATTAAAATTTACATATGATAACAATTATATTTATAATAAGATACAAAAGTTGAAAACTAGAAAAGCGGCTGGAATTGATGAGATTTCTGGGGATATACTAAAGACAATGGGTTGGGATATAGTGCCATATCTGAAGTACTTATTTGATTATTGTTTGGTTGAAGGAGCTATACCAAATGAATGGAGAGTTGCTATAGTAGCCCCTGTGTATAAAGGAAAGGGTGATAGACATATAGCTGAAAAATACAGGCCAGTAAGTTTGACATGCGTTGCATGTACGCTTTGGGAAGGCATTCTTTATGATTATATAAGACATGTTTGTGAAATTAATAACTGGTTCGATAGAAGGCAGTTCGGGTTTAGGAAAGGTTACTCCACTGAAGCTCATCTTGTAGGATTCCAGCAAGATATAACAGATATTTTGGATTCAGGAGGTCAAATGGGCTGTATCGCGATTGACCTGTCTAATGCATTTGATAGGGTGGATCATGGGAGACTACTGGCAAACATGAGTGCAATTGGACTAGACAAATGAGTGACTGAATGGGTTGCAATCTTTCTAGAAAATAAATCTCGGAGAATTAGAGTAGGCGAAGCTTTATCTGACCCTGTAATAATTAAGAGGGGAATTCCTCAAGGCAGTATTATTGGACCTTTATGTTTTCTTATATATATAAATGATATGAGTAAAGGATAAAGGAGTGGAATCAGAGGTAAGGCTTTTTCCAGATGATGTTATTCTGTATACAGTAATAAATAAGTTACAAGATTGTGAGCAACTGCAAAATGACCTCGATAATGTTGTGAGATGGACAGCAGGCAATGGAATGTTGATAAACGGGGTTAAAAGCCAGGTTGTGAGTTTCACAAATAGGACATGTCCTCTCAGTTTTAATTACTGCGTTGATGAGGTGAAAGTTCCTTTTGGGATCATTGTAAGTATCTAGGTGTTAATATAAGGAAAGATCTTCATTGGGGTAATCACATAAATGGGATTGTAAACGAAGGATACAGATCTCTGCACATGGTTATGAGGGTGTTTAGGGGTTGTAGTAAGGATGTAAAGGAGAGGACATACAAGTCTCTGGTAAGACCCCAACTAGAGTATGGTTCCAGTGTGTGGGACCCTCACCAGGATTACTTGATTCAAGAACTGGAAAAAAAAAATGCAAAGAAAAGCAGCTCGATTTGTTCTGGGTGATTTCCGAAAAAAGAGTAGCGTTACAAAAATGTTGCAAAGTTTGGGCTGGGAAGACTTGGGAGAAAGGAGACGAGCTGCTCGACTAAGTGGTATGTTCCGAGCTGTCAGTGGAAAGATGGAGTGGAATGACATCAGTAGACGAATAAGTCTGAGTGGCGTCTTTAAAAGTAGGAAAGATCACAATATGAAGATAAAGTTGGAATTCAAGAGGACAAACTGGGGCAAATATTCGTTTATAGGAAGGGGAGTTATGGATTGGAATAACTTACCTAGGGAGATTTTCAATAAATTTCCAATGTCATTGAAATCATTTAAGAAAAGGCCAGGAAAACAACAGATAGGGAATATGCTACCTGGACGACGGCCCTAAATGCATATCAGTATTGATTGATTGATTGATTGATTGATTATACCACAGTATCCGTTGCGACTAAAAGTTCTGAACTGTCTGTGGTACTAAGCTTGGTTATATGGTGTGGGCCATGGGTGAGTCTGACAGTATTTTACTTGCCGGGCTGAATGGCTCAGGCGGTTGAGGCGCTGGCCTTCTGACCCCAACCTGGCAGGTTCGATCCTGGCTCAGTCCGGTGGTATTTGAAGGTGCTCAAATACGTCAGCCTCGTGTCGGTAGATTTACTGGCACGTAAAAGAACTCCTGCGGGACAAAATTCCGGCACCTTGGCTTCTCCGAAAACCGTAAAAGAGTAGTTAGTGAGACGTAAAGCAAATAACATTATTATTAATAGTACTTCACTTACAGTTGTGCCGTATTCCGGGCCACCTTTTGAACAGACTAAAGCGGAAGTAACGTCTTTGCCTCACCACACTCGCCTTGGTTGCCAAATGAACAGGCGCGCGATTGAAAATTTTACTCCAACACCATAACACACTGTCACTTGAGCACATTTGCATTAATTTATTCCTGTTTGTGGAGTTCCATGCCGCCACTGTTGTTTTAAACGTAACATGACAGTAACTGCACCCACGTGGTCAAGTAAGTATGGCAGCTCCGCATTGGATACACCATTGCCGTAACTCATGCTGACAGTAGGCACAAATCGCCCGGCCCCTTTCTTCTCTCCTACCACGTCACAGCACTGTAGCCTCAGCCCCTCTTACCCGTGTCTTGTGTCTTCCCCTGGCCTATACCCTCTCTTCCGCTTTAGTCTGTTCAGAAGGTGGCCCAGAGAATAGTTTCCTCCCTTTCAAATTTTTTAAAATCCGAACTCTCTAGGTGAACTCTTCTTGTCTGGCGACCAGGCGTTCCGTATTCTAGAAACAGATAATAGTAAAATAGTTTATCAAGAGCCTATTCCTTTAATTAGCTCTGTATATTCACACACGTATAGATAATTTTGACTTCAACACTCGGTTGCTCTCCGGAATCAGCGAAGGACTGAGGGTGCGTGGCTGTGGGACGTTCGCAGGGTGCACAAGGCGATTGGATACGAGAAGCGAGGAGAACATAGGTCAAGTATCACTGGCGAGTGTACCAGTGACAGACACGAGCCGAAGCACTGTCAAAGCGCGTATTTAGATTGAAATAAATGATCTTGGTGTGACACTTTAAAACTAATACGGTCTTTCCTTCGAAAAATATTTAGACGATATTTCTAGAAAATTGTTTAAATTACTTGGCTTTCTGGGAATTAGCATTGTCAACTGCTAGGGTATGTTGGGGTATTCCTTTTGGGCCTCATAGGGCAGGGCCGGGCATGTTATCCCTGGGAGAGTGGCTCCTTTTCTCACCAGGGAGGGATGGCACGGCCGGACAGTAGTTATAGGGGTGGCCCCTTGCATGTGGACTGGTTTTCCGCCCGTGTAGGGGACCACCAAGTTAATTTTAGGAACATAGGGTTAAGTTAGATGTAGGGGTGGCCGTTACATGTGGACTGGTCATCCGCCCATGTAAGAGGCCGCTTAGTAGATTTAGTTTGTATGATTTTAATTCTGTTTGGGGTGGCGCCTTGCATGTGGACTGGTATTCCGTCCGTGTGGGGGGCCACCAAGTTAATTGTAGGATTATAGGGTTGTAGGGGTGGCCCTTATATGTGGCCTGGTCATCCGCCCATGTAAGAGGCCGTTTAGTAGATTTAGTTTGTGTGATTGTAATTCTGTTTATAATTGTTCCGTGTCGTTGGTTGTAGTGGTTCTTCCTGTTTTATTGGTATTGTGAACATGTATTCGGGCGAAAAGCCTGTAATGTTCAATGAATTACTCGTATTACTTGGCTTTCTGAAAGAAACTGCGCCGAATTTGTATCTCCTAGAACTCTGATAACTTTCTTTTGATCTCTAAGTTTATGTAATTAATGACACATTTAATTAGTCATGTGTGTTTTGTGAAATGTGAACACTAAAATAGGTCAAAATATAAATAACAGTCGTCTGCTTAACACGTTCTTGAAGAAATTATTCCTATGCAAGCAACGTGTAGAAAATCAGAGGATAGATGATCGGCTTAGGGTAATTACATGTCGTATTCTCTATCTGTCATTTCTCATTGTTTGGTAACTTCTTCGAGCTGCAGCCGTGTGCCTTTAGAGGGAAGTCGCGTTGCTAATTATGAAATCTCACCATTTTACATGTAGGGTAAGGTGGTACATTTTCGATCAAAATTTAATTAATTATACAATCACACTTCATTTGCAGTGTTACCAACATTATTTTACATCGACCATGAAGAAAACACTTTAAACTATGGCACACATTATTAATAATAATAATGTTATTTGATTTACGTCCCACTAACTACTTTTACGGTTTTCGGAGACGCCGGTGTGCCGGAATTTAGTCCCGCAGGAGTTCTTTTACGTGCCAGTAAATTTACCAACACAAGGCTGACGTATTTGAGCACCTTCAAATACTACCGGACTGAGCCAGGATCGAACCTGCCAAGTTTGGGTCAGAAGGCCAGCGCCTCAACCGTCTGAGCCACTCAGCCCGGCGCACACATTATTAATCATAGTATAATAGTATTTAAATAAACCATAGTTGTAAAAGTTTTGCGAATCGGAAGAGCCTGTCTTTGATCGCAATTCTACCGTTGGTGGTACAATTTGGATTACACACATTTTTCATACTCAAAATATCTCTTTCCTTTTCCCCCAACACATATTTCATGATAGCACGTATTGAAGTCCTGGTTTGAATCCATGGTTCTTTTGTAAGGTCATTCTTACCGTTGCAGTCCACCGAGCTCGATAGCTGCAGTCGCTTAAGTGAGGCTAGTATCCAGTAATCGGGAGATAGTGGGTTCGAGCCCCACTGTCGGCAGCCCTGAAGATGGCTTTCCGTGGTTTCCCATTTTCACACCAGGCAAATGCCGGGGCTGTACCTTAATTAAGGCCACGGCCGCTTCCTTCCTACCCTTACTTAGCCCTTTCCTATCCCATCGTCACCATAAGACCTGTGTCTGTCAGTGCGACGTAAAGTGAATTGTTAAAATAAAATAAAAAAGAGTTCAAACAACTCATGCAGAACTTCGAACATTCATAACAATAAACCCTTTTAATTTTACGACCATGGAATTCATTATTATTTTTTAAACAATACTATCATCAGTACATCTCTACTGTTCTCCCTGAACAATGGCACAAATGAATACAGGGATACAACACGTGATTTTTAATGATGTTTGTTATTGGTGTAGAGATTAGTACATGTCGTCCATTCACCGGATTCATAATCTCATTTTCATCGCAACTGTTACACGTTCTGTCCATATACATTACCAATAAATATTTATAGGTAATTTTGTATTTTTTTATAAAAGTCCCTAAATATATATATTTATTTCCGTTTCTTGATTCATGAAGATTCTTGTAGATTGTTATACCTTTGACTAACCTTAAGGCAATAAAACCCATACGATAGATAGATAGATAGATATAGTTAGATAAATCAATCAATCAATCAATCAATCAATCAATCAATCAATCAATCAATCAATCAATCAATCAATCAATCAATCAATCAATCAATCAATCAATCAATCAATCAATCAATCAATCAATCAATCAATCAATCAATCAATCAATCAATCAATCAATCAATCAATCAATCAATCAATCAATCAATCAATCAATCAATCAATCAATCAATCAATCAATCAATCAATCAATCAATCAATCAATCAATCAATCAATCAATCAATCAATCAATCAATCAATCAATCAATCAATCAATCAATCAATCAATCAATCAATCAATCAATCAATCAATCAATCAATCAATCAATCACATTGTGGTTCTGTCAGGGGCAATAGAGGAGGCACTGGACCAAATTGCCCAACTCCAGGAAGAAGCAAGTAAGGCAGGCCTACGGATCTCCTTCGAGAAGATACAATACATGACGAACATCAAAACAACACCCAGATGGATGACAGTTGAGAGAGAAAAAAAGGATTCAGAAAGTGGAGAAATTCAAATATCTGGGGGAGTGGCTAGACAATACCTGCCAGGAAGAGAGGCACTGTTATCGAGAATCAACAAAATGAACTTGGCATATAAACTAACTATGAACACTTACAACAAGAAGAATGTCTCAACGTATGGACAACTCAGACACTACCAGACATTGATCCGCCCGGAGCTGAAAATGACACCTGATAAAAACAGGACTGGTCAAAATGTTGGAACTATCGAAAGAAAGATTCTGAGGACGATGCTGGGACCGCAAAGAACAGAGGATGGATCATACAGAAAGAAAGGAACAAGATGGAAAATATCTCAGAGACCACCCAGAAGAGGAGAGCCATGTTCTTCGGACATATCTACAGAATGAAACCGGGAAGACTGGCCAATCAGATGATAAGATATTTTGAGATCAGGAAAACTACAGTGCGCTGGTACCAGGAGGTGAAGAAGGACCTGGAAGAAATGGGAATACAAGGAACGGAAATAAGCAACAGGGATGATCAAGACCACCAAGAGTTAGATCATGTACCAACGCGCCGTCGACAGAAGAAAAGAGGAGATTGCAGAGTGAAAGGTTGAATGAGAACTGGACGAGGATTAAAGCCCAGAAACGGACGAAGCTGAATTCGAATTAACGTGGTCCATAGTCAGCAAAAACGGAAGAAGAAGAAGAAGAAGAAATAACTTCCATATGTACTGAACACGAACTAATACGTTTTTAATTACAGTAATTTCATGTGGCTATTTCAAGAGTGGTGCATCCCTTGTCAGGCAGACCCGGCCCGGATGGGAATCGAACTCGGGACCCTCTGAATCGAAGGCCTCAACCACGGAGCCGGTAGAAGATAATACTTATCGATATATCTATAATATTTTACTAGTGAAAAAATAAGCTAGTAGACCTATATGCCTCTTTTTCTCCTTGATTCATTCCGTTTTATTTCTTTTGTTCCATTTTTAAAATATTGCTGTGGTTGATTTGCCCTTGTTTTTAGTGTGTGCGTAGATACTTTTTAAAGTTTTTTTAAAAATCTTGGGATTGTTTCCGTTGTGCAATTTCCTCTGTGTGGATTATGCTATGGGATTTTATTTTATTCTATTCCGTTTGATACTTGTGTTTTATTTAAAATGCCGGCCCCGCGATGTAGGGGTAGCGTGCCTGCCTCGTACACGGATGTCTGGGGTTCGATTCCCGGTCAGACATTTTTACCTGGATCTGACGACTGGCTGAGGTCCACTTAGCCTACATGATTGCAATTGATTTTCTTTATTTTTTGCTAGTTGCTTTACGTCGCACCGACACAGGTCTTATGGCGACGATGGGACAGGAAAGGGCTAGGAGTGAGAAGGAAGCGGCCGTGGCCTTAATTAAGGTACAGCCCCAGCATTTGCCTGGTCTGAAAATGGGAAACCACGGAAAACCATTTTCAGGGCTGCCGACAGTGGGATTCGAACCTACTATCTCCCGAATACTGGATACTGGGCGCACTTAAGCGACTGCAGCTATCGAGCTCGGTTATTGCAATGGAGGGACTAACTGACGGTAAGATAGTGGCCCCGGTCGATAAAGCGAAGAATAACGGCAGAGAGGTTTCGTCGTGCTGACCATACAACTTCTCGTGATCTGCAGGCCTACGGGCTGAGCAGCGGTCGGTTGGATGGCCCTGGCCCTTCGGGACTGTTGCGCCATGGGGTTTGATTTGGTTTGGTTTTAGTTAAAAGACGTTTGCAATTAAACTGTGAACTTCAATTGTGGACACTTACGAAATATTCAAATAAATAATGAAGAATCAGTTTTCTTCTTCTTCTTCTTGTACCATATCCTCATTGAATGTCAGCTGTCATCAGGGCGATCTGGGTCTTGTTCTCAGCAACTCGGAAAAGAGTGGGGTATAATATAATTTCGTGTGGCTATTTCTAGCCGAGTGCAGCCGTTGTAAGGCAGACCCTCCGATGAGGGTGGGCGGCATCTGCCATGTGTAGGTAACTGCGTGTTATTGTGGTGGATGATAGTGTTATGTGTAGTGTGTGAGTTGAAGGGATGTCCGGGCCATTGGAATTAACCAATGAAGGTTAAAATCCCCGACCCGGCCGAGAATCGAACCCGGGACCCTCTGAAGCGAAAGCCAGTACGCTGACCATTCAGCCAACGAGTCGGACAAGAGTGGGGTACTGAGCACGTACCATTCTCGTAGATTTCGTAGCCAAGATATTCTCCTTCTTCTCCTTCCATCAATTTTACCTTGCAAGATAAGTTGAAGGAGTCTATATTTATAATTTCGAATGATATGGCCAATGTACTCAAGTTTTGTTTTGTTGATGTTGTACCTGACCTCTAGCTCTTTGTGCAGGCGGTGTAGTTCTTCAGTGTTATGTATTCTGTCAACCCATGATATTCTAAGCAGGCCTTGGTAGCACCACATCTCAAAAGAGCGAAGTTTCTTGGTGGTGTCCTCTGTTAGGGCCCAATCAATCAATCAATCAATCAATCAATCAATCAATCAATCAATCAATCAATCAATCAATCAATCAATCAATCAATCAATCAATCAATCAATCAATCAATCAATCAATCAATCAATCAATCAATCAATCAATCAATCAATCAATCAATCAATCAATCAATCAATCAATCAATCAATCAATCAATCAATCAATCAATCAATCAATCAATCAATCAATCAATCAATCAATCAATCAATCAATCAATCAATCAATCAATCAATCAATCAATCAATCAATCAATCAATCAATCAATCAATCAATCAATCAATCAATCAATCAATCAATCAATCAATCAATCAATCAATCAATCAATCAATCAATCAATCAATCAATCAATCAATCAATCAATCAATACTGATCTGCATTTAGGGCAGTCGCCCAGGTGGCAGATTTACTATCTGTTGCTTTCCTAGTCTTTTCCTAAATGATTTCAAAGAAATTGGAAATTTATTGAACATCTCCCTTGGTAAGTTATTCCAATCCCTAACTCCCCTTCCTATAAATGAATATTTGCCCCAGTTTGTCCTCTTGAATTCCAACTTTATCTTCATATCGTGATCTTTCCTACTTTTATAAACGCCATTCAAACCTATTCGTGTACTAATGTCATTCCACGCCATCTCTCCGCTGACAGCTCGGAACATACCACATAGTCGAGTAGCTCTTCTTCTTTCTCTCAATTCTTCCCAACCCAAACATTGCAACATTTTTGTAACGCTACTCTTTTGTCGGAAATCACCCAGAACAAATCTAGCTGCTTTTCTTTGGATTTTTCCAGTTCTTGAATCACGTAATCCTGGTGAGGGTCCCATACACTGGAACCATACTCTAGTTGGGGTCTTACCAGAGACTTATATGTCCTCTCCTTTACATCCTTACTACAACCCCTAAACACCCTCATAACCATGTGCAGAGATCTGTACCCTTTATTTACAATCCCATTTATGTGATCACCCAAATGAAGATCTTTCCTTATATTAACACCTAGATACTTACAATGATCCCCAAAGGAACTTTCACCCCATCAACGCAGTAATTAAAACTGAAAGGACTTTTCCTATTTGTGAAACTCACAACCTGACTTTTAACCCCGTTTATCAACATACCATTGCCTGCTGTCCATCTCACAACATTTTCGAGGTCACGTTGCAGTTGCTCACAATCTTGTAACTTATTTATCACTCTATAGAGAAGTCTCGGCGCCATAAAATAAGACAGAAAATACATAATACCAAAGTAAACAGAGACGGAGATCGATCTTAAAGTCCTTGTTACAGAGAAGTTCGCTAATTCTCTCAAATGGAGTCCTTGCCTGACCAAAAATCTGGCTTCCGATTGAGATAACTAAATAAAACAGTGGCGAAACACAGGTCATTTTTGACGACTGAGTTTCCTGAATTTTATTTAGCTATCTCAATCGGAAGCCATTTTTTGGGGTCGTGTTAGCCCGAGAGGGCATATATAGCAAGTGGAGATGCAATTCTCTCCTAGCACCTCGGAATTGCATTATGCTCATCACATCCTCCACCACCACATTTCAACTACTGTTGGGAGATCAGAAGAATGCACATGCTCGGTGAGGCACGGGGCGAAGGGGTTTTCACCAGCAGAGCCCGTGACGCAATGGTTACGATAGTAACTCCGCTACTACCCAGGCGACTTTATATTATCTTCTACTAGTAGCTCTTCGCTCTTGTCAGTTGTAATCCAGCAAACTGCAAAGTGTCAGTCAATGTTTTCGTGTAGCAGAAAAGAGCAGATAAGAGCCGATCTGTCTGGGTAGAACAGGAAGTTCGTGCTTGCAGACCACATTCCTCACTCGTGCATTCTTCTCATCTCCACACAGTACTCCATTCCTTCGCCGCTCCCTTCACCCGCCAACCAAGCAACCCTAGCCTCTTCTCCTCTCTCTCTCTCTTACTCTTCAGCCTTCTCTCCTCTAATATTTCCCCTCTCGTCTCTGCCATGCCCTCCCGACAGCTGCTAGTCCCCCCTACCCGCCTCACCAAGAAACATCGCCTTGCCAACCCTGCCCTTCCTCGTAATATGCCTTCTTCTCAAACAACCTAAACAAAATTTAACACCTTCTTCTAGCCTTGCCCCCTAGCACTAGTCTATTAGATTTTTATCAGTGCAGCGAAGAGGGGTTTTCACTTCTGACATGGCGGACTTGCTCCGCCATAGACAGATCGATTTTTCCCCGCTAGCGACTACTCCCTGATGTCTTCAAGTCGCAGATACAGATGAGTAGAGAGGCCGAAGTGTGCCTCGGGACTCCCATGTACGGGATCTAATTTCAGCTGCATTGTTCCAGCTGTGATCGAGTACGCTGCCGAGATGCTTCTTTTTTTTTTTTTTTTACAATTTGTTCTACGTCGCGCCGACACAGATAGGTGACGATGGGATAGGAAATGCCTAGGAGTTGGAAGGAAACGGCCGTGGCCTTAGTTAAGGTACACCCCAGCATTTGCCTGCTGTGAAAATGGGAAACCACGGAAAAACATCTTCAAGGCTGCCGACAGTGGGGTTAGAACCCACTATCTTTCGGATGCAAGCTCACAGCTGCGCGCCCCTAACCGCACGGCCAACTCGCCCGGTCTACTTCTCTAACTTTTTTGGGCATGTTAAAAGTGTTAAGCATCCACTATCTAAAATGACACAAATTCATTGATGGTTTGTTTCAAACTTAAATTTAGTGGCCACTTTCTTAATTTCAACACATTTTTATTTAATTGATTGGTTTTTTTATCATTATGAATGTTACTAATCCACATTTTATTACTTCAATCAAATTTGATTTAACTTAATTCAACAGTGTCATTTTTGCTTCTTCTTGGGTGTTTGAAATTTGTGATGCACTTATAACACAGCCTCTTTGATCGTTTCCCCTCTCTACTGCTTGAGTTATTAACCTTTCTTTCCTCAGCTTTTCCCTGGACCGGGCTGAAGTGGCTCAGACGGTTGTGGCGCTGGCCTTCTGTCCCCAACTTGGCAGGTTCGATCCTGGCTCAGTCGTCAGCCTCGCGTTGGTAGATTTTCTAGCACGTAAAAGAACTCCTGCGGGACAAAATAATTCTGATACCTCGGCGTCTCCGAAGACCGTGAAAGTAGTTAGTGGGACGTAAAGTAAATAACATTATTGTTACTTATCCCAGGTATTTTTAGACTAGCTGGAGCCTCTCAGCCTCATTTTGGTTTGGGATTTAAGGTCCGCTGCCCTTCCTGACGCCACGTTATTTTTGAGATAAAAATCTCAACTTAGAATGCACCGGGATTCGAACCTCAGCCTTCTGGGTGGGAGGCCAGCAGCTAAACCACTGAGCTAATCATACCTCCTGCCTGTGTTATTAACTCTTATTGTTTATTGTAACTCCCATGGAAATCTACAGCTTATCTCAAGGGTGCTACAGTGTGAGCTTTCGAAGAATCAAGGCAATAATAATAATGATAATAATAATAATAATAATAATAATAATAATAATAATAATAATAATAATAATAATAATAATAATGATCCACTTCTGTGGTGTAGTGGTTAGTCTGATTAGCTGCCACTCCCCGGAGGCCCGGTTCGATTCCCGGCTCTGCAACGAAATTTGAAAAGTAATTGGGACGGTGTCACTCAGCGTGTAGAGGTCAGCTGAATAGAGGAGGGTTAGATTCTCACCTGAGCCATCCTCAAAGTGCTTTTCCGTAGTTTTCCACTTCTTCTCCAGGGAATGCCGCGATGGCACCTAACTTAGGCCGCGTCCGCTTACTTCCGTCTTTCTTGTCTATCCCTTCCAATCTTCTCATTCCCCACAAGGTGCCTGTTCAGCATAGCAGGTGAGGCTGCCTGGGTGAAGTACTGGTCCTCATTCCAAGGTGTATCCCCGACGAAATGTCTCACGCTCCACCCTATAGGCGGTAGAGATGGGATCCATCGCTGATTCCTGGGGAAAAACCAACCCTGGAAGTTAAACGGACGATGAAATAATAATAATAATAATAATAATAATAATAATAATAATAATAATAATAATAATAATAATAATAATAATATTGCTGTACCGGGTGGTACACCTCCATGCCGCTAATTCAAACTTTGCGCCAGTTGAAACTCCCCTACTGGAGGAAGTCTGAACTTTATCTACTGCGTAAATTTTCAAGTTTCTCAGAAGATGTCACTACTTGTAAATTTTGAAGTTTCTGAACTGGGTCGTTTTCGATGTATTTTTGTTTTGCCTGTAGTAAGAAGTGTGGACATTCTCTTCCAGATGGCACTACTGAAGAAATACAATTATGCACCCTAGTGTGAAGTGAAAGAACTATGTTTTTGAAGAAATTTTGGGTTTATAAGTTTGTTCTTTGTTAAATTTCGTTCAGTTATTGTTTATGTTGGCAATATTAACCCCTTCCTTCCGCCAGGTTTGAATTTAGCCAATCCCGAATTTCTTTAATTAATTTATGACCAATCAGGTGTATCTTCTTCAACTTGGATATGTTGCTTAACCCTAACCAATAAAATTCTTGTGAGAGGGTGTTCTCATTCCTGAAACGCCTCGAACTTTCCGCGAGAGTATATAAACTGCTGATTTTCGGGTCTCCGCGCCACTTCTGTAACATCGATCAGTGTGTAAAGTACGTAGCAGGGGGCGGGAAGCGCCTCTTTCTTCGGGCAGCAGTTCAACCACAAGGTAATGGCCGTTTAATAACTTCTTTTCTTGCTAGCTCAGCAGTTTAACTCTCGGGGCAGGTCCGAAGCTTTTCCACCATGTAACTTTTCCCCTAAAATGTAAAGACACTTAGTATCTATTCTATCTTTTAAACTACATATTGGGATAGAGAGTGCTTAACCCTCTCGAGCTCCCACTCATATTGCTTTGAGGTGAACTTATTTTCACAACCGTCTCTTCCTTAACGTAATGTAAATTGTTTCCTTCTAAAAGTCACCTCTTTAGTATGGGATTAGCCCTTGCAGTAACGGCCTAGTGCCAAGTAGGTTTTATATAAAGTGTGTTAGGAGTGCAAGAACGCCTCCTCTCAAGTTGGTATTTTAGAGGCCACGTAATTAACCTTTCCTTACTTAATAGGCCTCAGTAGGTTGGGTTTTTTACCCCTGGTTTCATGTCCTTGGAGAACAACTTGAAAGTTGAGTTTGGTGTGGCCTTTGATAGGCTTAAACTTTGAGAGCGGATCGCTCTTTTGAAATTGATTTTGGGTGCCTCGAGGAGGCTTTACATTGTAATTGGGAGCAAGTGCTTCTGAACATGATTGGGGTCTTCTGCCCCTTTGTCGAATCTTGTTTTTTTTTGGGTAAAGTTGGGCTAATTGCTCAAGAATTGTGTGTCTGGCTCTCGGAGCCCAAATGCTGTAATCACTGTAATTGTACATTTTCGAATTGTGTTTCGGCTACTGAGTACCTGTTCTCTTTGTTATGTCTTAATCTTGAAAAGAAAATATAACCTTGTTAAATTTTACCTTAACTTTAATTTCGTATTTTGAGACCTGTTCACCCCCGCACCTTCTTTCACCTCTGCTGTTCCACAGATACCTCGGAACAATAATAATAATAATAATAATAATAATAATAATAATAATAATAATAATAATAATAATAATAATAATAATAATAATAATAATAATAATAATAATAATAATAATAATAATAATAATCGGTCGTTGGTTGTCGGCGGTACAGAGAACTTCCCCTGAGGTTCTCGTGACGAGCTCTTTATCACAATTGCTTCACGAAGTATCGTTTTCCTATAGATGCTCGCGCTTGACATTCCTAAAGAGGGAAAGCCGATAGAAGTTAGAGATGAGAGCCGCCCAAGTTGATGTAAACAACTTCAAGAGGTTGCCTGAAGCTTATGGAGATCGATGTAAGAAGGTCATGTACGGCACAAGCGAGGCTAAATACAGCATGCACCGCGTACGATGACAGAGTCATGTGATCATCTCTGCAATGCAATTGTTACAATTTGATATGAATATGTCTTATGGGCAGTGGCGGTGCGTGACCATTGTCAAAGTGTTAGCACACAAGTTTGTAGAAACATGGACAAACATAATTTATGGGTGTATGTATGTTGGGTATTCAGCCCAAAGGTTGGTTTGATCCTCTACAGCTCCACCAACAGCTGTCAGATAGCCTAGGTGTTACTGAAGAGGCATACTAGGGGAAATAAGGTGTGAGGTAGTTTCCCGTTGCTTTCCTCACTGAGTCAGAAGTTCCTATTACATATCAGTCTGCCAAGCCCACTGAAATGCATGCACCAACTGACCCTATGAGCGATATTTTCACACCATTCATAACAGGGACTGACTGCATAAGGAATGGCATTACTAGAATCGCCCATACCTCAGTCACTTTCACATTGTCAAAGCCAAGGATGAGACTGAGGCAGGTCAATGAAAGTAACAAATTTATTCTAGCCCATATCAGAAGACATAGTGCACTGTAAACACTACATCTCGCCAGCAAAGGCATATTTATGGGTTATAAAGCCTAAATAGGAGCATGCCTTTTTAAATTTACACAGACCAATCCTCCCTGTACGTCTATAGATATTACATCTTGTAACACAGCTCTATCCGGCTATGTTTGGTATCAAAAGTGTCTATAAGAGAATCATTGAACCCCGGATTCTTTTTAGAGCTTTTCAGGAGGTTCTTCTCAATTGAAATTAATGACAGTTTTGATAATCTTTCTTGTGTTTTCGTACTTATTAAATAAGGTTTTATTCGCTTCATAGCCGAGAAAGATCGTTCGACAGAGGCACTGGTAGGAGGAATAGTCAAAATTAAAAAGAACAGAGTTTGGTTACTTCACGTAGGGCCACATTTAATTCTGAACATATTAAATATTTATAAAGTTGTAGTATACGGGAATTTTAAAATTCTGCTGATGCATAGAGGACCGATAACTCGGTTTTGAGTACCAGGGCGTTGAACTAGTTACCGTATGATTTAACTAGGGTCTCGAAAGACCGTGCAGTAAAAGAGTCTTTGTATGTATAAGTCAAAATCCAAAAAGAGCAAGAAATTCCAACTTATTCAGTCCGGAAGAACGATTGGTTATATGCTATATATCCAACCATTGTACAACTACTTCACAATACAGTCTACAGTATGCCTTGTATCATTTGTGAACTAGGAATCATTGAAACGACGCACTTCACCTCTTCTTTCTGTTACCATAACTGATATACTAGGAGTTGGTCTGCTATTGTCTGTGATTTGTTTCTTAGCGGAAAAAGTTCTGCTTGAGAATGAATGTTGTAATAAGTCCTCAATAACACAGTTGCAATCGTCCTCCATCATAACGAATCTCCCTTTAACAACAACAAAGCCGTTGCAGGCACGAGACACGCTCCTAACGATCACCACTGAACAGGTTAAATTACTGGCCCGAACACAAAATGTATGGAGGCGTACACTTGAGCTCCTAGAAAATTAGTATAAAACCCTAATTGGGCTCGCGGCCCGATGATGCAGAGGCTAATCCCAAGCTACTGAGGTGCCTGGAAAGAAGGTTAATTTAATGCTTTACAGAAAAGAGAAACAGTTACAAAATCGTAGTCACCTCAAGATAAATTGAAGGGAAACTCGAGAGGGTAACGCACTCGCTATCCCCGATTTACAATTTTAGACTTTTATGATTTTACATTAGAAAAGAAGGATATTACCTTTCAGAAATCAGATGGTTACATAGTTAAAATTTGGAACTTTCCCTTCGGATAAGTTTGCGGAGACAGCTACAAAGATAGAAAACTGGTAGCCATTACCTGCGCTGCTGTACTGCCTGGCGAAGAATGAGGCGCCCCGCCTCCTGTATTAACACACACACACTCAGAAAGACGACGATCAATAAGACAAGGTAGCTTGAAAAACCTGCAGCTTATATACCCGAGGGGATGGTTCGAGAGGGTTCTGGACTGAATCTGGACACACCTTCTCATTTTTATTGGCAAATACAAAAGGTACAAGAAGCCTATTATTGGCTGAAAATTAATTACAGAAAATTCCTGATTGGCCTGATTCAATAGCTGGCGGAATAAGAGAGAAGTGTTGCAAATCTTGAGACAACAAAATAAATGAAAGTTAATTTAGTTGAGAAAACATAAGAACATAAAACTTCTTTAAATTACAAATTCTTCTACCTTGCACCAGAGTGCATTACCTCAGTTTTTTTTGTGATGACATCTATGGAGAAAAGTTCAAACTTCTTGACGTAAATCAAAACAAAACAAATAAATCCAGTCAGTTTAGGCAACTTCAAAATGCCACAATACTCAATTATTCAATGGTGACCTCTTCTGGTCAATGACCCAACTTCATGCCGTAGCTGTTTCACGTTTTGTCTGATAGATAGAGTTCCTTAAGGCGCTTCTTTTAAATGTGCGGAGTTGAGGTGTACCTCCCGGTACAATTTATATGGACGATAATTAGGCTTTATAGTTGTTACGGTATTAAATAAACAATGTGTATGCTATAACATTATGTAGTCACATTCGTTGATCTTTCGTTTAAGATTATGTTAGCCCAGCTAAGACGGCATGTATAGACCCGGGACAAAATGTGTGACGGAAGTGTAACCATAGCAACCGTGCAGGCAGTGATGTAAGCAAATACAGTAGAGACAATACGCGACACTCAGCGAGATATCGAGGGACAGCTATTAGAGCTCTCTCTCTAGCGGGTAGATCTGAGAACTACTGATTCTGTCATAAGAGCACGTGTATTTGTGTGTGAAGTCTTGGCGTTATTTATGCGTTGCCAGTGAGTTGACATAATTAAATAGTAGCGTGTGTCATTCCTTGATATCTCCTCTCGACATGAGGGGAAAGGTATGTGCTGTGTTTGGCTGCAGTAACTATGAAGTAGAGAAGAATGCGCGGTCTTTCTTTCGCTTCTCTCGTGACAAGAAAATGTAAGTAATATTGTGTTTGCATATATATTCTTCCAGTGACAAAGATATTTTTATAATACTTCATAAACCGAACTCGATAGCTGCAGTCGCTTAAGTGCGGCCAGTATCCAGTATTCGGGAGATAGTAGGTTCGAACCCCACTGTCGGCAGTCCTGAAAATGGTTTTCCGTGGTTTCCCATTTTCACACCAGGCAAATGCTGGGGCTGTACCTTAATTAAGGCCACGGCCGCTTCCTTCCCACTCCTAGGCCTTTCCTATCCCATCGTCGCCATAAGACCTATCTGTGTCGGCGCGACGTAAAGCCCCTAGCAAAAAAATAAAATAAATATAATATGCATATTATTGTATAGTGCAGCAGTTAACCTTCAATACCGATGTGTTGTTGTAGGTGTGATCTGTGGGTTTTGAAATGTCACAGAAGTGATTTGGATAAGGTGTACAAGAAAGAAGGGACGTTACGCTTATATAAGAATTATAAGATCTGTTCAGATCATTTCCAGGCCAGCGACTTTAGAAATCCTCGACTATACAGCCAAGGGTATGTTACATTTTTACTCTAATTGTACGTAAATATTCCTCAAAGCATCACTATCGACAACATTTTCATACTTTTCTTTCTTTCTTTCTTTCTTTTATCCCTTTTCTCAGATTAAAGCCGGGATTTTATAGATTTTCTTTCTGTTAGTAGGCTTCATGTTAAGAGGAAAATTGTCCAGCTTTTAAATGATAATTCATTGCATCATGTGTGTAAGGAATGTGCCGATATTTTTATTGACAAATGTCTTAATGTGATGATAAAATGTTTTTAAATGAGAAAAGAATACAAATCTAACCGTAAAAGTTCAGGCAGGAATGCTAAAGCTAAAAAGTAATGCATAAATGAAAGATCAAGCCATTTCACAGCAGTCCATTTCACATCTTGTTTATATGTCTAATTTCAGTCTTTAAATAATAACCTTTTAAAATAATTCTTCATTCATTTATCCAGGATTGCTTTAGCAACTTCGGAGTTAATATCTCAATAATACTTTCTTTCTAGACGTAATTTATTTATCCATTTTCGTATATGCATTTCCACTGATATTTGAATTTAGCGCGACTTTTTCAGGTCAAGTCTCTAGGAGCGCCACCGTCGAATTGTCTCCCGTTTTAACAAGGCTAAATCCGTAAGTGTCGCGTATTGTCTATACTGTATTTGATGTAAGCTATGGATGGTCAGACAGTGTTACCTAGCAACAGTGCAGGCTGTGTCGTATGGCTGGCGGGCCATTACCGAGAGACATTTTTACGATAATTTGATTTTCGCAAAGGGAAACGTAGTTTCTTTTTCCCTCTGATTAATGATCACAGATGATATTTGCCGAGCTGTATTTCCTCTTAAATCAGTAATCACCACCACCATCAGCACTCTGCAAATCTCATAGATAAACTAAACGCCTCGACAAACTTCGATTTGAAACTAGCACTGTGGCATGTTTAATTCTAGACATCTTACCTTGCGAATCATTAAAAATTTTGCATAGTTATAATTGCAGGCATGAGTTTTTTGTATTAATTTATGTTCGATTTCGCGAAAAGGAAACAACTTTTCGCGTTATTTTGTGAAATAGGACTGACCCCATCGCTTTAATTTCACTTTAATCCTTTCCTAAAGTTATTCCTCAAAATTTAATTCGTGAGGTTTGTGAATTATTTATGTAAAGGATAGATAAATAAAGAAAAGCAATATTGATAATCATTCATTATTCTTTACGTAATCTTGATTAGAACTATAATATAGCCCTAAACAGGATTACATAACGAATTACCCTTTCACGCTGTACCGCGGGTACACCTTCTCCATCCAGATGAACTGCGCGCCTTCTAGAAGGCCATCTGTGCTGTGAATCATAAACTATGTATTTGAAGATACTTGGACCTTTTAATGTTTAGATGTATCTGCTATCGGCCTATGTGTCCCCTCTGACAGGAGGACGGACAATTATTTTTTAAGGGAATCTTCAATATTGGTAAACCTTAGGTGTTTGCAGATTGTTTTTTTTAATGTGCTAAGGTTATCAGTACTTCTACGGCTTCCTTCTTCCTTAGTTATTAACCAATCAGGAATTTTGTGTATATTTCTCTACCTGATTAAAACTGGAGTGTGTTCAAGCATTCTGCCTAGCTCAAGATAGTTCTGGAAATTTCCCCTCTGAGTTCCTCGCTCCAGCAGCACTATCCATTAAAATCTCATCTATCAGTCATTAATTATTGCCCCAGAGGAATGTGACAGGCTTCAGCAACCGGCGCAATTCCTATCCTCGCCGCTAGATTCCTGACTGGAAACAGGCTGTGGATTGTCATACAGTGAGAAATCGTTATCCTATCTTCTGTTTTCCTACACACCCGTGATATTGGAGTACAATTTCAAAATCGTTATTTTCCACGAAATTCGCTGCATATTCACACTTAACTAAACTGTCCTTTTCGCTATAATTAGCTGTAATTTGCGAAACCAAAATTACTATTTTCTTAACCAGAATCATATGATTCGTCAAGAGATCTCAAAATCGCTTCAAAATATTTTTGTCGCGTTTATCTTTAATGCGAAAAATATAATTCCTGTAGTTATAATCATCTTCGTCTGGGTCTCGCACCCTCCGACATAGTCTATTATTTTCCTAGCCAGTTTGATCCTTATATAAGCCAGTATGGTCTTATTTGAAGATGCTCAATACGTCAGCCTCTTGTCACTAGATTTTCCGGCACGTAAAAGAACTCTTGGTGGAAAAAATTCCGACACCTAGGCATCTGTGGAAACAAATACAATCGTGAGAGGGATATAAAATCAATATACCAGGGCAACTCAATAAGTATTTGCAATCAATTTTTATAATTTATCACAAACAGGGTACATACTTTTTATTGATATCATTTTTCAATAAAGTCACCCTGCTTTTTGTACTGGGAACTATTTGGACATAAAATACAATTTAGAATCATTAAAACCATATCATGAAATCAAAATTAAACGAAGTAAAATACACGGAAACTAACGGCAGGACGTGGACAGCAGAAAGAACCCTACGAGTTTGTGGATCGAAGAATTTTTGTGGCCGAAACCTCGAACAAAGAACAATTTAGTTAATATCTACTTATAGTAAACACTTATTTATTATAAAAACATATAAAAAGGAAATAATGAACACTACCGTTAGTACAAAACACAAAATAGAAAAACAAACACTGAAGTTGCAGCCTTGGAAAACACTTTAATTGTGAAGCGACCACCTTCAGTAAGAAAACAGATTGATGGACAGTAATTCTAAAAGAAGCAGGTCAAGAAAAATCGACGGGTAAACTCCTGTGACGAATTAAGATTTGCTTACCCCAAGAGAAGCCAGAGCTTCCATGGAGCACATGAGCTCCCGGACAATACGTCCGCTCTACATGATACCGAAGACAGAAATCCCACACAGGGACGCGCTTCCCGAAGGAAGCTCACGCTGGATGGTCTAACCGGAAATGCCACTGTAAAATTAACGAGCAGGGAGTTACTTTTCGATTAATTTTAACCAATTGAATTTAAATATTTATTTGATGCTTGTTGTCTTGTCCTTGGAAAGATCTCGAATGTGCAAGTCCCAGAAAAATCGACACGTGCGGTACAGTGTGTCCCACAAACTTCGACCACAACGTTTAATGCAATTTTAAATGTTAAAGAATTTACTTGAAGAAGGTCAAATATATAACTGTTGCAGCACACGTCACACTTTTCAATGCACATGGTCCACCGTTTCGCAAGCTCTCTGATACCCTCTGCAAGAAAGGTTTTTGGTTGCACAGCAAGCCACGTATGCACCGCTTCCTTCACGTATTGATCAGGGCTAATGTGCATATGGTTTACCGCGTCATCAACAGTCACTCGTGTGTCATTCGGGATCACGTCATGCACTTGTTCAATATTGACATCAGTTACGGGTGCTGACGGACGCCCGGATCTTTCCTCGTCCTTCAAGCTCGTGCGATCCTTTCTTGAACTGTTCAATCCACTGAGAAATACTTCGCTGTGGCAATACATTGTCCCCGTATTGTCCTGAAAGTTTTCTATGAATTTCCGCTCCCGGTACACCATCAGACCACAAGGAAAAACCGGATTACGAAACGCTGTTCTGCTTTGGTGCAAATAGAGGGTGACGCGGCCATTTTTATGTCGCAACAGCGCAAGCTGAACTGATCTGATAACGCTGAAACCTACCACAGACATAGACAATGGTGCCATCTAGCGGCCGGTGAGCACACAACGCCATAGAGCCAACCTGAAGACAATTAGAGAAAAATTACAGATACTTATTGACTTGCCCTCGTATCATTAAGATAATCTGTTTTTTTTGTTTACTGAATGCAGTATAATGTTCTGTGGCTAAGGAGTTCCCTGGACATGCTGCGATATGCTCAAGAGTTTCAGAGACAGGAAGTTTCGGAAACCCTGGCTTAGATAAACAATTCATAGCCCTACTGATGCTTATGTAAGTGTTTCAACGCTTACGTCTTGCGGGTTGCTGCGTTCAAGATCTTTGACTCCCTTTCAATAGAAGTAACAGATTTCAATGGAACATTCATGGAACATACCGATTTCAAATGCTAGTAATGATTAGCCATTTACAAAAATGTATAATCTTTTAATAGCGTATTCTGTAATCTCATCACACACAAAATTAGGTGAAATATGACCACAATTTTAATACCTTACCAATTGTTTAGTGGTATTTAAAACGATTATGCTATCGTGAAAATCCGATGGAAATGTCTGATAATTACATTATTGTTCCCGGGACAATAACAACCCGGCCAGCAATTCATTGTACTGCTTCACATATTTGTACACATAGTTGTCCGAATATTTGAAGCATGCAGACTATTCATGGCGGTAAATCCACCGTGCAAAGCCGGCCTTGCTCTCGGTTAACGAAACAGGACGGAGATAAAATAAAATTGTGTTACATTTCACGTGACTAGACGATGTTGTGAGATGGAGAGCAGACAATGGTGTGATTAGTAAATATCAGGTTGTGAGTTTTATCAAGAGAAGTAGTCATCTCAGTTTCAAGTACAGTCGAATCTCGATATCACGAAAATCGATTACTCGAATTTTCAGTATCTCGATGTAACAAATTTCCAGGCCGTTTGTCCTATTATTCTTGTCTCGATTTCTCGAAGCAAACATTTCCTCCCTTGAAGGAAAAAAAATACTCTTTAACTCGAATTTTGTGCAATATTAACTGTGTAATACGGAATTTGTAGTTTGTGAGGAACAGTTAACCCTGGAGTGGTCGCATGGGTTTTGTCAATATTAATGGTCGCAGCGGGTCTCTCAGACCCATTCTTTCTCAGTGTTTTACTATTAGATTTTTATACATTATTTCCAATTACAGTATTATAGGACATTATTTACTTTATTTTAATGCAGTTTACATGACTATAATATTTAACTATCCTGTTTCCTAACCAAAAAGTGTATTTTTTAAAAAATTACACTGAAAAACTGATTGTTTTCAGTTCACTTGTGAAAGGTAAAACATGGTAACAGTAAAATGTAATTTAAATATTTTTTTCACTTTTTTCCTGCATTTTTATTCACAAAGTAACACTTTCATCTATTTTCTACACAGCCTTAATAAAACATATTTTTGAGAATTTCACACTTGAACTATCGGCACAAAAATATGGATTTCTTTATGTATGTGTGAATTATGTGTCATAATTCATAAAATAAAAATCAAATTAGTTTTAGAAACACATTCAAGTACAGGAAAACATCACTTTGATCAATTTATATGCACAGTCTGCAGCCTAGTTGTCCATGTTCTCTGCAAATTAAATTTTGGCACTTGGGGCAGACGAAGGATGTCTTCCTGTCTTTGTTGTGCAGAAATGACATCTCTTTCTTTTCCTGGGAACTTCTAAGGCAGGTGCTTGTAAAGGGTAGTTATACCCAGAATTAACTTCATCCATTGTTACACAGAAGAAAAAGTGCACTAAACTAACAGTGCGAAGTTTGACAAAAAAGACCAACGTTAACAGTCGCACCGGGTCTGCGAGACCCTGAACAGCTTGTACGCGCGAAGTTTCCAAGGCAACTGAGAGCGGGCTACTATGTTAGGTTGAAGGTCGGGAGCCAAGAAGGTACCAATGAGGCGGAAGCGTTCGGTGCATTCCAACAACAGGAACACCAATAAGTATGTCCGCCCGGGTCTCGTAGACCCATCGCGACCACTCCAGCGTTAACAAGTAAAGAAAGGGTTACAGTGATGCTGAGAGCTACTGTAATATGACGGGAACCGGAAAGCTAAAAATTCTAATGATCGGAAAATCGCGGAAGCCTCGCTGTTTCTCGGGTGTGAATTAATAACCGGTCACGTATTTAAGCAACTCCCGAAGTGGCCGATGACAAGCTCCATTTACGAATCTCGGCTGCGTGGTTTTGACAAGAAGTTTCAACGTTGAGGAAGGAAAGGTTAACAGTAACAAACAGAAGAGACTAACGGATTGTTTCCAAACGTGTTACCTGAGGTATTTTTCTTGTTTCACTACTGTGTCCTGTCTTTTAAAATGTTACTACAATAAGGGTCATAATTAGAGCCCGGATTTTTATGCATTAATAGGTTAGAATGCAAACATACTGAAGCGAGTAGCAAGTATAGTCTACCTTCACAACGATTATGCTATGGGATTTGCATAAAAATGAGGGGTACGGCTCATCAGAACCCCTTTAATTTATGTAACTCTTGCTACATTTTGGAAGAGCGGGTGGCCGACACTTCCTACTACCCAAATTAGTTTGCAATCTAACCTGTTACTGCATAAAAATCCGGGCTTTAGTCATAATTAATGTGATGCCGTAAAATAGAATTTGTTTGTATATTTTAAATACTGTTAATGTATTCGGTATAAGGCAGTATATACATATGATTCAATTATATACTATTCTCTATATCTCGAAATTTCGATAACTCGAAATAACATTTAGCTCCCGAGGTGATTCGAGATATCGAGGTTCGACTGTACCGTGTTGATGGGGTGATAGTACCTCATGCGGATCACTGTAAGTACCTAGACATGCTGAGTGGCTCAAATGGTTGAGGCACCGGCCTTCTGAACCCCTGGCTCAGTCCGGTGGTATTTGAAGGTGCTGAAATACGTCGGCCTCCTGTCGGTAGATTTACTGGCACGTTAAGGAACTCCTTAGAGACTAACATCCGGCACCTCGGCATCTCCTGAAATCGTAAAAGGATTTAATAGGATGTAAAGCATTATTATAATTTAAGTACCTTGTTGTTATTATAAGGAAAGATCTTAATTGGGGTAATCACATTAAATAAGGTGGTGAATATACCGGGCGAGTTGGATAAGTTTCCGTTAAGCTAGCATTTGAGTGCTCTAGCTCCGTGTTTAGTCTGTCAATGCTTACGGCTTGGCAACACCCGAGAGGGAACCAGGCCTAAACAGCCAGCGCTGCCGGATTTCGTATTGTTACAAATAAAACTCCGTCTGCTTTATTACTCTAATTTATTTTAGGGTGACCCAATAAATGCACAAACACAGTTCTAGTCAGCTATGAATTGCTACACTTAACAGTGTAATTACAAGTCCCTCTTCCTTACGGCACAGCAGGCGGTCCAGCGCGTTGCTATACCTGCGGACGCTTAATCCTTACTTTCACTTTCCCCAAGTCCGGTAACCTCACACAGCAGCTGTGTGCAGACAGATGGATCTGAACACAGGGCATTGGTCCACTCGACACACGGTGACTGTTCATTGGTTCGATTCCATAGACAGTCCAGTAATTCAGACCAGTCACATGCGGTGAACAACTAAACAGCTCAACAGTATTCAACAGCAGGACGATACTCACAACAGCGAACATTAACACAGATCCATTTACCTTCACAGTCGCGATAGCGGCTTCCCTCACCGACGCAGGCCGAGCCTCAGTCCACAGAAATACACAAACAGACAGTACAGTCTTCCGTTCCGTCGTATCCAACCACCCACTCACAAGTCTCTCCGACACCACAGCGACCATACGCCTCTATCGCCCTCAGCCCAGCCACTGAACCCTAATGCACTGAGTCTCTCACTGACATCACCACGGAGTCCAACGCTGACCGTGACTCCAACACGGAACCCAACTGTGACTGCCTGTCCGCTGCCAGCCTCCCTTTTTATAGCTCGGGTGATTTAAGCGAGAATTTTCGCGAGGTGCTAGAAGCAGAACATTCCTCTTGAATCTCCAAGAAACTCACAGGTAAGCCGGCCGACGAAAACAATACACGGAAAGGCCGGCCCCACGCCACAGGCCGGCTGGGAGATCCGAGGTCGTGTGTCACTAACCCCTTCCTGGAAGTACCGACAGGGGCTACCACGGGGCTGGCAGGTAACAGTATGCCTATGTTAAGTATTGCTCTCTATTGAGTGAGAGAATTTCTCGACGTCTTTCTTGGAATGTGATATTGAAGTATTATCATATCCGTGTGTTAAGTGACTGCAAGTGTTGAAAACAAAGTTGTTTATAGCGAAGGAAGAGAGATAGCGCGCAGTATAATTGCTTTCTGTGATCGTTGACATTATGGAGGTGGGGGGGGGGGGGGGTGAGGGAGGGCAGTCGCTCCCCCACTTTGTGGAGGTATTTTTTCAATTTAGCCTGCTGAAACTAGGAGTTATTACAAATTATTAAAACAAGCAATTTGTGCAAGCCATGCTGTCTTATCAGCTAATTATTTTCTTTAATTATTAACAAAATTCTTAGCGGAAATACGCCAAAAAATGTCGTTCGTCGTGGCTAACCGATTTATACAGCGCCACAGCAAGTACTGTAGACTTTGCATGTGCTGGGAGGAAGGGTAGCAGGGGTATATTCTTTTTCCAAGGTTACATTCGTCAGTCTGGCGGTATCTTTAGTGTCTGTTAGTTTGTAGTCAAATTCTAAATTAATTTTAATTATATAATCACACCGTACTTCTATTTAATTGTAATACATGTGTAATATTGTTCCTATGGTGAAAATTTTGTTGCGTAGTTTGAATCAAAATCTAAAAACGCTATTATTACCGCACGTAAGTTGGTAAAATGTCAACCTTTACGTCTATGTCGAAATTCGCTCAGAGAACATAAACAAAACTTACCATTTTGTAGCTTTTTTTCTCCCGGTTTTGCAGTATATATACCCCTCGCGCCCGCTATATTCCACAAACCGGATAGTTTTTGTTCTCTGTACATATTTCTGTCCCTCCCCGCACTTCTAAGTCCCAATCGCTGCTACTGGAGGTGATAGCGCCAGAGCATAATGGGACGAAATTATCTACTCCACATTAAAACAGAGTAGTGAATAAGGAAATCATCAGACTGAGGGTTCGGGAATATTACGAGGTTAAGAAGGAGATGCCAACATTAAGGAACTTACCATTTACGCTCCGTGATGACATGGAATTCAAGGGTAATCGCGAACATCGAGGCAGGTGTTGCATTCGATAGGTTTTAACTTTGAGAAGTGTCAAAATAAAAGGAAAATATTCGAGGAAAGAAACGATATTGTGTTTAAAGAGATCGGTGTACCTGAGAACGTCACAAGAGAAAGGCAAGCTGGGTGACAAGAAGTTTATTTGTACAGTAAGATGTTCTCGTCGTGTTTAACAGCCGACTACGACTGTTGTGCTTCGCTAAGCCGGCAACAGCGCATTGACAGTTCTCTCTCTCTCTCAGTCGACGGAATTAGCGTTCACATCCCTTGGATTGCAGGGTCTTACCTCAAGTTGTCTTGCTACATCTGTAGGCACTGTTCCGAGGTATCTGTGGAACAGCAGAGGTGAAAGAAGGTGCGGGGATGAACCGGTCTCAGGCTACGAAATTAAAGTTAATTTAAAATTTAACAAGGTTATATTTTCTTTGCAAAATCAAGAAATAACAAGCATGGCAGGTACCGAGTAGCAAGGCAACAAAAGTACAATTACAGTATTTACAGGATTTGGGCTTCGAGCCCTGAACTCACAATTCTTGGGCAACTAGCCCAACTTTACCCCAAAACAAGATTTAACAGAGGGGCAGAAAACCCCATTCATGCCCAGGAGCACTTGCTCTAAATTACACAGAAAAGCCTCCTCGAGGCATACAACACTCAATTTTCAAGAAAGAGCCTCTCGCTCTCAAACCTTAAGCCTATCAAAGGCCACACCAAATTCCACTTTCAAGTTGTCCTCCACGGACACGAAAACAGGAGTAAAATACCCAACCTACTGAGGCCTATTAAGAGAGAGAAAAGGTTAATTACATGGCCTCTAAAATACCAATTTGAGAGGAGGCGATCTGCACTCCTAATACATTTTGTTTAAAACCTAATCTGGCTCTAGGCCGCTAATGCAAGGGCTAATCCCATACTAAAGAGGTGACTTTAGAAAGAAACAATTTACATTACGTTAAGGAAGAATAGGTTGTGAAAAATAAGTTCACCTCAAAACAATATGAGTGGGAGCTCGAGAGGGTTAAGCACTCTCTATCCCAATATGTAGCTTAAAAGAGAATAGATACTAAGAGTCTTTACATTTTAGGGAAAAGTTACATGGTGGAAAAGCTTCGGACCCGCCCCGAGAGTTAAACTGCTGAGCTAGCAAGAAAATAAGTTATTAAACGGCCATTACCTTATGGATGAACTGCTGCCCGAAGAAAGAGGCGCTTCCCGCCCCCTGCTACGTACTTTACACACAGAAAGATGTTACTGAAGTGGCCCGGAGACCCGAAAATCAGCAGTTTATATACTCTCGCGGAAAGTTCGAGGCGTTTAAGGAATGAGAACACCCGCCCACAAAAACTTTATTGGCTAGGGTTAAGCAGGATATTCAAGTTGGAGAAGATACACCTGATTGGTCATAAATTAAAGAAATTCGGGATTGGCTAAATTCAAAACCATAACAGAAAGAAATTTAACAAGGAACAAACTTTTGAAATAAAAATTTCTCCAAAAAAACAGTTCTTTCACTTCGCACTAGGGTGCACCATTGTAGTTCTTCAGTAGTGTCCTCTAGAAGAGAAAGTTCACACTTCTTACTACAGGTAAAACAAAAATACATCGAAAACGACCCAGTTCAGAAAACTCCAAAATTTCCAAGTAGTGACATCTTCTGAGAAACTTGAAAATTAACACCTTAGATAAAGTTCAGACTTCCTCCAGTAGGGGAGTTTCAACTGGCGCAAGGTTTGAATTAGCGGCGTGGAGGTGTACCGCCCGGTACAGTCACAACAACTAACAATTCCTTATCAGCTACGGAAGGCTAATTCTTGAATTCCTTTTTATTTACACAGCAAATCGCATCAGTATTAAACCTTGTTTCTTTCTTGCTTTTTTTAATGGCCATTTTTGCGCCCTTTCTGTGCCTGCGACCTTGGTAGCGATCAGTCTCGCCACCCCTTCGGTACGCCTTCTCCCTCCCACACAATACAAGCTACTCACTCCTTGACCGAATTCTGAGAGTGCACGTGTTTTTCAAATTGTTTATTGAACAGTACATGCGGAAATATCGTGTTCGTATTGTACAGAGGAATAATCCGACTTACTTTCTCCATGTAAAGAGGACATAGTAGATTATCTCTGCATTCTGTTTATTCCATGCACAAGTTGGAGGAATAGAACGGGATTACGGATTACAGCTGGCCATGGTCTATGCTTCTATTGTCTTCTAATCACAGAATAACTCCTCTCACAATTGAACTCTGCGGTTATCCGATAACGACTATTGTTCCCTGTTTATTGAAAGACACGTCACCAATCAGACAAAGATATTCCAGCAAGATCCTTCCTGATCTCATGAAAGCAGTTCGCTGATATCACCACGACTGCCTGGATGTTAATATATTTACTCAACTAATAAGCTAATTTGATTAATGAACAAAATGATCCCAGGCTGTCGCATATTTGTTAACGAATAGGGTATTCACCCTGGTGAAAAAATTTACAAATAAAATTGATACATGATGTTATATCTCTTAGCCACATTAATATTTAAAGTTAAACTTTCGCAAGATCTTCTTAAGATAAGTCTCCAGAAAAATGTAGGAATAGGAAAGCAATCCTCACTTTACGTCTGATGTTAGAGGGTCGAATTAAGGAGGATACGCCGATGTTCGTAGATCTAGAAAAGGTATTCATTAGTGGTGATTGGACCAAGCTATTTCAGATTCTGAATGTGATATGGATCAGATACCGAGAATGAAGAATTATCTACAATCTATACTAAGCAGTACTCAGTGATAAGCATCTAGGGTTTTGATCAGAAGCACCAACCCAGAAAGGAGTGAGGCAAGGCTGCAGTTTGTCCCTCACCGTTTTCAGTGTTTATAAAGAACAGGCAGTAAAGGACATCAAAGAAGAATTTGCAAAAGGAATAACAATCCAAAGAGAGGAAATCAAAACTCTGGAATTTGCCGACAATATTGTTGTTCTAGCTGAGTGAGCAGATCTGGAGAAACTGCCGAATGGTATGGACACGCTCTTGGAGAAAGATACAAGATGTAAATAAATAAGTCCGAAACAGAAGTAATGAAGTGCAATCGAACGCAGTCAGGTGATGCAGAAAAATTAGATTAGGAAATGGAGTCTTACAGGAAGTAGATGAATATTGCTACTTGGCTAGTAAAATAAGTAATGTTGGCAGAATTAAGGAGCTATAAAATGCAGATTTGCACAAGCAAAGAAGGCTTTTCCAAGAAAAAGAAAATACACACTGCGAACATTGACACACAAATTATAAGGTTTTGAAGACTTTCGTCTGAAGCTTGACATTGTATGGAAGTGAAACGTGGACGATAACTACTGTAGCTCAGAAAGAAAGAGAATAGAAGCTTTAGAAATGTGGTGTTACAGAAAAACGCTGAAAGTGAGAGGATAGATCGAACCAGAAATGAAGAGGTACTGAATGGAATTGGTGAGAGGAGATCGATTTGTCTAAATTTGACGAGAAGAAGAGATAGAATTATAGGACACATCTGAAGACACCCAGGACTTGTTAATTTGGTTTTTGAAGGATTTGTTCATGGCAAGAACTGTAGGGATAGACCAAACTATGAATATGGCAAGCGGATTAGAGCTGATGTAAGAAGTAGTAGTTACATAGAAATGAAAAGAGTAGCACAGGATAGGGTGATAAGGAAGCTGCATCAAACCAATCTAGCGAATGATGACTCAAAAAACAACAAAAATCTCTTTTGTTAGAAATATACTTTCCCTGCACTTGGTTTGGTGATTACCAGAGCCTTGGGTTTTTGGCAGTAAAGTATTTGCTGGCGAGATGTAGTGTTTACAGTCGTCTGGTATGGGCTAGAATAAATTTGTTACTTTCATTGATCTGTCTCAGTCCCATCCTTGGCTTTGACAGTGTGAAAGTGACTGAGGTATGAGCGGTGCTAGTAATGCCATTCCTTATGCAGCTAGTCCCTGCTATGAATGGTGTAAAAATATCACTCATAGGGTCGGTTGGTGCATGCATTTCAGTGGGCTTGGCAGACTGATATGTAATAGCAACTTCTGGCTCGGTGAGGAAAGCAACGGGAAACTACCTCACTCCTCACTTCCCTAGTGTGCCTCTTCAGTGACACCTAGGCTATCTATGACAGCTGTTGGCGGAACTGTGGAGGATCAAACCAGCCTTCGGGCTGAATACCCAACATACAACATAAGAAGGTCAGAGTGCACACTGACTCAAGCGAGTAGCAAGTATACTCTAGCCTCACAACGGTTATGCTATGAGCATTGCATAAACGTTAGGGGTACGGCCATTGAGATCCCCTAGAATATATTTTACTTTTGTTACATTATGTAAGAACGCGCTGGACGACACTTTCTACTAACGAAATTAGTTCGCATTCCAACCTGTCACTGTCTAAAAAAGCCGTGTTTTAGACTAAGTGGGGTGGAGTGGTCAGCTCTACGTCCAGCTGTCCTTGTCCTTATGGACTAACAGGTGTTGGACCATGTGGAGTACAGTGATACTGTGATCAACCTCATGAGTGCTTCCTGCCCACTGCATACGACGAGTAGTGGCGTATACTGAGGGCTACCAAGGCTATCAGAGAAGTCCAAGCCTCAAATGCGAAGGCTGGAAATCTAAAGCACATTCTAATGTAAGCATCTGACGCATTGTTCCATTTACAAACCTTGGAAGCAATGAGAAAAAGCGTCGCACGTATTTCTGAGAACAAGGCTTCGGAGACTGATATTGCAGCCCAGACTCTCGTCCCTCTCCAGTCGACTCACCTCACGCGGCTTGCTACTGTATGCTTGATAGATGCGGGGACCGGGGAGGATAGGTGTGCTAGGCTTCGGTCCGCCAGACCACCAATGCTAACTATCAACCATGCGTTACTCACCGTATATACTTCCTCACCTCATACTTCTGACTTAATTATATAGATAACAGAGTGCTGGTATCTCACTCTCGTTTACTTGTACATTCTTGTAGGAATACACAGCAGGGTTGCTGTTATAGAAGTAATATAGCTTTATTGTTATACGTAGATCTGCTAAAATGAAATGCAATCTTTCAGGTTTAGTGTTCTCTTTTGTTGGTTGGAATCGAACCCGTGATCATGGGTCGGACACCACCACTGATATCCCGAGGAAACTAATTAACCAGTGAATGATGTGTACGACTCCTGTAAAATTCATCATTTTAATTTAATAATGATAATAATCATAATGGTGCAATGCATCTGTATAGGTTTGGTGGTGATCTAATGAGGATGAAATGAAGGGTGAAGACGTCATAAACACCCAGTCCCCAAGCCAGTGGAATTAACAGTAACTCAGGAGCAGGTTGATTCTGAAAATTGAACCGGGGCCATCGGACCAAATGCAAGCATTCTATCCATTTAGCCACAAAGTCGGACTTCAATTTGCTAAACCTTAGGCTACCATCTCGGCTGATCCGGTATTGAGTATTGGCAGTGGCAGAGGCCGGAGTAATAGCTTGTGAAGCGGCCTTGACAACACAGCAGGCTTCTCTGTTGTCTGTTGGCTGCAGCTCAAAATGCTGAAGGCTTCACGTTCACTAAACCAACTATCGAAATGGGGTAACCTAAGTCTATTGTTAGTCCACATCTTGATCCCAGCATACGCCACTGAATACGAGGGCAAGCTAGGGTGACTGCCTGATAAATTCTTATGCGCTTTAAAAATACTCACCCCTTCCTCATGAAGGGTTTTCTTATAGAGCAGATTAGGAATATGGGCACTGCAGCATCGACTGTTTTGGAAATTTACATACCCACCTAAGTAAAACCACGCTTCGTCTGAGCAGAGAATGAGATTGTGATGAATTTCTCCGTCATGCACTTTATATTCGAAATCTATTCACTAAATCTAATCCCACTCACAGAATAACCCGGTTTAATTTCTTGCACCAGAGTAAATTTGTTCGGATTTCTGGTAACTTCGTAGCACTTTATACGGACATACAGGAGCTTCCACCCCCACTCCTCCCAGTAACAGAACTACCTAAAACGTACAAGAATCGAACACTTAAACTTATGCTCAGAGAGCGCTAACCACTAGCCGGGGTGTTGAACTCTACGCTGATAAAACCAGTAGGTTGTAAGTGACAACTTGCGAGTCCCTGAAGTAGCTCTCTAGAATTAGCTGCATAAGAGTAATGTATAGCACCCTTCTTGCCCGGTAACCGTTTCCTCATCTCCCCAAACGATTTAATACAAGGTAGAATAATTTTCAGAAGATTGATATAAAATCTGAGGGGTTTCCAGGAGAAGAAGCCGAGGAAAGGTAATAACATTTGGACGCAACAAAGGAGGCAACACCAAAGTAAAGAAATGAAGAACTATTGGAAGTCAAGAAAAGAAGGGTTAATGTGAATGCAATGTAATAAGGTTTCATGTTTACGTTCGGTTTGTCTTTAAAGCTCATGGTGAATGGTTCCTACCATTTCAACATTTATGGAAGCCGTGAATAAACTAAGATTATAATACCAAAAATTTCAGAAATAGCTTTCACGGCCTCAGATATTAAAATCTCGGGAATAGAAGCAGCTTTTGGGTGGTTAGGCCGTGTGCGTTAGCAGAGGGGTGTGTCAGTCCAAATAATGAGCCCAAATGGACCGTCTGGACGAAACTCTGCTAACGCACACGGCCTAACAACCCAAAAGCTGGTTCTGTTCCCGAGATTTTAAGATTATAATAGCACCATTTTTCGAAGTGGCTACTACGATAGATCATGAATGTTGTGAGTGAAGTGTTGGAACGTGGGCTGGTCGAGATTGCATCCTCGATGTTATCTTGTTTTTAATGCAGTCATTGATCGTTTGAACTGACTCGTGTAGGAAGCTATCAGTTCTTATCAGAGTGCCGTGATATTAGGAGCAGCCCCTTGATTTATGACAGGTACATATTACTTCCAGGAGGAAATGGCTACATCGTGATGAGCGCAAAACCACGTTTCTCGCTTCCTCTTCTTCTTCTTCTTCTTCTTCTACTACTACTACCGCTTTTTCCACATCTGTGGGGTCGCGGGTGAGAACTGTGTCGCACATGTGAATTTGGACCTGTTTTACGGCCGGATGCCCTTCCTGACGCCAACCTCATATGGAAGGATGTAATCACTATTGCGTGTTTCTGTGATGGTTGGTAGTGTAGTGTGTTGCCTGAATATGAAGAGGAAAGTGTTGGAACAAACACAAAACCCACTCCCCAAGCTAGAATAATTAATCAAACGCGATTAAAATCCCCGATCCTGGCGGGAATCGAACCCGGGACCCCTGTGACCAGAGGCCAGCACGCTAACCATTTAGCCGGACAAAGACACATCTCTCCCTTTCAGAGCGTAAAGGGCGTTACGAGAAATGATTAGGTGTAACAGAAGCACCTCAAAAACCTCTTTCTATCGGGCGAGTTGGCCGCGCGGTTAGGGACGTGCAGTTGTGTGCTTGCGTCCGGAAGATAGTGGGTTCGAACCCCACCGTCGGCAGCCATGAAGATGGTTTTCCGAGGTTTCCCATTTTCACACCAGGAAAATGCTGGGGCAGTTCTTTAATTAAGGCCACGTCCGATTCTTTCCCACTCCTAGGTCTTTCCTATCCCATCGTCGCCACAAGACCTATCTGTGTCGGTGCGACGAAAAGCAAATAGCAAAAAAAAAAAAAAGAAATCTTCCTTGTTTTTCCATCATCTTTATTTGTGATTTTTCACCGATTGAAATAGTTACAGATGGATAAAGTGCTTTTGTTTACTGTGTTATAATGTCGTCATTTCGCCTTCTTTTGGGTATAGTCATGGGCGCCCGCAGGATCTTTTCCAGGGGCGGGGGCACATTAACAATTTTCTTGAATATAAAAACCAATATAACGTCAGCAACATTAAATTGTTTACGGAAATGTCCGGTTATAACAGTTTATGAAATAATCTGGTATGATATTAAACAATTGAACATCAACCTTTTTAGTATTCCAGGGGGGCAAGGGCCCCCCTTGCCCCCCTTCCCCCCTTGCGGGCGCCCATGGGTATAGTTATTTTATTGTAGCTGTTCCAATTAATTTTGTATGTTCTTTGAAGTTTTGCAATTCTTTCTTTGTTAGGTTGCTGATTTAACCCTGCTGGTTCAATAATTTATTATTTTTCTTCCTCCTTCGTTTTCTTTAGAGCGAATTTGAACTTGTTCGATGGCTTGATGGTTTTCGCCTTCTTATCCTCTCAAAATCTCTTCATGAATGCACTGTGTTGCATCTTGCGTTCTGTGGACCACTTCCTACCAGTCTTCTTTTTTAGGTTTATCCACGAATTTGTACTTGGCTACTATTGTACTAAGGGATCCGCCAATAGGAGCGGTTGGGAATTAGTGGCTGGGGGAGGGGGGATATATATGTAAACTGAAAAATAAGTTACAAAGCGGTAAGTTTTTGATGCTCTCTGAGCGAATTTCGACAGAGAAGTAACGGTTGACAGTCTACTAACTTAAGTGCGGCAATAATAGTTTTTGAGATTTTGATTCAATATTATACAATAAAACTTTCACCAAAGAAGCAATATTACACAAGTATTACAATTGAATAGAAGTACGGTGTGATTATACAATTAATTATCACTTAGTATTTGACTGCACATTAAGAAACTAACAGACACTAAAGAGACTGCCAGACTTACGAATTCAATCGGCAAGTGGGTAAATTATACCCCAGTGTCCATGACCTTGGAAAAATAATATACCCCTGCTGTCCTTCTTCACGGGACATGCAAAGTCTCCATTATTTGCTATGGCGCTTTAGAAATCGGTTAGCCGCGACAGACGTCATTTTGTGCGTATTATTGCTAATAATTATGTTAATAATTAAAGAAAATAATGGAGAGAATGAGCTGATAAGAAAACAACATGGCTTGTCCAATTTGCTTTTTAAAATTAATTTCTAATTTCAGCTGGCTAAAATGGAATAAAATGTAATGTTTTCTCCACAAAGTGGTGGTGGTGGGGGGGAGGGGAGTGGGGGTGGCGGCGAATGCTCCCAGTCGCACCCCTAATCGCCGTCACTGGGCTCCACGATCTTCTATTTATTATTATTATTACTACTACTATGTGTTAAGAAATATATATTTGCATTCTACAATATATCAAACCTAATGAGTCCTGTTCACCAATTCCATTTCATGTTTCCGGGCGGTTCTCTTGTCAGTTGTAAGACCTTCGACATGACACTGTGCCTCAAACTATAATTCGTGGATGAGAATAATCCTGGGAGCCGCGGATGAAATTCACAACCGGAAACACTTAATCCGCCATGACAGGCGGACATGAAATGGTGCTGATGAAATGTATATCAGGTGTCCCGCTGTGAGCAGAATACCAGTAGTAGGCAGATGTGACCCAAGCTGTGGAAGTATAGAATATAATACCCCCATACCCTAGTATCATTTATTGGAACCCATTTGTGTGATATAAGCATTACATTATCTTTATTACAACTATTTATCTATCACTACATGAAATCACATATATTATTTCAGTAGTATAGATCTCTTTTGCGGCGCTCACAACTAGGCGATCGTGACAAATGAGCATTAAAAAGAAAGAGAATAGACATTAGCAGTGACGAATTGCACTCTCATTTCATAAATATCGATAATTTCTTTAAAAATGAATGTAAAAATCTTGAACGAAGTGTGCGATTTGCAAATACTGTTGCTGTAGGAAAATACGCGCCATTATTGCTGTTCACTTCACATTTTGGCCACTGGGACGCCTGTTTTATGTCATTATAATATGCTATGATTGTCAGTTAAGAAAATGATAGTAAAACTAAACATTACTTCCGAAACATTCGTCAGTATAATAATGCACTTGCAATTGCTTCCGTTCAAGTGGATACCATAAATGTTAAACACTCAAAGATTACATTAAGTGATAAGTAAGACTGTCTAATATTGCACTGATTTGTGTATTCATTAGTTCATGAGTAGCTCACCAGGAGGCTACTGCACCACATACTTAATGAACATGCGAGATTTCTGTTGTATACAAGGGACTTGGTATACAGTGACACAACATAAAGTTTATTGTTTCAATGATTTGATAGCTGCTGCGGCGGGTTGCGGAGCTTGTAGGCGCAGAGCTTGCGATGCGGAGGACACACACAACAATTTCTCGCACGGGTTCCTTAGTATTATAATCCTAATAGTGATTATATCTATTTCACATGTTAGCACCCCCTTTTAAATGTTGAAAACACTTGTTAGCAGACAAAGTAAAGGTCTTCGTTCCAGCCCTCTTACCACTTTTCAAGTTTCATGGCAGAGCCTGGAATCCAACACTGTTCTCCAAGAATGGTTGCTAATCACACTAACCACAGAGGTGGACAACATGTATCTTAACCTTCGTTATTTTCGTTAGTGCTTTTTTCTAACTTCTTCTGCTACGTATCAAAAAAATTCTTTAATCCGTTCTTTGTGTCATTATGTAACAATTGTACAGAATTATTTTTCTCTTCCTAACTTTGTTTTATGTTCCCTAAGTAGATACGTAACTCTGATTGCATCTGTCGCCATGCAAAATCTCAATAGATGCTCCTCTTCCATTATTTCTCCACAAAATAAACAGCAGCTCTCACTCGGACCCGTCTTTTTATATAACCCCATTACCCATCGTTTATTTATTTATTGCACACTACAGGACTTAGTGTCCCAATTATGTTGCCACCACGTTCAAGAAAGTACAATTAACATGGTGGTACTTATATCTAAATGAAATTGTACAATTTTATCCAATATCCTTTAATGTTAATTATCAAATGTTGAAGTGTGTTTCTAACAACTAAAGAACCTTATATTAATGCGGTGGAATAATACATAATAAAGTAAAATGACAAAAGAAATGAAGCAATACACGTACAGGCATAATATTATAGAACTTCAGATTACGACTTCATACAATTGCGCGAAGAAGTTCAGTTACAAACTCGCTCATTGGCAGACTGAAGTCAAGGCCATTATTTTTCTGAATGGCACGGTTGAAGATACTACAGAGCCTGTTCTTCGGGGAGTTATGTGCATATGTCCTGTTTTTTCATTTAAAATGTTAATTTATTTCTGGAATTGAAACGAAGGGCATGGATATTTAAGAAAGACGGTGATTCTGGATTATCTATAGGCCTACATAGTTTAAGATTTAAAAAAAATAAATTTTACTGTATCCTTCCGTCTGCGAAGTTTTAAACTCTCCACTCTGAAATTTAAAAGGGTATCACTATAAGGTACCATACGGGGATAGCAGCCAGTTTATTATATTGTAGGTATTTTAATTTTTTTTTTTTGCAATTTTTCAATCTGATAGACGTATGATTGACACCTAGGGCTCCATGCGATGCTGGCTTATTCTACTTTTGGTCTTACAGATGAATGCAATTTTGTGTGTTTTTGAAGGGTTTTATTTTCCTATAATGGATCCTAGGGTGTTGTATGACTCAGCTACCACTTTCAGTATACGCAAATTGAAAGTAAGCTCGTGGTCGAATAAAACTTCAAGGTCTTTCATCTCGCAAACCGATCGTAAATCACTGTCACCTAGCTTGTAAGTGTAGTGGACGGGAGTTTTCGTTCTGTTAAGCGACATCGATACACTTATCAGACCTCTCGGTTCTCTGTCTGGAAACCATTCTTTATTGACATTTTTTTGAATAATTTCAGAGAATTACGATAATGTCTTTTAGAATTACATTCTGCCACAATCATATGCTTCGCAATATCTTTCACTAACAAGAATGGTCTCGAAAGAATGATATCCATATAAACCAGAGTAAGACGCAGGTCATGAAGTTTCGGAAAGGAGGAAAACGGTCATGAACGGAAACATTCACCTCCAGAAACAAAAAAATTCAAATATTGAAACTGAAAAATGATTTCATACATTGTATTTAGCGGTGACTCTATAAGTCACTGGATTCACTTTCACATTGAAGATAGAACCGTGGCTGCACTGGAGATTCTCACTCTCAAATCCCTTTCACTAAGAACAGCAGTTTCATTATTCAAGCTTGAACTGGGTGAGTTGTCCGTGCTGTTAGGGGCGCGCAGCTGTGAGCTTGCATCTGGGAGATAGTGGGTTCGAGGCCCACTGTCGGTAGCCCTGAAGATGGTTTCTCTTAGTTTCCCATTTTCACACCGGATAAATGCTGAGGATGTACCTTAATTAAGGCCAGGCTACTTCCTTCTCAATCCTATGCCTTTCCTCTCCCATCGTTGCCATCCCTATCTGTGTCGGTGTGACGCAAAACAAATTGTAAAGGAATTCAGCTTAAAATTGCACCAGTAACATCGTATGCATTTGAAGTAATATGATCATACCTTTCATACAGAAATCTGAAAACTTTAGACAGAACTAAAGACAGATAAATAAAAAGAGCACTCTCAATCTCAAAGTTTTCACCAAATCTAGACGAACGACTCCAGAAAACTTCAGAAATAGATCTAGAATTCCTTAATACTCCCGCCATGAACAATGATGAATGGAAAGCAGACAATTTTGAGCTACTACATCTCTACACGAGAGGAGAAATTCACGGCTTTATCACCATATTTATAATAAGAAAGCTTTTCACCATGCTTGTACCCTGCTTAGTGATTATCTACGCATTTACTTGTAGACTGTTTTCTGCTTTTAATATTTGTAATACCAGAGTAGTTTGCATAGTTTTGACGTGTAGATCATTATTCTTACAAATATTTACTGATGCACCCATATTAACATTTAAGCAGTATTGTTCATTGTTCGAATCATTTGAATCGGCACGGGCTACGCAGCTCAGCTGTTCAATGTTCCCGCCAAATGTGTCAAAGTTCACACTTTTAAAAGTAGCACTACCGGGCGAGTTGGCCGTGCGCGTAGAGGCGCGCGGCTGTGAGCTTGCATCCGGGAGATAGTAGGTTCGAATCCCACTATCGGCAGCCCTGAAAATGGTTTTCCGTGGTTTCCCATTTTCACACCAGGCAAATGCTGGGGCTGTACCTTAATTAAGGCCACGGCCGCTTCCTTACAACTCCTAGGCCTTTCCTATCCCATCGTCGCCATAAGACCTATCTGTGTCGGTGCGACGTAAAGCTCCTAGCAAAAAAAAAAAAAGTAGCACTATAGAGATTATGTCTTCTATCTATTCGGTCTTATCCTCCCTCAGGGTGGGGACGGCACAATACACCGACGGTACCCCCTGCCTATCGTAAAAGGTGACTAAAAGGGGACCCAGGGTCTTACCAGTTGGGCGCGCGGTTGGCGAGGACGGGTCCGCTTGCTGAGTCCTCCCATTGCTTCCAGTTACTTGTACCAGGATCCTGACTTTCATCTATCCTGTTCGACCTCCATTGGGCAACTCTTGTTCTTTTTCGACCCCGACGGTATTAGAGCATTCAAGTCCTAGGTGTCTTTCAGTTGCACGCCCTTCGCGGTCCTTGTCTTCTTTCTTCGTAGTGTTGGATCTCTTGATTTTTTTTAATCAGTTACTTTACGTCGCACCGACACAGATAGGTCTTATGGAGACGATGGAACAGGAAAGGGCTAGGAGTGGGAAGGAAGCTGCCGTGGCCTTAATTAAGGTACAGCCCAAGCATTTACCTGGTGTGAAAATGGGACAAAACGGAAAAAACGGAAATCCATCGCCACGGCTGCCGAAAGTGAGGTTCGAACCTGCTATCTCCCGAATGCAAGCTCACAGTTACGCCACATTTTCCCTCTAATTAATGTTAATAGAGGATGGTTTTCCAGTTTGTACTTTTTCTTAAAACAATAATCACCACCATCACCACTTCATCGCATCGGTTCTTCTATTACAAAGTGAATGTCAGCTTACCGTCAAATAAAACTACTCATATTCACACCTATTTGAAAATACAGCCTTCTTCTCCTTCCGCGTTTCCCACACCTATGGGATCGCCGCGCGTGCGAACTCTATCGCTCAGGTAAATTAGGTCTTGTTTTACAACCGATTGCCCTTCCTGAAGGCAATCCTATATGGAGGGATGTGATCACAATTTATTGTATGTTATTGTGACGGTCGATAATGTGGTGTATTGTGTGAATATGAAGAGGAGAGTGTTGGGACAAACACAAACAATCAGTTCGTGAACAAGAAGAACTACTCACACGTAATTAAAATCCCCGACCCGACCGGTATGGAACCCGGGACCTTCTGACCCGAAGACCTCGTCGTTGACCATTCAGCCAAGGAGTCGGACTGTTTTCAAATTAAATACATAATATTTTCATTGTGAAATCAGAGGTTAAAACTTCCGTTAGAAGTCGATATTTCTCGTGTGCCACCCACACAATAGCGAAGCAGTAAAACACGCTATTTTATTTCCAGTTGCTAGGGCAACATTATAAAATGGCCCATTTATTCTCAAAGGGAATTAAAAAGGCAAACAAACGAATTACGAGACGCGAGAGAAACACTTTTCTATTTATACGCAAATGTTACTGTCGAGAGCTGATAATTGCCGGTCAGACTTGTCATTAGCTCAGACATCCGGCCTGAGTGACATTCATATTGTCGCATCCAGGCGCGCCGATTTCGGGTAATTATTGGAGGGGGGGGGGGCACGGATTAACAAGAACACAGTCATGTGAAATGAGGAACAACTATTAACGCAAACATTCCTATATAATGACAATATTCACAAACCACGGCCGACTTGATGCGTCGCTTTACCGGCCTTGACAATCGGCTCCACGCACTGTAATCGGAGTAGTTTCATAGCTCGATACGTGGCGCTGGCGACCTACGTTTTTACGGTAGAAATGCCTACTCCTCTATGGTAAAGATATTGACTTTGATTGCCGATTTATCGTAATTCAGAGGTATAGAGAATGTCACATACGTTAATACTGTTAAAATTATTAATCCTAAAGACTTCTTTCGTTGATATTCCCAAAAATAATGTCGTGAAATGAAACTGTGAAGAGGTAGTGTAGTCCAGCTGACGTTCTGGGACGACTTTGATGGGCGATTTATCTTAATATAGAGGAATGAAGGAGTATGTTACATTGACTAATACTATTAAAATGATTAATCATAAAGGCTATTTTCGTTGATATTTACCAAAATAACATCGAGAAATGAAACTGCGAAGAGATGGAGTAGTCCAACTGATGTTCCTTAACTGTGAGGAATAATATTAATTCCTTTTATTCTTCATAGCATTTAGATACATAGCAGAACTTACCACAATACTTTTGTCTTCTGATGTTAATCTTGACATTAAAAGTCATTGTTCGATTGGAGTTTTAAAATTCTTCAAGTGCTGATGTTAGGAGAGGGGCGTGGTCTAAATATAAAAGTCTTATTTTTCTACTTAAATATTCGGTGTATAGATAATATAACTATTTTGACTCAAACATGTTTAAATTTTAATTTCAATATATGTAGTTTCATATTACATTTCATTCATATCTTGAACTAGAATTTTCAGTAAAAATTCAGTGAGAAAAATGTATTTTGAGAAAATACTTGACAAACTGTCTATTGCACAGGTAACACTTAGCTTCAAACGTTGGACTTGCTGTCATAACAGTAATGGTCCCTACTTGTCAGTGTTTAAATGTTAAAGTTCAGATTATCTTGGAAGAAAAGAAAGTGTTGTGTTGCTGTCATGTGGCAAATATGACCAATAAAAGAGAGTTTTGGGGTAATAAATACCCGAAAATAGAAACGGAAAACTAAGTTGAAAGGGCTAATTCAAGGGTGGTTGTAGGGAGTTATAATACAATCTTAGGTGTTTCAGTCATCCTTGTGCTTATGTTGTCATATTATCTCCACTTTATACTAGTTGTTCTAAAGTGAAACTGACGTTTGAAAATGAATTTGTTAAGTAAATCTCAACAATATCAGAATTAATCAGTTTATTGTTTCAAAGATTTGAACGTAGTGTTCTCAGTTTTGTGTCGGCTTGTTAGTTGTAGTGGGAGGCAGTAAATGATTTCTGAAAAATGCAAAAGCTCTGAAGTGATTTCCTGAAATGAAGACTACAGACACCAGAAGAAGCAGAATTAGTGTTAGGGAGAAAGTTATCGCGAGAAATAGGTTTGAGCCACTCCTTGGGTTTGTCCTGCTCTACAGGGAATTCGCGAAATGATAGTGTCCCTTCGCTTTTTTTCCTGTTCGAAGTACAAAAAGGGCGCACAGTAGCTCATGTGCCAATATTTCCAAACAGAGTTAAAGAAAAACAAATCACTAGACTACACAGTAATTTAAAAAATAATTAGCGCATAAATTAGAATTCTTATTTAGGTCGAAGTTACGGCGAGAAATCTCTTTGAGCCACACATTCCATTTGTCCGTGATTGCAGAAAATTTCTGTTCGAAGATCAAAAACGGCGCACAACAATATCACATATTCCAAGATTTGTAAACACAATTTTAAAAATCAAATCACCACACTACACAATAAAAAAATAAACTAATAACAATCAACTTTCAATAACAAGCCAACAAACACCTCATTGCGAAAACATTACCAACACTTACAACAGCAAAACAATATAAATGAAACTGGTAATGCGGTAATTTGCGGTATTCAGCTTCCTGTCAGTGACTTAGTATGCCAGCGCTCCAACGGCATTATGGTGAAACTTTCCAGTTACAGCTTTATGCTGGGCTTCACAAGCGATTGTCAAGGCCGGTATAAGGAGCGCAGCGAGGGATCCAGTCGGCCGTGTACAAACAGAAAAACAGAACAATAATAGAGCTTATTTCTCAAATACATTTTTGAACGAATGTTGTCTACGGAGTTTTCAGTAATATTCACACTAAACAGAAAAATAGAACTTCATTCGGAAATAATTATTTTGTAGGAATGTTTTATGTACGAAGCTATAAAAATAATCACAGTTAAAAAATGAGAACTTGCTTCATAAATATATTTTCTTATTAAATGGCTTGCCGAGCTCGATAGCTGCAGTCGCTTAAGTGTGGCCAGTATCCAGTATTCGGGAGATAGTGGTTTCGAACCCCACTGTCGGCAGCCCTGAAGATGGTGTTCCGTGGTTTCCCATTTTCACACCAGGTAAATGCTGGGGCTCTACCTTAATTAAGGCCACGGCCGCTTCCTTCCCACTCCTAGCCCTTTCCTCACCCATCGTCGCCGTAAGACCTATCTGTGTCGGTGCGACGTAAAGCCAATAGAAAAAAAAAGAAGCTTATTACTGTATATTGCGCATTTCATAATACGAAATGTGAAAAGCTCTACCACCTAATGTACAGCCTGAACAGTCTGCATTGGGAAATGTAGTTCTCTGAAGGAATACCCGCTTTCTGATCTAATTTCTTGTTATAAAACCGTCTACCACCTTCTCCAGATTTAACGCCTTAGCAACCCCCGAAGACTACCAAACTGCTCGCTCTTGGGTGCGGGGAGGGAGGGGGGCAAAATGGTACTCTGCTTCCCTAACATCATTTTTGGGGGCCATAAATCGCCGTACCTGATTCGTATTTTAGAGGCTCAATAACAATTCATTATTTATCAACATGCACCAGTCCCTGTTATGAATGGTGTGAAAATGTTGGTGTGAGAATGGTGGGTCGGTTGGTGCATGCATTTCAGTGGGCTTGGCAGACTGATATCATCAACATCATCATCATCAACATCATCATCATCATCATAATCATAATCATCATCATTATCTAAAGGCTTTGCCATGTCTCTGCAACCATTGATCTCTTCTCTCTGCGATCCTTTTCATCTCTCCATAACCTTGGCATCCCATCATCTCAACAGCCTCTTCAATGATCTTCTTCCGTTGTTTCAATCTGCCTTTCTTTCCCATCACCTTGCCTTCGAACAAGGTCATTATGCCGGAGAATGTGGCCAAAAACTGACGCTTTTCTCCTTTTTATCTTTGTTGTTAAATATCTCTGGGTGTTTATTTCTCTAAGCACTGCTTCATTAGTTTTCTTCTCAATCCAGCTAGTTCTTGTTATCTTCCTCCATAGCCACATTTGCACTGCCTCTAGTCGTTTCACGTCCTCCTTCAAGAGAGTCCATCCTTCACAGCTTTCTTTTTTTCAGACTGCTATATAATACTAATAATAATAATAATAATAATAATAATAATAATAATAATAATAATAATAATAATAATAATAATTACTACTTCTGGCTCTATGAGGAAAGCAGCGGGAAAATACACCACTCCTCATTTCCTTAGTAAGCCTCTTCAGTGAAGCCTAAGCTGGCTCTGTGTGTGGGGGTGGTCTAATAACACCCACTCTATCCCCTGCCTGTCGTAAGAGGTGACTAAAAGGGGACCAGGAGCTCTCGACATTGGAACGTATCTTAGTACCACGGGGCCCTTAGCTGAGTCCTGGCAGTTATTTTATTTACTTGTGGCAGTCTTTGATCTATCCTATCCGACCATCCTGGGTCAACTCTTGTTTTTCCGAACCCGACGGTATTAGAGTACTCGAGGGCTGGGAAGTCTTCCATTTTTACGCCGTTCGTGGCCCTTGTCTTTCTTTAGTCAAAGAACTATCGAATTATCAACACAAAATCAAACCGGGGAAATGCAGGAGTTAGTTTGGTAATGAATAAGAAAATAGGGCAGCGGGTAAGCTACTACGACCAGCATAGTGAAAGAATTATTGTCGTTAAGATAGACACCAAACCAATACCCACCACAATAGTGCAGGTCCATATGCCTACTAGTTCAGCGGATGATGAGGAAATCGAAAGAATATATGAAGAGATAGAAGATTTAATACAATATGTAAAAGGTGACGAGAATCCAATTGTGTTGGGAGACTGGAATGCAGTGGTAGGCCAAGGAAGAGAAGGTAATACAGTAGGAGAATTCGGATTGGGACAAAGGAACGAACTACTCATTCTACCCTACATTATGCATCGTCACAGAGGGAGGCGGCCAGTCGTAAATGGAAACTTTGTAGTAGCAATAAAAAGGAGTCGTACCGCAGGAAGTAAAAGTTAGAGAATATTGAGCGCGATCAAATTAAAGAGTAAAACTGAGGCATAAGGGTTGGATAGCCGTCTTGTGATAAAACGGATTAGCATAAACTGAGATTCAAACCAATCACAGTGTGTGCACTGATAATCATAAAAAGGGATACTGAATGGATACACTTTGCTCCATAAGGAGAAATAGGAGCTACATTAGCTTAGATACAAGTGAACTGTTTGGATTGTACCAGATAGGTGTCACTGACATTATTTGTGTGAATGATCAATACCTAAAGGCTTCCAGATGGCTCCGAGTTCATCTTTCATGTTGGTTTAGGCTCCCCAGAATACGAAAGCCTGTGTGTGCCGCCTGAAGTGACGTGGTTTCTCGTTGTCGGTTACCACTTGGGTTAACATTCATGGGTGAACTATCCAAAGAGTTTTTCATTAAAACTGGCGTCAGAAAATGTGATGGACTGTCCCCAGTTCTATTCAGTTGCCTGTTAGAAAAGGTCATCTGAGAATGGGGAAAGGAATTAGCCTGAAAAGGGTTACAGAACAAAGTTCACATTGGAGGCTCAATAAACGGCACGAGAGTCAACTGCTTTGCCTTCGCCGATGACATGACAATCCTGTCAAGAAGCATAGAGACAGCTGCGGAATAAATAAACATGCTGAAAGAGCAGGCGTATAAATGTGGCCTCAAAATGTCTTGTACATAACCAATATCCGAACAGCACCTCAACTCCTAAGAAAAAGTGGACAGTTTCAGATATCTTGGTGAGATAGTGCAGATGAAAACTTGTGATAAAGAAACTAACACCAGCAGGCGATAGAAGATGGCCGCAGCTTTTCGTAGAACGCTCGTCCTGTATAAGAAAAAGGCAATCTCAAGGAAGGCTAAGCTACAACACAGTGATGAAATCAGAGTGTCTGGACGCAAGTGGATACCTCAGAATGACAGGATGGACTGAGAGAAGCAGAGAAGTACAAGCGCAAGATCCTTCGCAAAATAATGGGTCCTAAGATAAAAGATGGACAGTGTAGAGTCCGAGGAAGAGAAGAACTATGCAGAGAACGATTCGCAGTAAAGAGTGTGAATGAGTGAAGTCAGGCTTCATTAGTTCTTGGACGAACTATTTAATTTGAACGATTCGCACTAAAGAGTGTGAATGAGTGAAGTCAGACTTCACTAGTTCTTGGAGGAACTACTTCACTCGAACGATTCGCAGAAAAGAGTGTCGATGTGTGAAGTCAGGTTTCATTAGTTCACGAACGAACTATTTCATTTGAACGATTCGTAGTGAAGAGTGAAGTCAGGGTTCGTTAATTCTTGGACGAACTACTTCATTTGAACGATTCGCAATAAAGAGTGTCGATGAGTGAAGTTAGGTTTCATTAGTTCATGAACGAACTACTTAATTCGAACGATTCGCAGAAAAGAGTGTGAATGAGGGAAGTCAGGCTTCATTAGTTTATGAACGAACTACTTCATTCGAACGAATCGCAGTAAAGAGTGTGAATGAGTGAAGTCATGCCTCATTAGTTCATGAACGAACTATTTCATTTGAACGATTCGCAATAAAGTGTGAATCAGTGAAGTCAGGCTTCATTAGTTCATGAACGAACTATTTAATTTGAACGATTCGCAGTAAAGAGTGTGAATGAGTGAAGTCAGTATTCATTAATTCATGAACGAACTACTAAATTCGAACGATTCGCAGAAAAGAGTGTGAATGAGTGAAGTCAGGCTTCGTTAGTTCATGAGCGAACTACTTCATTTGAACGATTCGTAGTGAAGAGTGAAGTCAGGGTTCATTAGTTCTTGAACGAACTACTTTATTTGAACGATTCGCAGTTAAGAGTGTGAATGAGTGAAGTCAGGCTTCATTAGTTCATAACGAACTATTTAATTTGAACGATTCGCAGTAAAGAGTGTGAATGAGTGAAGTCAGGCTTCAGTAGTTATTGGACGAACTACTTCATTCGAACGATTCGCAGTGAAGAGTGTGAATGAGTGAATTCGGGCTTCACTAGTTCATGAACGAACCACTTCATTCGAACGATTCGCAGTAAAGAGTGTGAATGAGTGAAGTCAGACTTCATTAGTTCATGAGCGAACTACTTCATTCGAACGATTCGCAATTCGCAGTAAAGAGTGTGAATGAGTGAAGTCAGGCTTCATTAGTTCATGAACGAACTATTTCATTATAACGATTCGTAGTGAAGAGTGAAGTCAGGGTTCATTAGTTCTTGAACGAACTACTTCATTTGAACGATTCGCAGATAATGAACGGCTGATGGAGTCAATAAGGAAACGACGACTGAAGTTGTACGGACATCTGTTCAGGATGGATGCAACTCGACTAACGGAGGAGATTTTTAATGTATTGGACAACAGATCTAACGTCTCGGATAAATGGTTCAAGGAAGTAATGAAGGAACTCAAGAGCATTGGGACTGAATCAGGAGGAGATTTCTAACAATTCAAAATACAGATAAGTGATTCACAACTTTAAGAGCTTCCACGATGAGCAACAGAAGAGAGAAGACAGGTGGCCAGAGAAAGAATACAACATTTTTGAGCTGCAAAAAAGGCTTCCAGAAATGCCTTATAGTTACTTGACGTGGTCTCTAATGGCCCTAAACGAGAATAATAATAATTGAAGCATGATTTAATAATGGCCCCATTACTCATTCCAATGAGGTCAAGAATTGAAGATATAATATAGGCCTATACAATCACGGATTAAACAAACGTGGAAAGTCCCAGTTACGCACATCTCTTCTTCTTTCAACAGACAATAGACAATGAAGTTTAATACCTTTTTCCAAGAACAGCAACAAAACATCTAAAGTTAAATCCATCTCGAGACAAGACAGTGGCTTAATACGAATGGAGTTTAAATATTCAAAGCGCGTGGGATTTACATGTTTTAGAACGAACAGTTCTTTTCTTAATTTTAATTTTAAATAGCAGTCTATGTATAGGAATTATTACAGTGACTGTTGAAAGTATTCAGGCGCTGAAGACACGTTGGTCAGGAAATTCCAACTCCGTGTTTGAGGGCTTGGGAGCCCTAAAGCATCGGTTTGTCTGACGAAAACTGACTCCCACTTCTCTCTGTCGCTACGGCTGCGATGTTGCTTGGTTGTTGCGCTAGCCTGCAAGGAAAAAATATATTAAGGGGGAAAGGGGAGTGAGGCAAGGCTGCACTTTGTCCCCGCTCATTTTTCAGTATTCATATAGAACAGGCGGTAAATGAAATCAAAGAAGAATTTGGAAAGGGAATCTCAATCCAAGGAGAGATAATCAATACTTAGGTTTGCCGATGATATTGTTATTTCATATGAAACTGCAGAAGATCTGGAGAAATTGATGAATAGTATAGACAGAGTCCTAGGGAAAGAGTACAAAAATAAATAAGTCCAAAAGTACTGGAACGGAAATTACAACAATCTATGAAAATGAAGAATTATTGGGAAAGGAGGAAAGCTCAAGAAATGTCGATTCCGCGTGCTCCTAAGTGACCCATTCGCGAATAAGAAGAAGAAGAAGAATATAATAAGAAGAAGTGCAGTCGGATGAAGTCTGGTGATGCAGGAAGTATTAGATTAGGAAATGAAGTCTTAAAGGAGGTAGATGAATATTGTTACTTGGGTAGTAAAATAACTAACGATGACAGAAGTAAGGAGGACATAAAATGCAGACTAGCACCACCAAGGAAGAGCTTTCTTAAGAAAAGAAATTAGTTCTCTTCGAACATTGATATGGGAATTAGAAAGATGTTTTTTAAGATTTTCGACTAAAGCGTGGCAGTCTGTGAAAGTGAAACATGGACGATAACTAGATCAGAAAGAAAGAGAATAGAAGCTCTTGAAATGTGGTGTTGCAGGAGAATGCTGAAGGTGAAATGTGTAGATCTAATCACGAATGAAGGGACACTAAATCGAACTGCTGAGAGGAGGTCGATTTGACTAAATTTGAGCAGAAGAGGAGGTAAAATGTTAGGATATATCTTAAGACGCCCAGCAATTTTCATACCAGACAAATTCTGGGGGTGTGCCTTAATTAAGGTCACGGTCGCTTCCTTGTCACTCCTACTCCTTTCCTACCCCATCCTCGCCATAAGACATATCTGTACCTGTGCAACGTAAAGCAAATTGTGAAAAAGAATCAAGCCCCAAATTTTTTGAAAAATTCTAAAAGCATATGATTTGTTTGATAATAATTACTGTGAAGCACTTAGACAACTAACCCCCTGTGAGTAGGGTGTATAGAATAACACTCACAGTATCTCTTTCCTGTCGATAGAGGTGATTGAAAGGACGACCAGGGACTTTCAGCTGAGTCTTTGCATTGCTTCCATTTTACCTGTGTCAGGACCGGGCGAGTTGGCCGTGCGCGTAGAGGCGCGCGGCTGTGAGCTTGCATCCGGGAGATAGTAGGTTCGAATCCCACTATCGGCAGCCCTGAAGATGGTTTTCCGTGGTTTCCCATTTTCACACCAGGAAAATGCTGGGGCTGTACCTTAATTAAGGCCACGGCCGCTTCCTTCCAACTCCTAGGCCTTTCCTATCCCATCGTCGCCATAAGACCTATCTGTGTCGGTGCGACGTAAAGCCCCTAGCAAAAAAAAAACCTGTGTCAGGCTCCTCACGTTCATCTATCCTATCTGACCTCCCTTGGTCACCTCTTGTTATTTTCTGATCCCAGCGGTATTAGAGCACTTCAGGCCTGGGGATTCTTTCATTTTCACGCCCTTCGTGGCCCTTGTCATTCTTTGGCTGATAACTTCATTTTTCGAAGTGTCGTATCCTTACCACTCTTTTTACTCTGATTAGTGTTATATATAGAATAGTTGCCTAGTTGTACTTGCTATTAAACAATAATCACCACCACCTGAAACAATTATACAAAAAAAAATTACGATTGTTTTAGAAATGTCGCCTAAATTTTATGGAGCCCTTTCCTGTAAAATTTTGACCTGACTCCAGTCATATTTCAAAGAGAACTGATAAAAAGTGCAATGGCTAGGAATGGGAAAGAAGCAACCGTGTCCTTAGTTAATGTTCAGCCCCAGCATTTGTCTGTTGTGAATCTGAGAAACCACGGAAAACCTCCATAAACGCTGCGGACAGCGGGATCCAAACTCACCAACTCACTCGGTGCCTGAAGCCAAGCGCGATGGATGCCCACCTCTCATACCTTACGTGCTAAGGAAAAACAAAATCACGAAAACGTAGAGCGAATATCCCCCTCCACTAGGCTCTCACAACTTGTGATGTATGAGGAGCGTTTGAGGGATCCCGCCTGAGTCTGTCATCGGTTCCAGTACGCTAATGTGAAATTTTGTGTCGCACGAGTTTGTTGGCGAACTGGATGGTAACGACACGGGGTTACTACGTTTTCAATACCTCATCAAATTCAGCACTAATCAAATTAAGCCACTAAATTGGGACAGAACTACGCAATCTGGCTTTTTGTTTTAGAAAATGTACCTGTAATTTCGTTGATGGGATAAATCAATGAATTTTCAAGTAATTATCTCTGTTGTTTATTGTACGAGGGCTATAAATAAAGTTCCGGCAATATAGTCCAGACACTCGCAGGATATCGGGCAAGGGCACATAGGACATGGGAGCGGTCAGGTAGCGCTGTTTTCGATGTATGGGTTGTATTTGACGGGCATCCACTTGGGAGTGTTGTTGCCGTGTGGAGTTGAAGTGAAGAGTGTCGATTTCACCGCTCTAAAGAAGGTTTTCAAAAGGCACGGGCCTATGAACGTGAATCAAAGCGTGCGTCGAATGAATGACATAACCCAGGTTCGCAACGTCCACGGAAATTTCGACAGGAACCCAGTCGGGTGAAGCTTATGTTGATTCTGGCATACAACTACGAGGGTGTTATTCTTAAGCGTGCTGTGCCTGAGGGACAAACCGTCAACAGTGACTACAATTGCCGATTTATGGGGGTGATATCTGCGTCCGGCTATGCTGCGCGAACAACCAAACTGGTCGTGTCACATCAATGTCAAGATTTTCAATCGGCCAGTCTTTCAATCAATCAGTCCATACTGATCTGCATTTAGGACAGTCGCCCAGGTGGCAGACTGCCTATCTGTTGCTTTCCTAGCCTTTTCGTAAATGATTTCAAAGAAATTGGGAATTTATTGAACATCACCCTTGGTAAGTTATTCCAGTCCCTAACTCCCCTTCCCATAAAGGAATATTTGACCCAATTTGTCCTCTTGAATTCCAACTTTATCTTTATATTGTGATCTTTCCTACTTTTAAAGACACCAATCAAAGTTATTCGTCTACTAATGTCATTCCATGCCATATTTCCACTGACAGCTCGGAACATACCACTTAGTCGAGCAGCTCGTATTCTTTCTCCCAAGTCTTCCCAGCCCAAACTTTACAACATTTTTGTAACGCTACTCTTTTGTCGAAAATCGCTCAGAACATATCGAGCTGCTTTTCTTTGGATTTTTTCCAGTTCTTGAATCACGTAATCCTGGTGAGGGTCCCATACACTGGAACCATACTCTAGTTGGGGACTTACCAGGGACTTATATGCCCTCTCCTTTACATCCTTACTACAATCCCTAAATACCCTCATAACCTTGTGCAGAGATCTGTACCCTTTATTTACAATCCCATTTATTTGATTATCCCAATGAAGATCTTTCCTTATATTAACAGCCAGGTACTTACAATGATCCCAATAAGGAACATTCACCCCATCAACGCAGTAATTAAAACTGAGAGGACTTTTCCTGTTTGTGAAACTCGCAACCTGACTTTTATACCCGTTTATCATCATACCATTGCCTGCTGTCCATCTCACAACATTATCGAGGTCATTTTGCAGTTGCTCGCAATCTTGTAACTTATTTATTACTCTGTACATAATAATATCCGGAAAAGCCTTATCTCTGATTCCACTTCTTTACTCATATCATTTATATACAGTATATAAGAAAGATTAAAGGTTCAACGGTGGCATTGGGAGGTCTTGGAACTCCCTCCTTACTCACCGGACATGGGTCCTTGTGACTTCGATCTGTTTCCGAATTTGAAAGAACTCCTCCGAGGCCGCCGATTTCCTGGCGTGTCATCTGTACTCTCCGCAGTAGGACGCTCCGTCGCTGTCATCAACAGAGAACGCCCCTTACCAACGGTCCCCAATGGCTTCCCGACATTTTGCAAAAATGTAATAGACTTCCCGGGCAACTACATTGAAGAAACGTAATACAATTGTACTTGTCAGTTCTATTAATATTACCATAACTTTATTTACAACCCTCGTATTCTACCGCAATCTAACAGGTGTTCGTTATAGAGTATTTTAATACTTTTATATTACATTTAAATTCATTCCTCAATTGATGCTACTGATTGTATGACAAGACAACGCCCATATCACGACCAGGAACTGCTGGAGCGGAAAATGGAACACTGGAGTAACAAGTCAGCTTCCTCGTAAATATCACTTTACCTAAGCTCACTCAATACTGGTGGAGCGACCTAGACTTGTAAACAGTGCATTAGGATCCCTGATCTTATTTCAACGTCTGCAGACACAGAACAAGATCCTCCACTTCCAGAAAAATGTTCTGTTTTAGACATTGAAGCTGAGGCTGGAAGGACGTTGTCTTTCAGCTTCAACCCGTTTCAGATTGTATTGCAGGGTGCCAAGGTAAGCACAATGGATTCGATATGCATTTGGGATGCTGACTGAACCCCGTTTGAGGTATTAATTCAGGTGGCCAAGACACTCCCTGTCAATTCCGTACACAGGAGACGCTAAATTAAGCCCCTTTGAAGCGTTACTTGCGGCGGCCAAAAGTTGCCGGGCTGAATGGCTCAAATGGTTGAGGCGCTGGCCTTCTGACCCCAACTTGGCAGGTTCGATCCTGGCTCAGTCCAGTGATATTTGAAGGCTCAAATACGTCCGCATCGTCTTGGTAGATTTACTGGCACGTAAAATAACTCCTGATGGACTACATTCCGGCACCCCGGCGTCTCCGAAAACCGTAAAAGTAGTTAGTGGGACATAAAGCAATTATTATTATTTTATTTAATTTTTCACTATTCTCGTTTCGGTCTTCTATGATTTCTCGTACTACCTTTCACATTTGCCCAGTTTTCCCGCATTCTTTTTCGGTGAGCATCCCTCCGTTCTTCGGCCCACTTCTTCCTAGTTTTCATTTCGGGTTTCTGCTGGAAACTCTGTACTTCCCCAAGTTTTTTCTTCAAAGATCACGTTCCAAGATGTCCTCATGTGAGATCCCCAGGTCCATATCTATAAAGAACATCCCTTTTGGTTTTCTTTCCCGCAAAGTAGGCACAGATTCGATTGGACGACCTTCCGGAGCTCATTCATTTCAAGTGGCCATCGAAAGAGATTATCCTTTTGCGTATGGTGTCCGTTCTCTTCTCCACGTGTAGATACAATTCATCGTTGTGTCGTCTTTTGTACTCTCCTTGTTCTTTGACCGGGCCAAGATTTTTCTTAAAATCTTCCTGTCTTTGGATTCCAGTTGTTCTGCGAGGCCTTTCCTATTCATCGCAATGCATTCTTATGCATATAGTGCTTCCGGTCGATTAAAGGTACAGTAGTGCTTGATTTTGGCCTTGAAGGACACTGATCGTTTATTGTAGATGTCTTTGGTTAGATGGTAAGCCATTTCCATTTAGTTGATCCTTGACAGGAAAGCTTCCTTTTCGTGAATGTTGGACTGTATCCACTCACCCAGCTATTTGAATTTCTCCGCCTTCCTTACTTTTCCTTCGTTTACCTTACGTTATCTGGGTGATGATTCGATATTCGTTGTGAACTGTGTTTTCTCAAATGAAATCTGAAGCCCTGGCTTTGTTGCTCGCATCTGTAGTTGACTGATTTGTTGTGTGGCCGTGTCAAGAGAATTACAGAGAATTGGAAAGTCATATGCGAAGGCTTAACAGTTGATTGTCAGGTCCTTGTTCTTACAACCTAGTCTGACCCAATTCTCTATACCTTCCTTACACCGTTCTTTACATAATTTTCTCGAGAACACAGTTGAATAGCAGAGGTGAGAGCCCAAAACCCTGCCATACACCTGTCCGTATTTTGAAGGACTCAGAAATCTCTCCCCTGATTTCACTTTGGAGGTCGTGTCCAACAGGGTTTTCTGAATGATTGTTGTTGGATGAGGGTATTTCGATCCAGCGAGTCGTAAGCCTTTTTGAACTCAATTGAAAGTCACTACGAATTTCTTACTTCTCAGTTTCATGTACGATAGAACTGATTTTAGATTCATGATTTGCTCAACACAAGATCGCCCTTTCCTTAGCCTTCCTTGGTATTCTCCGAGTTTCTGATATAGAGTTGCTTCAGCTCTCGTTTGAAGCGCTTTCGCGAGAACCTTGTATGTTATCGAGAGGAGTGATATGCCACGATAGTTATTCACGTCCGCTTTGTCACCTTTCTTGTGCAGGGGGTGAATCAGGGCCGATGTCCAGTCACTTGGCAGTTTCCCTGTTTTTCAAATCTCCCGGATGATATCCGTAAACTTGTCAACTCCTTCATCACCTGCATACTTCCAAATCTCGGCAACTATTGAGTCCTCACCTGGTGATTTATTATTCTTAAGTGATTGAATGATCTGCCTGATTTCTCCTCTGGTTGGTGGACTCTGGATGAACGGGCATATTTTCTTGAAAGGAAAATTTTGATGTTGGAGTCTCACAGTTGAGGAGGGACTCAAATTATTTCGCCAGGATCTTACTGTTGTCTTTGTCACTGTAAGCAACTTTCCCATCGGAATTCCTAAAGTGAAGACTGGGTGGTGTGTATTTATTGAGATTTTGCTTGAAGGTTTTGTAAAAGTCGCGAGTGTTGTTCTTTTTGAAATCTTAGTATACCCATGCCAAATCATTTTTTGGAATGCTCGCTTTACCTTGCGTATGGTTTTGTCAGCCTACGTTCTTGCGATCAGGAACCTCTTTCTGTTTTCTTCGTTTTTCCATTTGTTTCACCTCAACTAGGCAAGTCGCATTTGGTTTATGGCATCGTCGCATTCGTTGGTCCATCAAGGATGCTTCCTTGACTTTGTCAGGAGGATGATTTCTTATTCCGTTTTAACTATGGCTTCTTTGAGTTGTTTCCAATTCTGTTGCTCAAGTGATTCAAGTTTCTGACAGAATTCTCTTTGAGTCCTTAATTTGTCCACATCAAACCTCTTGATTTTCTTCCCTGAAACCTCTTTGTGGATCTTTGGAATAAGCTTCATTCTTATCTTTGAGAGATAGTAATCAGAGACAACTTTCGCGCTTCTTAAGACTTTTACATTCTGTATTTCTCTCTGAAATTTACGAGAAATAGCAACGTGGTCAATTTGGAATTCGCCGAGATGGGGATGTCCATGCTTTCTGTTGTTTAGAAAGGCGTTTGTATTATTATTATTATTATAATAGTGGCCGCAGGTCAGTGCCCACCTAGCTCTCACAGGTAACGTTTCCGTTAAACCAGCACTGAAGTGCTCAAGCTCCGTGCTTTGTCTGTCACTACGCACGGCTTGGCAACATGGAGGTGTGCTGGTGTGAGACAGGTTTAAATAATTCGTGCTGTCGGCTCTCGTTCGCTGAGTGTTGCACTGTATCGACTGCGAGAATTTCGCTGACGTCTTTGTAGGGATATTATATATTATCCTATCAGAAGTAAATGTTATATTATCTCCGCGTGTTTAGTAATGGCAAGAGTTAAGAACAAAGTTGTTCATAGCTAAGAGAGAGAGAGAGAGAGAGAGAGAGAGAGAGAGAGAGAGAGAGAGAGAGAGCAACAATATGTTCACTGTCTACTCTATCTGTCACACGAGCTGACGGAACTAGCACTTATATCGCTTGCTTTCCGCTGTTGTACTTCAATCTGTCGTGCTAGGGCTGTTTGCTTGCATTCGGGAGATAGGAGGTTCAAACCGCAATGTCGACAGTCCTGAAGATGTTTTTCCGTGGTTTTCCTTATCCAGCTATGCTATGGTCGCTCGTTTCCGAATCCTACTCCATCGTTGCCATAAGACCTATCTGAACCGGTGTGACGTTAAATAAATGATAGAAATATCTTCACCAAGGGAGCGACAGTAAATGCTGCCACTTACTGACACACTGGAGAGTTTGTGGGTAGCATTTCGCAGTAAACGACCTGGATTTCTCTGAACAGGTGTCGTGTTGCTGCACGACAATGCCAGGCCACAGGCATCCAAAACACTTGTGAATTGTTAAGGCGCATCCGGTCGAGGGTCCGTTGAAGTCGCACCTGGGTGGTAAGTGATTCAACGAAGATACGGTCGTTCAGGCATCACGTGGCTTCAGTGAATGGACGTAGATTTCTTCCATGCCGTAATCGATGGCTTGGTGTACGGTTGGAACAATTGTTCGAACAAGAATGGTGATCATGTTGAATAGTAATGCGTGCGAGTGTCCTTGTGTCTGTCTGCAGAGTAGCTTCCCCGCGTGAGCCCTTGTAACCATATTTTTTGAAGCTACCCTTTAGTTTTGATCACTTACATGTACAGTACATTATTTACTACTATAGTCAAGAAGTTGGTGGACTGGCGCCTACAGTGTATGCAACACAGCGTACACTCACGTACTACAGTCAATAACTTCGTGGACTAGCGCCTACAGTGTATGCAACACAGCGTACACTCACGTACTACAGTCAATAACTTCGTGGACTAGCGCCTACAGTGTATGCAACACAGCGTACACTCACGTAATACAGTCAATAACTTCGTGGACTAGCGCCTACAGTGTATGCAACACAGCGTACACTCACGTACTACAGTCAATAACTTCGTGGACTAGCGCCTACAGTTCAATGATCACATAGTATTTTGACCTGTCCTTTTTCCGTCGTGCGGATACGGGTGATTTCAGCTTTGTCATTTTACTCGTTTCGCTAGAGGCTTTGCGTATTTTTTATATAAGAACTTGAAATTTCCCCGTTGCTCAATCTACAAAATTTTCAAGTTCCGCTGCTGACATTCAACTACACTTCGCTACAGTGACCGTAGTTCTGCTTATACAGTACGCTTGCAACAGCCTCACAAAGAACTGTAACGGCAACATTTTGTGGTGTAGTGCACTACAGCTATACTAGGCGGCCAGTCCACGAACTTAATGACTCTACTACGTATTTCACAAGAAATAAAGCAGACTTGAAGTTTTTAGTTGGCTGTTGATATCGTGTTTATAGCCCCACCAACATTGACGATATCTGTATCCGTTCCCTGGGAATGTCACAACCATGCACCAGCCCCGCAATGCAAACCGAGCGCACTCTGCCTTCTTTGTAACATCGAACATCAAAATGATAATGATATTGGATTTGCGTCCTACTGAATTCTTCTATGGTATTCTGAGACTAGAACGCGCAGGGAACTGTTTTGTTATGTGTCTGGAATATTTGAGCACCTTCATAATTAAGCGACAATCAGAAAGTTTCCGTTCGACGGCCGTACAGTACTCAATCGGGATGCCAATCCGGTAATATCACCGTGAGCATTAAGCCACTCATCTCACCGAAACACCAGGTTGAAGATCCCCGTGTGGTAAAACACACTGTCCTGCTGCACATCCGCATCTGACAGGAAGCGTGGACCCTTCAACGTCTTTGTATGTAAGCTTTGGGAAGGCATTCTTTCTGATTATATTAGACATGTTTGCGAAATTAATAACTGGTTCGATAGAAGGCAATTCGGTTTTAGGAAAGGTTATTCCACTGAAGCTCAACTTGTAGGATTCCAGCAAGATATAGCAGATATCTTGGATTCTGGAGGTCAAGTGGACTGTATCGCGATTGACCTGTCTAAAGCATTTGATAGGGTGGATCATGGGAGACTACTGGCAAAAATGAGTGCAATCGGACTAGACAAAAGAGTGAGTGAATGGGTTGCTATATTTCTAGAAAATAGATCTCAGAGAATTAGAGTAGGCGAAGCTTTATCTGACCCTGTAATAATTAAGAGGGGAATTCCTCAAGGCAGTATTATCGGACCTTTATGTTTTCTTATATATATAAATGATATGAGTAAAGGAGTGGAATCGGAGGTAAGGCTTTTTGCGGATGATGTTATTCTCTATAGAGTGATAAATGAGTTACAAGATTGTGAGCAACTGCAACGTGACCTCGAAAATGTTGTGAGATGGACAGCAGGCAATGGTATGTTGATAAACGGGGTTAAAAGTCAGGTTGTGAGTTTTACAAGTAGGAAAAGTCCTCTCAGTTTTAATTACTGCGTTGATGGGGTGAAAGTTCCTTTTGGGGATCATTGTAAGTATCTAGGTGTTAATATAAGGAAAGATCTTCATTGGGGTAATCACTTAAATGGGATTGTAAATAAAGGGTACAGATCTCTGCACATGGTTATGAGGGTGTTTAGGGGTTGTAGTAAGGATGTAAAGGAGAGGGCATATAAGTCTCTGGTAAGACCCCAACTAGAGTATGGTTCCAGTGTATGGGACCCTCACCAGGATTACCTGATTCAAGAACTGGAAAAAATGCAAAGAAAAGCAGCTCGATTTGTTCTGGGTGATTTCCGATAAAAGAGTAGCGTTACAAAAATGTTGCAATGTTTGGGTTGGGAAGAATTGAGAGAAAGAAGAAGAGCTGCTCGACTAAGTGGTATGTTCCGAGCTGTCAGCGGAGAGTTGGCGTGGAATGACATTAGTAGACGAATAAGTTTGAATGGCGTTTATAAAAGTAGGAAAGATCACAATATGAAGATAAAGTTGGAATTCAAGAGGACAAACTGGGGCAAATATTCATTTATAGGAAGGGGAGTTAGGGATTGGAATAACTTACCAAGGGAGACGTTCAATAAATTTCCAATTTCTTTGAAATCATTTAGGAAAAGGCTAGGAAACCAACAGATAGGGAATCTGCCACCTGGGCGACTGCCCTAAATGCAGATCAGTATTGATTGATTGATTGATTGATTGATTGATTGATTGATTGATTTTTGAGGGGACCGGATGTGTGACAGTCTCATGGGGAGGGATCAGGACTATATGGCGGGTTGTCCGCAATGGACGAGGTGTCTTGCACCGAAACGCGACCTGCACGGAACTTAGTGCACCTTTTCACAACGGTGGTTTTCGACAGACATGCTGCTCCATACACAGTCTTCATTCTCCGATGGATATCCACCGGGATTTGTTGTTCAGCAGCCAAGAACAGAATAACAGCACGCTGGTCCTGTTTGGACGCATTTGGTGTGGCCGCATTTAACGCACGCACCTCGGTACGACCCGACTGCCACACTAATCCCTTTGCCCACAAGTCCGTGCTTATATACCCTCATCGGGATAGCGATACCTTGCATGTCCGCTGCAAACGGAAACTTTTTGATCACGCCTTGTATACTGCCGGACTGATCCTTGATGGCAACTGCCAGCTTGTGCTCAGGAAGCTGCCCCTGTGACCGGCGTGTGGAATGTTAAATAATCTTAGAGAGCCACGTTTCTCGGCCTTTCGCTGACATAACTGTAAGTAGTGAAGATGAAATCGCGCCACTTAGGGAGAAAATACGGGAAAGGCGCCTCTATTGGTACGGTCATGTTTTACGTGCAGCACCTGCCACAGTTGCCAATTCCGCCTTTCACTTTGACGTCAACGGTGTACGCCCACCTGGACGATAAAAAGAAAAAAAATATATATTTTCCCTTCGCGAAACGCTATTGATCATGAATATGTCTTTCAATAAATGAAAATGAAATATTGATAACGAAAGATTTATTTGCGTAACTTGTAGCCGCAGCATCTTTGGCGATCAAGGCCTACGGCAACGACTAATGTGACGTCACTGACGGTACACATATTGTCGTGATACACAAATTTTGGATGACCTCCAGCCTTAAGATGTGTTCATGTCAAAAAGCGCTGGCTAGATGCTGTACAAGGGGATATGAGAGCCGTTGGCTTGAGGCCAAAGGACGTCCACGATCGTACAAAATAGCGTTTAAAGGCTCGAAGAGCGAACCCTGCACATGCGGAACAAATCTAAGAAGAAGAAGTACTGGCATTTACTTCGTGAAGGACTACTTTGTTATATGCCTCGTTTCTGCAGACAACTTGAAACGCATCATCATCTATTAACCTCGGGATAACAAAGTATACACTTTAGACTGCAGTAGATTTAATCTTCCCTACTTGAAGTTTGACGCACACAAGTTTGACACCAACTTCTTGGTGAGATATTGAGCTCAGAATTAACTATCCACGTCTGTTGTGAAGCGGTTGAGGTACATGAAAAGAACTGGCGGGACATCTAAGATTCCTTCATGAATTTATGCGAAGTTACATGCCTGTATTCAAACTTTCAATACGACTTGTTAAACTGATATTCGTCTACGAAAGCACGTGGCATAACGTGAAGTACGATAAAACTGAACAAAGTGGAGACAGAATGGGGTAGATCACAGTTTAGTGAACAATACAGTTCCTGGTCTGAAGTTGTGCATAATTCTCTGTATTTCTTTGTTACATCTGAAACCGCGAGTGACGCTCTGGCTGAACACTCATGAAACCAATCGTTGACGATAATCTCTCTTACCATCTGTTCTATCGAACAGGTGCTCATGAAAAAAAAATGTTTAGAAATTTATTTCTATTAAGGCTGGTAGTTTTCCATTAAGAGATTTAGAAATAATATTGACCCTAATACCTACCCAAGGATAAAGTGTGGTAGAAATATATAGAGTAGTTTCTCAGTTATAAAAACTCAAAAAAGGACGAACAGACAAAGACACAAAAAAGCTAAAAAACGTCCGCTTGAACTTATACGAAAAAACGGTCCGTTAATGATATCTCCCTCATTAATCCCCGTATCGAAATGATGCACATGAGAAAATAGTTTTAAAAATTGATTTCCATTATGGCAGATACATTTCTATTAATTTTGGTTGTGTATATTTTGTGGGAGTGCAAAATCATGGTTTCGGTTTCGTATAAACCCCCAGTCAATTCAGGGATTTAGAAACAATGTTGCCATAAAGCTTATCCAAAAACAGCTGGATTCTAAATATGAAGTTTGGTAAAATATATATCCAGTCGTTTTCATGTAATAAGAACTCAGACAAACAAACAAACAAACAAACAAATACAGACACCAAAGAAAAGAAATCAAATACACGGATGGTCATTATAACACCTGAAACGAATAACTGAATGAAAATTTCGCCAAAATAGTCAATGCACAGCACACGGTCGTTGCGATATAATTTATATAAATTCATAATACAATATATACAACAAATACACCTTAAATAAATAAAACTAATTTCCTAAATAATAAGTTTAAGCTAAATCTAGATACGTTTATATACACATATTTCTTCTCCTTCTGCGCTAATTGGTCATTTAGGACCACGTGGAATCAACTCCGACAATGTTGAGCAACTCACTCCATTCGTCAGACACTTGTAAAGAAGGAGAGCATTGACACATCTGCGGCGCGAGTGCAATGTCCTCATACTCATAGTCTCACAAAAGGACTCTCAATCGGACGAAGAGACAGAAACACCCAAACCTGATCGATTTCATGAACCTTATTCGGAGTCTTTCCAAGTTGGAAGGGACGTTAACGCCTTGAGCAGACCGCATGGTTTTGTTCAGGAGGAGTAGACCATGGGTCGAGACTGGGTTTCGCCTTGTCTCTCCACCACCCATTATACAGCATATACCAGATGTGTGCATAAGTTTTTGTGATAAAACACGTAATTTTCAAGGGAAATTGATTGTTTGTTTATTCAAAATATTGGCCATCGGCTTCTACACACTTCGCTCATATTTCCAAGTAAGTTACGAATACCATGCCAGAAAAACTGCTTGTCTTTTGCTGCAAACCACTCGTCGGACCATAGAGGTGATAGTCAGATGGTGCCAGGTCGGGGAAGTACGGCGGGTACGGAAGGATGTCCCATCCAAGCGATTTCAAGTTGTCTTTTACTGGTTTTGCTGTGTGAGACGGCGCATTGTCGTGTAATAAAATCACTTTGCCGTGTCTTCTGGCCCATTCCGGTCATTTTTCGATCAATGCGTGATATAAATGAATTATTTGTTGGCGATAGCGTTGAGTTTGAGTTGGATCATCATCCAGTAACGCCTGCAATTGCTCGTCTTCGCATTTTTGTGGTCTACCAGAGCGCGCACTGCCTTTCACATTGAAATCACCACATTTAAATTGTCGAAAACATGTCACACATGTTCTAATCGATAGAGCGTGATGCAGGTGTTTCGAGTTGACGCCGATGGGCAACCTGCGTGTCTTTGGGCCAGCATGCTAACCATATAGCCACGGAGCCGGACTTTTAGTTATTAAGATGTGTAGACTATCCCGCTCTTCCGTAATGCAGTGAGAGTGACATACATTGTACGGGTCTGATGGGCCGAAACCCTTATATTTATGCAAAACTCATAACAGAACTGTTGTGCAAGCTAGATTTTCCGCAGCCTTTTTCTTTTGATTAAATAAGAAAAGCAATGCGCGCCGCAATTGTTCTTTTTCAGGCACTTACTGCGACATGATCACTGAACGATACAACACAGACGCTACTGTTTGGCGGACTCAACTTGTCTGTGTTGGTAGGTTAATTTCAGACGAACAAACTGACGTATGTTTTGAATTCATACGCTACGTACTGTTCGCTGGCGCCATCTCTTAGTGAAGCCGGAAAAGACTTCTGCGTACTCATTACGTTGAACATTGAAACACTCTCGCGTAATGATCTTTACCTCTGAGGTAAGGAGTTACTCCTCGAACAGGGATGGTGCACACAAAGCAATAAAAGACTCGTGTCTGCGCGTTACAGAAAAAAAAAATAGGAAGAGGGATTTTATAAATATTGTTTAGATGATCTTTTAATTTCTTTGTAACTACTGCATCATACATCTGCTCTAATCTGCTCGTCATATTCATATGTTGGTCTATCCCTACCGTTCTTACTGCTTACACTTCCCTCAAAAACTAAATATACCGAACTCGACAGCTGCAGTCGCTTAAGTGCGGCCGGTATCCAGTATTCTGGAGATAGTAGCTTCGAACCCCACTGTCGGCAGCCCTGAAAATGGTTTTCCGTGGTTTCCCCATTTTCACACCAGGCAAATGCTGGGACTGTACCTTAATTAAGGCCACGGCCGCTTCCTTCCCACTCCTAGGCCTTTCCTGTCCCATCGTCGCCATAAGACCTATCTGTGCCGGTGCGACGTAAAGCAAGTAGCAAAACTAAATGAACATGTTCTGGTGGGTGACCTATCATTCTGCCTCTTCTTTCAGTCAATTTTTTCCAAATCGATCTCCTCTCACCAATTCGATTCAGTATCTCTTCATTCTTGATTCGATCCATCCATCTCACCTTCAGCATTCTTCTGTAACACCACATTTCAAAAGCTTCTATTCTCTTTCTTTCTGGGTCAGTTATCGTCCATGTTTCGTCACGTTCAAGACGGAAGTCTTCAAAAACATCTTTCTAATTCCTATATGAATGTTCGAAGAGAACTAATTTCTTTTCTTAAGACAGGCCGTCCTTGCTTGTGCTAGTCTGCATTTTATGTCCTCCATACTTCTGCCATTGTTAGATATTTTACTACCCAGGTAACAATATTCATACCGAGCTCGATAGCTGCAGTCGCTTAAGTGCGGCCAGTATCCAGTATTCGGGAGATAGTGGGTTCGAACCTCACTGTCGGCAGCCCTGAAGATGGTTTTCCGTGGTTTCCCCACTTTCACACCAGGCAAATGCAGGGGCTGTACCTTATTTAAGGCCACGGCCGCTTCATTCCCATTCCTAGCCCTTTCCTGACCCATCGTCGCCATAAGACCTGTCTGTGTCGGTGCGACGTAAAACCACTTGTAAAAAAACAATATTCATCTACTATACTTCCTTTAATGTTTCATTTCCTAATCTTTTTTTCCTGCAACATCTGACTTCGTACGACTGCTCCCCATTACTTTTGTTTTGGATTTATTTATTTATTTATTTATTTTCATTTTATACTCCTTTTCCAACACCGGATCCCGTGAGATCTCAGAAGTTAAGCAACATTTGGCGTGGTCAAGATTTGGATGGGTTGCCACGCGCTTTTGGTGGGGGCAAACTCCAGCTCAGGCACACCTCTGCGGAGGTTCGGACCTCCCTTCGAGCAGAATACTCCCTTACCTTACTCCTTCTCCATGGCTGTGTCGATACCATTGAGGAATTTCTACAGATCATTCGATTCAGATAAAGTAATATTATCACTGGCAAATCTCAGGGTTCTGATTTCCTCTGCTTGGATTGTAGTTCCTTTTTCAAATTGCTATTTGGTTTCCTTTACCGCTCAGTGAAGAGGAAGGGTGGGGCTGGGGATAAACAGCGGTCTTGCAGTAAAGTGAAGAATAATCTTAGGAATCAAAAAGTCTGGGCTAAAAATTTAAATTCCTTTATTTATTTTCTTGAACCTTGATGTCCGAATGCTGAATGGTCTGCATAGAGGCTCCTTGATTCCTTTCCCGGCACACTATCAACCACCACAGACACACGCGATAGAGATTACATCCATCCACGTAGGGCTGGTGTCAGGAAGGCCATCCGGACGTAAAGCAGGGTTAAATCCACATGTGCGACCCCACAGGTGTGGAAGAGTGGCAGGAGAAGAATAAGAATAAGATTTTCGTATGCATTAATGCTCTACATACGTAAACAGTAGATCAGTTTATGATGACGTTCTCAATTAACTTCCCAGTTAACAGTGGATACATGTAAAGAAATGCTTGTAATATACGGAACTGTTTTTATAAATATTGTAAGCTATGCTCTATCGCGAGAATGAAGCACGGAGTATATGAAGACGGATATCAGGTTGTAAATTGAGGTTTATGAGACGTTCTGCAGACTGCAACAGATTGGATGGGAAGAGGAACGAAGTGATGCTGCAAGGAATCAACTTTAATCTAGCGTCTCCATATGTGTACAAATATAAACATTCTCTTGGCGACATACAGTCAATATTTATAACTGCTAGGTTGTTCAGTCTTGCGAAACGAATTCATGTATAAATAAAATTTAGAAACTACCTGAAAAGTAAAATATAAAGTAACAGAATTATACCTAAAAGAAAATAAAACAACTTATTTAAAAAGTACGTAGGTCGATCAAATATAAACAGGATTTTTGTTCCTGAGCAACAACAATTCTTAGGACTCGCCCCGGGCTTCTGCTGTGCTTAGGCGGGACCGTTAGGAGTGGGGAGAGCGTGCTGTTAGATATTTCCCGCCATTTCCTCAGCAACGCTCACGATGTCGGAGCAAACAGGTGCCCCCCTCCCCTGCGCAATGTATGATTATAACATTTCTTGCTCATGAAGAAGTTAGAGCGGTGGAAATTTGCCAGAGATTGATAGCACAATTCGGTGATCAAACATTGTCAAGGACGCGTGTGTTTGCCTGGCATGAAAAGTTCAAGCAAGGGGGAGAACATGTGAAAACTCAGCAACACGATCGCCGTCCCCGGACCAGCATTACAGACGAAAAAATCCGTGCGGTTAAAGACATTACTGACGACGATCGACTAGCGACAGTGTCAGAAATTGCAGAACAAGTCAGAATCAGTTATGGGAGCTGTCAAGCAATCATCACAATGCGACAATGCGCGGCCCCATACTGCAGCTCTAACTGTCTGCAAGCTACAGGAAATGCACTGGACTACACTTGATCATCCTCCTTACAGCCCGGACTTAGCTCTAGGAGGGCAACGATTGAAAATGACGAGAGTGTGGAAGACTTCGTGCGCAACTGGCAGGTGACACGGCCCTCTTCTTTTTACGATGAGGGCTAAAAAAAGCTGTCCATACGCTGGGAAAAATGCATTTCCAAAGCAAGAAATTATGTTTAAAAATAAATTATTGTCTTGTGTTCTTCAATAAATTAATTTAAATAAAAAGTAAAATGTCGTTTATATTTGATTCCCACTCGTAGAATGACATGTTTCGTTCTAGAAAGAACATCATCAGTAGACCACGGATTTGAATGCAGGACTAGGTTAGAATGCAAACTAGTTTGGTTATTTAATGCCGTGTGGCCTCTGGAGAGGCCTGGTGCAGGTGTTTCGAGCTGACGCAGATGGGCAACCTGCGCGTCTTTGGGAATGGGGCCATACCTCTGATAATTTCTAATGCTTAAGACAAAACTCACGCCCAGCCTCCGAGCCATCGGAATTAACCAATTAAGGTTAACATTTCTGACGCTGCTGGGAATCGAAATCGGGTCACCCTGGACCAAAGGCCAGTATGCTAACCGTATAGCCACGGAGCCGGACTTTTAGTTATTAAGATGTGTAGACTAGCCCGCTCTTCCGTAATGTAGTGAGAGTGACATACATTGTACGGGTCTGATGGGCCGAAGCCCTTATATTTATGCAAAACTCATAACAGAATTGTTGTGCAAGCTAGAATATACTTGTTGCTCGCCTCAGTTAGATGGAATTCTAATCAAAAGATTCTAGCAAATTACACTCGGAAGTATTTCTTTCTTTCTTAATCCTCTTACCCTCCAGGGTTGATTTTCCCCTCGGACTCGGCAAGGGATCCCACCATCACCGCCTCAAGGGCAGTGTCCTAGAGCGTGAGACTTAAGGTTAGGTTTTAAAACTGAGGAGGAGGACCAGTACCTCACCCTGGCGGCCTCGCGTGCTATGCTGAACACCGGTCATCTGAGAGGGATCGGAAGATTGGAAGGGATAGACAAGGAAGAGGGAAGGAAGGGGCCGTGGCCTTAAGTTTCGTACCATTCCCGCATTTGCCTGGAGGAGAATTGGGAAACCACGACTTCGAGGATGGCTGAGTTGGGAATCGAACCCCCTCTACTCAGTCGACTTTCTGAGCTCTCGTACCACTTTCCAAATTTCGCGGCACTACAGGTAATGATAGCTCTGTCCCGTTTTTTGCAAATTGATTTCTATCTTTAGGTGATGAAAAAAAATCGCATATCATCAATTACTCTACTGTAGCCTGACTTGCAGCCAGGCACAAAACAGTACGGCATGCTGAACTATTAAATTGATCAGGCAACACAAGACACATTCTTGAACTACACAACGAACAGTGAACTGAGTTTAGGAACTGGGAGCAAAGAAAATTCAACTTATTCACTGAAAAATCCCGCACTTTTCTATACCCGGCTTGCAGGAACTACTGGAGCACGTGTTGGATATAATCGCTTGCAGTGCTTGCAGTGGCGGGACCACAAACTACCATGGTGTAACGGCTGAGTCCTCACACTTCCAAATTTTAAATATGTTGTTGTTTGAGTCGTCAGTCCATAGACTGGTTTGATGCAGCTATCCATGCCACCCTATCATGTGCTATTTTCATTTCTACGTAACTATTGCAACCTACAGCTGCTCTAATCTGCTTGCCATATTCATACCCTACCGTTCTTACCGTCTACACTTTTCTCAAAAACCAACTGTACAAGTCCTGGGTGTCTTAATATGTGTCCTATCATTCTATCTCTTCTTCTGGTCAAACTTAGCCAAATCGATCTCCTCTCACCAATTCGATTCAGTACCTCTTTATTCGTGATGATTCTATCTACCCATCTCACCTTCTTCTGTAACACCACATTTCAAATTCTTCTATCCTCTTTCTTTCTGAGCTAGGTACCGTCCATGTTTCACTTCCATACAATGCTACACTCCAGATGAAAGTGTTCATAAACATCTTTCTAATTCCTATATCAATGTTTGAAGTGAGCAAAACATTCTTTTCCTAAGAAAGCTCTTTCTTGCTTGTGCTAGTCTGCATTTTATGTCTTCCTTATTTCTACCACCATTAGTTATTTTACTACCCAAATAACAATATTCGTCTACTTTCTTTAAGACTTCATTTCCTAATTTAATTTTTCCTGCATCACCTGTCTTCGTTCGAGTGCATTCCAGTACTTTGGTTTTGGCCTTATTTATTTATTTTCATTTTGTACTCCTTACCCAGGGGTTGCCTGGCCGGGGCGGTAAAGGCGTGCTCGGTTCGCTGGAAGGGCGTGGGTTCGAATCCCGGTCAGGAAGTCGTAAAATTTAAGAAACGAGATTTCCACTTCCGGAGGTGCATATGGCCCTGAGGTTCACTCAGCCTACACCAAAAATGAGTACCAGGTTAATTCCTGGGGGCAAAGGCGGCCGGGCGGAGAGCTAACCACTCTACCCCATCACGTGCCGAGGTTAACAATAGTGGAACCCTTTACCTTCCACTCCTCCAAGGGCCTTCATGGCCTGTGCGGGGGTGACTTTGCTACTCCTTACCCAAGACTTCGTCCATACCATTCAGCAGCTTCTCGAGATCTTCTGCAGCCTCAGATAAAATAACAATATCATCGGCAAATCTGAAGGTTTTGATTTCCTCTACTTCGATTGTACGAGTAATTCCCTTTCCAAACCCCTCTTTGATTTTCCTTACCGCGTGTTCTATGTAAACACTGAAACGGAGAGGGGACAAACTGCAGCCTTGCCTCACACCTTTCTGGATTGTTGCTTCTTTTTAAAAACCCTCGATTCTTATCACTGCAGACTGATTTTTATACAGATTGTAGGTAATTCTTCGTTGTCCGACTCATTGGCTGAATGGTCAGCGTTCAGGCGTTCGGTTCAGAGGGTCCCGGGTCCGATTCCCGGCCGGGTCGGGGATTGTAATCGCCTCTAATTAATTCTTCTGGCCCGGGGACTGGGTGTTTGTGTTTGTCCCAACACTCTCCTCTTCATATTCAGACAACACACTACACTACCAACCACCACAGAATCACGCAATAGTGATTACATCGCTCCATATAAGGTTGGCGTCAGCGTCAGGAAGGGGTACCGGCTGTAAAATAGGGCCAAATTCATATGTGTAACGCAGTTCGCACCCGCGATCTCACAGGTGTGGGAAAAGCGGTATAAAAAGAAGAAGAAGAAGTGTATAATTCTTCGTTCTCGGTATCTGATCCCTATCACCTTCAGAATCTTAAATAGCCTGGTGCAGTGAACATTATCGAATGCCTTTTCTATATCTATGAACGCCATGTATTGTTGGGAGGTCAGAAGAATGCACATGCCAGGTGAGGCACGGGGCGAAGGTGTTTTCACCAGCAGAGCCAGTGACGCAATGGTTACCATAGCAACTGCGCTACTACCCAGGCGACTTTACATTATCTTCTATTGGCAGCCCTTCGCTCTTGTCAGTTGTAATCCAGCAAACTGCAAAAGTGTGAGTTAATGTTTTCGTGTAGTAGATAAGAGCCGGTCTGTCTGGGTAGAACAGGAAGTTCATGCTTGCAGGCAACATTCCTCATTCTTGCATTCTTCTCATCTCTACACAGTACGTGGGCTTGTCCTTCTTAATTCGATCCTCTAAGATCAGACGTAAAGTCAGGATTGCTTCACGTGATCTTCTCCCAACTCAGCTTCTACTTGTCTTTCCATTCTTCTGTACATAATACATGTTAAAATTTTGCAGTCATGAGATACCAAACTAATGGTGCGGTAGTTTTCACTCTTGTCAGCACCGGTTGTTATGGGAATAGATATAAGATTTCAAATATTGAATTTAACTACGAATGTTTATGTATGTCTGTCCAACCCTTCTCCCTTGTCTCCACGCCAATCTCACTTGAGGAGCTAATGGAGATGAATCTTAGTGAATGAAACTGGTAAGGAGGTAGAAGAGATCCGCTCTGAATAGAAATAGAAAATGTCCCAGCATTTACTTGTAAGTGAAAATGCGAAACCACGTAAAACCATTCTCAGCACGAACATAATGAAAATCATTGTTTATTCTGTAGAGAAATAATGGAAGGAGCTCATCTATTGAGAGTATGTTGGGGGAACTGATGCGCTTAGAATTAAATATTTGGGCGGTGAATATAAATCAAACATAGATAGAGGAAAATAATTCAATATAATTGATAAATAGTTGTTGGCCCCGTGGTGTAGGGGTAGCGAGCCTGCCTCTTACCCGGAGGCCCCGAGTTCAATTCCCGGCCAGGTCAGGGATTTTTACCTGGACTTAAGGGCTGGTTCGAGGTCCACTCAGCCTACGTGATTAGAATTGAGGAGCTATCTGACGGTGAGGTGGCGGCCCTGGTCTAGAAAGCCAAGAATAACGGCCGAGAGGAATCGTCGTGCTGCCCACACGACACCTCATAATCTGCAGGCCTTCGGGCTGAGCAGCGGTCGCTTGGTAGGCGAAGGCCCTTCGAGGGCTGTAGTGCCATGGGGTTTGGTTTTTTTAATAAATAGTTAAACAAAGAATGGACTACACCAGGACGAACAACATTTCTTTTGTATTTTAAGAAGTATGCGACAAAAGGAAATGAAAAAGAATAGCACTAACCAGAATTATGAAAATAAACCAAGTACAAAGTCAACGCTTTCAATCATGGTTGTGTTGTTGTTGTCGTCACAGTGAATCTGCTTAGTTTACAATAGATGAACTGTGTCTTCCTCAGCTGCTGGAATTCCGTAGCTGTAGGTCGAGAATTCACAATGTATATTGCAAGCTAAAGAGAAATCTGTTCTGACTCATAACAAAACAAATACTTGCGCCAATTAATAATAAGTGTAAGATACACGTTGTCCTAGACAATTATTATTATTATTATTATTATTATTATTATTATTATTATTATTATTACCGTATGGCGAATGAAGCCCCCGATCTAGCGGCGAGGATAGGAATTGTGCCGGCTGGGGAAGCCTGTTACACTCCTATGGGGGCAATGAGTAATGAATGATAGATGAAATGAAAGATGACAGGGAAAACCGGAGTATCCGGAGAAAAACCTGTCCCACCTCCTCTTTGTCCAGCACAAATATCACATGGGATGACCGGGATTTGAACCCCGGTAACAAGCGGTGAGAGACCGACGTGCTGCCGCGTGAGCCACGGGGGCTTCCCTGCTTAGTGTTACTGAGCTTTAAATTATAAATATGAAATTTATCTTTGTGACTACGAAAAAGGAAGGTCTAAAATGTTCTTTCTTTTTTCTTTCTTTCTTGCAGGGCCGGTTTACCCAGATCATGCTACGCCTCTATCAGGGAGCAAAGAGCTGTAATCTCTCATATGAGGAAGCACCTCCCAGGTTGATTGAATCTCGTTCCTGTTCTGAGTCCAGTGTTACACTCGCTGACGAAACAAGGTAAGCACTCAAGTAGTATAAATGGGGGACAAATGGGCAGTGTTTAGAATTTTCGTCGTTTTAAGGGCAGGGTGTGTTTTTATTTGTCTCTTTTACCTGATTTCACTTGTGTTCTGTGAATGTTGGAATTTTTGGCGCTGGAGGGTTCAATGTTTGCTGCATTGTTACCTGATTTTTCTCGCAAATTTTGAAGTTTTACGAATGTTGGAATTTTAGTTCTATTTGGAAAAACAAAGTTGGTATCGTTATCTCAGCAGATTCGGATACCCAGCCAAAGTATTGTAAGCTCAATTTTGAGCCCCTTTGTAACATTAGTGAAAGTGAAAACAGAATAGCAATATCTTCAGCTGTTCACGATTACTTGAGGTGGACAGCTTAGCTGAATAACCCTGTTGTCGTTGCGATGCGATGCTGTGCAGAAGAAATTCAAAGTTGCACCAATCATAGAGAAAATGCGTGAATCGCATCTGCGATGGTATGGGCATGCATTCTGTAGCAGTGAAACCTCAGTTGCAAAGGCTGCCCTTCACGTGAACGTGGAGGGTCGCCGACCTCGAGGGCGACCTCAAACACGCTGGCTGGCCCTTGCGACGGTATGGATCGATTGAAGTGGAGGAAACATTGCAAGGAGGCACACCCCGCATAAATGGGAAAATGCAAAGAAGATGATGGTGTTTGTCGTGTTAAGCAAACGGAAAACCGCTTTTCTTACGGGGATTTCCGACAACAGTTTAGTGGAGAGATGGCGTGGAATGGCATTAGTAAGCTGGAGTAGAGTTTTTAAAAGTACTGTGTTTTGTCTTATATTGCTCAGAATAAAAAAAAGGTATTCAGCTTACACCAGTTATTTCTGGGATCGCTGGAGCCAGAATCGACGGTGATTCGAACTTAAGCCTTCGGGGTGGGAAGCCAGCAGCTAACCCACTGAGCTAATCACGCGCCCCATTGCTCAGGATTCAAAAAGAATGGTATTTCTGTATCGGTCGTGTTCACAACAACAAGGACATCCCAATTCTTAATTTTCCGTAATCTTTGTCTGTCTGTCTGTCTGTCTGTCTGTATGGGCATCACGAGAAAATGGCTACTTTCCGCCAATATTCAAGCAGGTTGTTTTACTCGGGACGCAGCAGTAATGCCATCAATCGGAGGTGAATGGGAGCAGAAGAGACAAATCACATCACAGAAAAAGGTCAATGTAATGATATTTTTGATCAGTTTTTATGAGCTTTCGGTATTGTAGACCTTCACATCTAGTTTTCTTACGACTCTGGGATGCTGGAGTATATAATATAAACGCAGTCCTTGATTTCTTTCATGAAATAAATAAATGGCGCATGGCTTTTAGTGCCGGGAGTGACCGAGGACTTGTTCGGCTCGCCAGGTGCAGGTATTTGGAATTGACCCCCGTAGGCGACCTGCGCGTCGTGATGAGGATGGAACGATGATGGTGAAGACACATACATCCAGCCCCCGTGCCAGCGAAATTAATCAGTGATGATTAAAATTCCCGACCCAGGGACCCCTGTGACCAAAAGGCCAGCACGCTAACCATTTAGCTATGGAACCGGACAGCTACCATGGTAAAACTGAATAAGACATAACTGATCGGAACTTGAATTCGCTATAACTTTTGTTGTGCAATATTTTTCGATAGGACCAATAACGTAGATATTTAAATATATGTATTTTTGACACCGTCCCCTAAACTACCACTTCATCCTGCGTGGACAAAGATTACTTTTATCCTGGACTGTAGTGGCTTATTCCCGATTTTCATTAAATTCTGTTCACCCATTTTCTCCTTGTTCGGCATTGATATGGACATTGCAGTTCCTACATACATACATACAGTACATACATACATACATACATACATACATACATACATCATTATAGACCGTTATGTCTTTCGGCGTTCAGTCTGCAACCTCTATGAATTTACTAAACGTCGCCACAATCATCTGTTTGCAACTAGTGCTGCGGCCTTATTTAGTTCTATGCCTCTTATGTTTAACTCGTTAGAAATGGAGTCTAACCATCGTCGTCTTGGTCTACCTCTACTTCTCTTACTCTCCATAACAGAGTCCATTATTCTTCTAGGTAAACTATCCTCCTCCATTTGCTTCACATGAACCCACCAAAAACCAAACCAAACCCCATGGCACTACAGTCCTTGAAGGGCCTTGGCCTACCAAGCGACCGCTGCTCAGCCCGAAGACCTGCAGATTACGAGGTGTTGTATGGTCAGCACGACGAATCCTCTCGGCCGTTATTCTTGGCTTTCTAGACCGGGGTCGCTATCTCACCGTCAGATAGCTCCTCAATTCTAATCACGTAGGCTGAGTGGACCTCGAACCAGCCCTCAGGTCCAGGTAAAAATCCCTGGCCTGGCCGGGAATCGGACCCGGGGCCTCCGGGTAAGAGGCAGGCACGCTACCCCTACACCACGGACATGAACCCACCACCGAGCATTTATCTCCTCATTCCGAGTACCCTCCTGCCATTCTTCCCACCTATTTGCACCAGCAATCATTCTCGCTACTTTCATGTCTGTTACTAACTTATGAATAAGATATCTTGAGTCCACCCAGCTTTCGCTCCCGTAAAGCAAAGTTGGTCTGAAAACAGACCGATGTAAAGATTGTTTCGTCCGGGAGCTGACTTCCTTCTTACAGAATAGTGTTGATCGCAACTGCGAGCTCACTGCATTAGCTTTACTACACCTTGATTCAATTTCACTTAGCAACAAAAATCGAAATTCATGAATATCACTGTTATCATATCCGGTACGGTAAAAGTGATCGGAAATGTGATTCTATGTAACTTTAATTATGTAGTATTTGTCGATAGGACCACTAGTAACTAGAGCCCGGATTTTTATGCATTAATAGGTTAGAATGCAAACTTACTAAAGCGAGTAGCAACTATAGCCTACCTTCACAACGACTATGCTATGGGTTTTGCATAAACATTATGGGTACGGCCCATCAGAACCCCTGTAACTTATGTTACTCTTGCTACATTATGGAAGAGTGGGTGGCCGACACTTCCTACTAACCAAATTAGTTTGCAATCCGACCTGTTACTGCATAAAAATTCGGGCTTTACTAATAACATAAATATTTGAGAATTACATTTTTCGCCTTCCCGTAAACTTCCATTTCACTAAGCGTGAATAAAATTATTTATAGTCTAGATGAGGGGTTTCCAAAAGGCGGCCCGCAGGCCGCGTGTGTCTCGCGAAGCCATTTTTGCGGCCCGCGAGAGCACTGTAAGAAATAATGAGAAGGAAAGTCACAAACATATTTATTAGCTCGTTCAAAAACATATTAATTATTATACACCGTATAGACCCAGGTCGAAACTAATTATTCTTTAATACTAGTTCCTCTTTTCAAGTGTTCACTTGTTCTCAATAGATTATAATTAATAAAAATCCAAATTTCAAGTAATAATGTTGTTATTTTTGCGTCCCACTGACTACTTGTGATGGTTTTCGGAGACGCCGAGGTGTCGAAATTTTGTCCAGCAGGAGTTCTTTTTACGTGCCAGTAAATCTATCGACACCAGGCTGACGTATATGAGCACCTTCAAATACCACCGGACTGAGCCAGAATCGAACCTGCCTAGCTTGGTTCAGAAGGCCAGCGCCTCAACCGTCTCAGCCACTGAGCCCGGCTCCAAATTTCACTCATTATGCGATTTTTAAAAAAATAATGTTTTAAGCAATTAAAATTATCAAACCCTCCTTTCAATTGAACTATGCATATCATTTCACAATGATGCTTCTGTACTATTTGCAGAATTTTGACGAAAAGTGCGGCCCGCGAACATGACTAAGGGTTCCAAAATGGCTCTCGAGCCCTTACAAATTGGAAACACCTGGTCTAGATTGTAGAGCTTCATTGCGCCGTCACTCCAATCAGGAAGATCATAGCAAATGGATTAAAGGAATCTGTTTTGGAGTTACATGATCTTGACTGTATTGCTACACGAGGCTGTGTGCGTGTCGACTGGACAATATTCCAGTTGACAGAAAGAAATGATGTGCAGTTGTAATTGATCCGACAGTGAAGGTTTCAAGACAGGACTGAGCAGTCACGCACAATTAATCTAGAGAAGAAAAGTATACCGAGAAAAAAAATTCAGGGATGCTCTTTTTGTAGTGTTGAGAATGATGGTGCAATCGGATTGGTGTTCAATGCTTTTCGATTCGAGAAAATCTGGTTGCTTTGTTACTTCCGGGAAGGAAGGGAGGGAGGGGAAGTGGGGTGTATGTTGGGGACAGAGATAATACTCCGCGCGTATGGGCACAAGCAATATCCTGAGTTCGTTTATTAAACAGCCGCAACTAGTGATGAGTCGCGTGATGCAAAGCTCTCGATGCATTCTGAGCAATCGATGCAGACCATGCCTCGTAATCCTATCTCCACGTTTGAATCGGGACATCATGCGCATATGGTGTGTTATCCCTCGACTTTACTTTGTCTGATAATCAACTAACGACGTTGCGACCACTAACTTGCCTGGGCTCCTGCTCACTAGCTTCAAACAACATTCTTCTCCCCTCCACACTATTTAGAGAAACAATGGCCTGTGGAAGTTGACTCATCCTTGAAAGACGTTAAAAACGGGCACTTCTTTGCGTTCCCCCTGCGATAATAAATATTAAAATATACGTGACACATTCCTAAATTACATGACCTAACGTTAAATCTAAACGAGAAAAATGATGGTGTTATTGGATTTTCTGTAAGCCTGTTTGCAATTTTCAAACTCGAGAAAAAAGTAATATTTTGGTCGACTAGAGTTATGGCCGCACTTCTCCGGAGGCAGATACATCTCGCACCTCGGCCGACACAACCCGAGTACAAACACATATCAATGTCCATAAATATCCGGATACCATACTCATGACCACTCAACATTATCTGTTTTGTATTGGGAAAACCCGCTCAGTACACATCCTTAAGGAGTGCACGGATGAGGGCGATCTGCGCTTAGTCTAAAACTTACAGAGTACCATCTCAGTTCTAAGAGATGACGAGCAGTCAGCAGATCTAGTAGTCTGTTTTATGAGGGATACTGGGCTGTTTTATAGTGTTTAAATGCGAAGTTTCTGTTATAAATTTTTTAACCGTGATGTTTATTCTTTTAACTCTATTTTTATCTTCGTGTATTTGTGTATTAACATGTTATTTAAACTTTGAATTTGACTGAAATATATAATTTTACTTTGCCGGCTCCGTGGTGTAGTGGTAGCGTGCCTGCCTCTTATCTGGAGCCCCGGGTTCGATTCCCCTCCAGGTCAGGGATTTTTACCTGGACCTGAGGGGTGGTTCGAAGTCTTCTCAGCCTACGTGATTAGAATTGAGGAGCTATCTGACGGTGACATAGCGGCTTCGGTCTAGAAAGCCGAGAATAACGGCCGAGAGGATTCGGCGTGCTGACCACACGACAGCTCTTAATCTGGAGGCCTTCGGGCTGAGCAGTGGTCTCTTTGTAGGACAAGGCCCTTCAAGGGCTGCAGTGCCATGGGGTTTGGTTTGTTTTTTTATAATTTTACTTTAAAGGCAATGCCTTATTTAATTTTATTACATTTGAATCCGATTTGAAATCATTTTTGTAAGAAAATAAGCCATTGCGAATTAGATTCGCCGATTATTTTAAATTCATAATCATTCTTCATAATTTATAAAATTCCTAGTCAGTGGGTAACTTTAAATTATTATTCCGAGTAGTATCATATCGTACGATTAGGAGCCGATGAGCTAGATCTTAGGCCCCTTTAATCAACATGCATCATCACTTAATTAAATCTCCGTTCTGCTTTTTTTGGTTAGCGCTGCTATCACCTAGTTGATGCGCTCCGAATTACAGACACAGCAATTGGTATTCCGTCCAGCATCATATTATCTTCCTATAACTTGCTTTTCTGGGTCAATATGTGAACACGAACGTGCCTTTGCCTTCTCTACGACTTTTAGCTGTAAACGAGACGAACCCACGACCTTTCGAATCTACAAGGAAGTTCCCAACTCCAGCAGTTTTCCATGACAAATACGAGGGCTATGTGGTTAGGTCATAGCAGCAAACGTGTAAGTGAAGAATTGTCGTAACAGAAGAAATGCTCTACAGTAGTTTGCTACTTGTCGCATGAACACATCCACGGCTTTCAGCGACGCCAAGAGTGGGAAAGAGTTAGGACTGGGAACAAAACAATAATAATGATAATAATAATAATAATAATATTGATAATAATAACAACTAGAGGACCCGCGTAGCACCACAGCATTCGTTATAACTACAGCCCGGATTTTTATGCAGTAACAGGTTAGATTGCAAACTAATTTGGTTAGTAGGAAGTGTCGGCCACCCGCTCTTCCATAATGTAGCAAGAGTAACATAAATTATAGAAGCTCTGATGGGCCGTACCTCTAATGTTTATGCAAACCGCACAGCTTAATCGTTGTGAAGGTAGACTATACTTGCTACTCGCTTCTGTAAATTTGCATTCTAACCTATTAATGCATAAAAATCCGGGCTCTAGTTATAACCAGGTCATACTCATATTGTTTTCCCTGCCTTTTCCAATGATTTTACGAACATTCAATAAGAAGCGCGTTATGGTATGCCGCAATTTGTAGTCAGAATTGATCCATTCTGAAGTCATCACGCCGTCTGTTTGGTAAAATCTAACCATCATGGGCCTATGTTATCTGTGAATAGTACCACCATGCGAGAAACACCATGGTTCTGCTTTACCAGTGATTAGTATCATTATGAAGGGCCGGTGACCTGGATTTTGGACCCCTTTAGATAATAAGCATCATACCAGTAACTAAGGCATTGTGGATTGGTTCCTCTGATTGTGTTTGTTTAATGGTAATTTTTTCATCATCATGGATTCTAGTCACTGGATACATTTTAAAGTTTTAATTTTCATTTCATTGCAGCTCGTACGATTAGAGGCCGGTGATTTAACTATTAGGCCCCTTTAAACAACAACAATCATCATCATCATCATCATCATCATCATCATCATCATCATCATCATCATCATCTATGAATGTTGATGCAGCAGTTATAACTATACAGAAGACAATAGATCTCGACGAACACAGCAAGTACAAATGTAACGATTTGCTCTTTGTGACAAGTTCATATTCAAGGTTTTTATAGTCTGGACCGCCTGCAGCGCTGCTAACAGCAATACGCAATACAAGATCTGCGTACCTGACGAGGCTGTATACTTCCTAATATTCTCTGGTGCGCCCGTTGTATTCTTGTATTGCATCGTCAATAATAGTGAAATAGCATACACAGAACCCGTGTGTTGTGTAATGCGAGCTTGAAAGGAAGTGTGTAAAAATATTACGACACGTTGCGTTAGACTGTAACAAAGTTCCGCATAATAACAGATATTTCTCACGTCGATATTTAAAATTATATTCTAGACGGGCTTGCTCATTTACGTTATAGTTGGCATTAAAGAAGGAATTCTCATTTTGTGATTTACGTAAACGAAATTACACAAATATACAGTATTTCTTATTAAATCATTATGACATTGGTTTATGACTAGAGCCCGGATTTTTTCGCATTAATAGATTAGAATGCAAACTTACTGAAGCGAGTAGCAAGTAGAGTCTACCTTCACAATGATTATGCTATGGGGTTTGCATAAACATTAGGGGTAAGGTCCATAAGAACCCCTACAATTTATGTTACTCTTGCTACATTATGGAAGAGAGGGTGGCTGACACTTCCTACTAACCAAATTAGTTTGCAATCTAACCTATTTCTGCGTAAAAATCCGGGCTTTATTTATGACATTGGTACTACAGTATATGAGCTCAGTGATAAAATATGGAACAGGAAGGACAGAATACAGGGTTTCTCATATAAACTCAGACCGAACGCACGGTGTTTATACTCTGCGCTACGGTAGCTGCAGTATGGGAGGCGCGCTCATAGTTCTTGACCTTGCAAGCAGCCTGCACGTGTTCGACCTGGCAAGCATCAGTCGCCAGTCTGAATCTCAGTTGTTAACACGGTATTTTAAATACGAGTCGGCTCGACGGTGACACGATCCATTTGTTCAGCAATTTCCTGGTGAAGAGTCACCTTCACGAGCACAGATTCACGTAATTGAAAAATAAATTTGAAACTACTGGCTCAGGGCTCAAGAAAAACATACGCGCACACAAACAGTTTTAATAGAGGAAAAACTAGATGATATTGGTGCGAATGTGGAACGGTCACCGAATAAATCACTCAGAAAATTAGCACAAGTAGGGGTTTCGGTTTCTTGGGGACACAGAACTAAAGAAACTGTTACCGGGAGAGTTGGCCGTGCGGTTATGGGTGCGCAGCTGTGAACTCGCATCCGGCAGATTGTAGGTTCGAACACCATTGTCGGCAGCCCTGAAGATGGTTTTCCTAGGTTTCCCATTTTCACACCAGGCAAATGCTGGGCTTGTACCTTAATTAAGGCCACGGCCGCTTCCTTCCCATTCCTAGGCCTTTCCTGTCCCATCGTCGCCATAAGGCCTATCTGCGTTGGTGCGACGTAAAGCAACTAGCAGAAAGAAAAATAACTTCACTCAATAACTATGAAGGCTGAAAGACTATGGTATGCCTCATGTTGTTTAGTTTATCAGTGACAAATTGATTGTTTACTATTTAATATATATCGGGTGAGTTGGCCATGAGGTTAGGGCCGCGCAGCTGTGAGCTTGCATCCGGGAGATAGTACATTCAAAACCATTGTCGGTAGCCCTGAATATGGTTTTCCGTGGTTTCCCGTTTTCACACCAGGCAAATGCTTGCGGCTGTATCTTAATTAAGGCTATGGTCGCTTCCTTCCCATTCGTAGGCCTTTCCTGTCCCATTGTCGCCATAAGACCTATCTGTGTCGGTGAGACGTAAAGCAAATAGCAAAAAAAAAAAAAAAAAAAAAAAAAACCTGTTACACATTAAACCGTACGGGCCCATTGTTTAAAACCTGCTCATCCAGCCACAAGAGTGAGTGGTATCTTGCATCACTGAATGATCGTTTATTCGACCCACAGCTTGTGTTCTTTTCGGATGAGACCTTGTTTCATCCCTCATCTCGTTGTTGGTGAGCAGAAAATCCTAACGGTATTTATAAGAGTCCCTCATTATGATAGGTGCTGTTAGTGCAAGACGAAATATTGGGCCTAGTTTTTTCGAGACGACAGTAAAAGCAGAGAGGTACCAAGATGACATGTTGAGCCGTTCTTCCATCAGTTAACGGAAGAAGAAAAATCACGTGGGTGGTTTCAACAAGATTCAGCCCCGGCTCATACAGCAGAATATTCCCGTCCTACAATGTCGGAAGTGTTTGCAGACAGAGTGATCAGTGCTGGTCTATCTCCCCCTCGTTCTGGGTTAACAATGTGTGATTTTTACTTGTGGTGTAAACTGAAAGAAAAAGCGTATCGAACACAAATCCTCACACATTGGAGGAACTGGAATGAAATCAGAAACATTACAGTGGCAGAACTCACTCGCGTCGGACAGAATGTGGTTACCAGATACAAGGCCTGTATAACCCAGGAAGGACGACACGTCCAGCATCTTTTATAAGGTGAAATTTCATATAAGATTGTATACACGCTTAAAGCAGGGCGACCGCGCGCGAGGCAGCTGCCGTAGCGCACAGTACAAACACTGTGCGTTCGGTCCTGGACACCCTGCACGTTATGTTTCTGACACGATTAAATAAATAAAATCAAAGCCATCTGTTACATTGAATCTTCCTTAATATCCTACGCTCTTTTATTTTTTCAGCTGGTCGGCTTGCACCGTGTCTACCCATGCTCAATGTTTCTGAAACAGGTCATCATATTCTTCTTCTTATTATTATTAGTGCTTGTTCCATATAGCAGGGTCTGATGTACAGCAGATGACTTGCAAACTCCATACAATCTTCAGCATACCCATTGATGGCATTCATCCACTGTTGTTTGTTGTTGTTGCTATTTTGCTTTACGTCGCACCGACACAGATAGGTCTTATGGCGACGATGGGACGGGAAAGGCCTAGGAATGGGAAGGAAGCGGCCGTGGCCTTAATTAAGGTACAGCCCCAGCATTTTCCTGGTGTGAAAATGGGAAACCACGGAAAACCATCTTCAGGGCTGCCGACAGTGGGGTTCGAACCCACTATCTCCCGGATGCGAGCTCACAGCTGCGCGCTCCTAACCGCACGGCCAACTCGCCCGGTCCACTGGTTTTTTTTTGGCCGTCCTCTTGGTCGGTGCCCTGGAAGAGAGATGTTGAGCGTAGTTTTAACAACAGAGTTGTCGGCACTTCTGATTACATGGGCGTGCTATCGTAGGTGGTACTGTCCATTGTGGGGACTAAGTGAAGGCTGACAAGGCCTAGTGACCAACATAGAATCCCTATTTTTGCAACGCGGACGTTATGTCCCAGATAGCAACACACGTTTCCCACAGCCTTGTGATACTGACACTTACGGTAAACAGGCAGTTGACGGTCACAGAGAACTTCTGTAACTTGGCGCCGTTTGATCCATGTGGCACTCATCCTGTGTTGGGCGTCCATTAAGCGAGCCCAGGTATCGAAAAGCAGACACGTTGTTAAGTTAGCAGCCATAATCGATAATGTTCCCTCTGTTTGCTCTCCGCACTCAACATATGATGTCTTTTTGATGTTCAGACGTAATCCATATTCATTAATTCTCTCTTTCCATGTTTGGACTATATCGCTTAAGTGTAGATCTTGCCTCGGATCCCATGTTACAGTTTCTTTTTGTATTCTTTCTCTGAAGCTTCCTCTGTCTCAGAACTTCTTCGTACGTGCGCTCACCTGCTGCCTTTGCTCTTGCATTCACACCCTCTCATAACCTCTGTTGGTAAAGTAACACTCCCGAAATCATTTTTTCGTTTCACCCTCTTTGGGGTACGTTGAATCAATCATTTCTCTATGTGTTATTCTTTTGTTAGTGCCTAGTATTTCTTCATTATTTCTGATCTTCGTTTCCTGTCATCTTTCGAGAAATAGACATGGTTTTAAATGTAGATTTTTTCTTGGAATCTTATGTTTTCGTCTTTAGTTATGACTTTAGATATTCGAACGAATAGTGATTTTTTTGGGTAATTTTTAATTCTACTATACTTGGGCCCACGAGAGTTGAAGTCTGACATTTGAGCGGCGAAAGCAGTAACTACGAAGTTACCTCAGTCTGCGGCATGTCACCCTTTCAAACAGGCTGAATATTTCAACAACTATGTTGGCCTAATGCAATTCAATGAACTTTGGCCCGTTCCTAAGCTCGTGCTAATAATTCCGGCATTTAAGACAGGACTCATCATTGCCGATAAATACGAGATTTTCTCTTCACTAAACTGACAATAACATCAACAAATTGCACATGTTAAATAGACAATACAACTGTACAACTAGCCACTGATTAACTTACAAAAATTAAACTGACAACAAAAATAACATTCAGGAAAGAAACAGTTACATTATTACATAAACCAGCAACAACTATCACAAAAGCCAGTGAAAGCAATCAAACCCACGTGGCGATAGCTTCCTTAAATATGGCAGCTCTGTTGTCGTTGCCATAGCAACAGACCATTTTCGAGCAGCGCTAGTCAACTTTCTCGCCGGTGGCGCTAAACGTCAGATTTCAACTCTCGTGGGCTCAACTATAGGTCTCTTTCAGTTTCTTTAAACCAGTTGGGTTTTCTTTTATGGTTACGGAAGAAGTCAAAGATTTGTTTGGTTAATCTGTTAGAGTTCATTCTGAGAAGATGACCGCAAAAATGTATCCTTCTTTTTCACATAGACTCTGAGACTTTTTCTTGATGTATATTATCTTATTATCCTGAAATTTTGTTCCTATCATCTTTCAAAAATTTTCCTTTCTTTTAGCTCGAGTTTCTCCACCTGGCCTTTGAAATTCATGTTTAGTGTTTCTGCTGAATATAGTGCCTCTGGTTTAATCACTGCTTTATAATGTTTAATTCTGGACCGCCACGAAAGGGATTTCTTCTTGTGTGTAACTTTTGTTAGTTGGAAGGCCAGTTCAAGTTTATTTTCCATGGATTCCATTGCTTTACATTCCACAGTATTCCTACTAATCTTTTCTCCGAGATACTTGAATTCTTTTACTATTATTATTTAGCGCAGACGTCATCACGCAGTTGCTGTAGGGAGCCGGTGTTACTTGCTCCGCTCGGGACGGCTGTCAAGTCACGTGACAAGAGAGCAGCGGACAGGCGGGTTGCATACCGTGGCAGTACTGTACTTGCCGCTCGGAAATGTTACCAGAACAGCAATGAAATACATACCGGTACATAAATAAATCATCTGTGAGGAATTATCAAACATTTAATATAAATAGAGTTGTGTAGGGTAATATGAAATGTACGAGCATCCTCAATGTGGTATTTTTAAGTCTTTCTAGTAACGTTATCTTTTTCCGGCCTTCATATTTATCATACTTGTTGGCGTGACACAAGGAGCAACGACGCTGCAGATTGCATTTTTTAATTTGATTCAATATTTTATTACATATTAAACATTTTGTGTGTTATTTTCTTGAAGGATCAAATACTCTTCTTTCCAAGAAGGTTTGAAAATTGTTGGCGTCGATGGCCTACGCTGTGCTGAACTGTCTTCCATAGTAGATGCAACTAGAGATGGGGAGATTCTGAACGAGTGATTCAAAATGAACGAATCATTGCAATGAACGACTGAATCATGATTCAGTGCACGAAATGAATCGACTCGTTTGTGAATCGAGAGATGGCAGCCGCAACGCCGCAACTCGTTCCTTGTTTCCTCGTTCGTTCTGATTCATATCGCCATATTGGGTCTCCACCATTTTTGAATCAATGACTACTTGTGAAGAACGACTCTGTTATTTTTTATTTAACCTGAACTAAAAGTCCGGTCTACAAGTTAAATACTCCTAACCTAACCTTACAGGAAAAAATATTTTCTTTTAAATAAGAAATTATCACGTAGTTTCAAGTCACACACTTCTCGGAACTTTAATATACACTCAACTTCCAGCTCGTTGCGAAATGTTAGGTTAAGTTTACTTCAAGGTTCCCGTTCACGTTCTTGTTCTCATGAACTAACGCGTGAAACATAGCCACAAAAATGTTCATATCTACTATAAATTTCAAATTCGATTCTCGTATTGTTTCGAATGGTAGGAAAGGATTAGTCAGACAGTTGTGTAGCATTTTCCGACTGTAACCTCCAAAAGGATATTACTCTTGTTAATATGCTATCAATTATTATTATTATTATTATTATTATCATTATTATTATTATTATTATACCTTGAACATTTCACTTCTTGTAACCTGTAAACATGTAAAACAGTAGCAGTTATAAAGAACATAACGGAATGGTTCATCTGAGTCCATGGTTTCGCTTTCGGCTCTCCGTCACGTGGTATTGGAATGAACGAATTAAAAGAACGAATCAAATGAACGAATCATTTTATTGAATCGGTTCAAATGAATCGGTTCTTCTAAAAGAATCAGATTCCCCATCTTTAGATGCAACATTAACCGACTAGACTTGAACGTCGTGTGGTGTGAGGATAAAGGTGGGAACACACTACTGTCACCTCACGTGAGTTCACGCGTTTCGTGTCGCAATCTAACCTGTCCAGAAAAATGAGCTATACCTTTGCGCAAATGGCCTGCAGTACGTACTACCTCATGCACTTCCCCTACCTGCTCGCTAAGCTGCTCTCGTTCCTCAAGAGCGGGAAGCAAACTGGCTCCGAAGGAATTTCGCTCTCGATTAACGATGCCTGATATAGCGCATGATGAATACAATATTATATATAATACTAGCATGTGCCCGCGGCTTTGCCCGCGTTTATTAATTGAACCGTTAGGTGTTTCTAAACTATTTATTTAAAAGCAAATTAAAACATTATATTTATTAACTCACATCGTTTTGACGTAAATTGCATGAAATATATTATTTTATTTTTATTATATTGTTACTTTCAATGCTTAAGATACCGGGTTGATGGATGGTACAAATAATATTAAAACCATGTAAAAGACCATGTTATATAATACAAAATATATTGTTTCCTTATAGAGCTTCGGAATAAATATTAATGTCCTTCTATTTGGAGGTAAGTTGTATACTGTATTGTGTTTGCCTTTCGAACTCTTGAACAGTCCACGTACAGTTGACAATGGCAAAAGCACCTTTTTCGAAGATGGAGTCCTACAACTTTAAGCGATTGTCCCATGTCGAAATTTCAGATCTCTGTGTGCCGTAGATTTGACTGGGCTTCGCACACATACACCCAAACGCTTCCGAATATTACGGGCTGAGGGCTCCTCGTGTCGCGGACCGAAAATGGCTTCCTACTCAATGGACTTACAGTCCAAGGAATACTACTTTGCCCGCAGCATGCTCAGTCATGATGGTGGCTTCAATAATATTCGTCATCAGTTTCACAGCCGTGTTCATTGCAGAGCATCAACAGCGTCGTATGCCCTCACACCATATAAGACCAAAAACGGTCTCCTACGCCCTGGACGTAAAACGGCTCCTTGAATACTGTGTTCTGTACCTATCTTACGTACGTTGCCTAGCGACAGCGTCTCGATGTATTTAATCTTGGTGACAGCACGTTGGATTGTCATATCCCAATGCACGTTTTCCGATGGTTTTTCGTTCATAACTCACCAACGAAAGCGAAAATGAAAATTCCGGCTTCGAGGTGCATTCGGACCCCTTTCCATCGACCTATGTTCAAAATTTCAGATATCTCAGTGCTGTAGATTTTGCTGGACATCGCGCACAGACAGACAGACAGACACACACTTTCTTTTATAATTATAGATATGTACAAGTACCATCTCAAGTTCATAACTCAAGTTCCATATCAAAAGTTGAGAGCCAGAAAAGAGCTTCGCTTGAGACACAGTGTAAGTCCTCTATAGAACCTCTATAATTACGCCAAGGACACTCAGTTGCAATGTGACCCACTGTCTGCTCCTCTTCTCCGCAGTCACATTACGGTGATGTCTCCAACCCTCTCTGAAGAGAGTGGCTCCACGTCTTCCTTAGCCGGTCCTAATTCGGTTTAGTGTCCTCCACTGCCGTCTGGACACTTGCAGGGTTCTCAATGATGTGGTAACGAGGATATCTGTTGCCATTGTTCTTTCCAGGCGTTCGATACATTAAAGGAGGTGCTCTGCAGATTCATTGCAGTACGCCAGGAAGTCATTTAGCTGGGGAAGCTGCTATGTCAGGATGAATAGGGAGGTGAGGATTGTTTTCTATTTTCTTCCATAAGATAAGCAGTGACTGTGATCTTCTTAGGGATGGAGGTGGTATGTGGCTTAGAGTGGGAAGCCAGTGTGTGTTAGTTGCTCGGATGCATCCTGTAATGATACGCATTGCTTGGTTCAGCTGGGTGTCTACTAGTCCAGTGTGAGCGCTGTTAAGCCAGGTTGAGCAGCAATATTCAGCGACTGCATAAGAAAGGGCAAGAGTAGTGGATCTCAGGATTTGAGCATTAGCACACCAGGATGTACCTGCCAGCTTTTGAAGGATGTTATTCCAATTCTTTTGCTATTTCTATCTTTTGTTCTTGCACGTTGAGGTACTTACCTGGGTGTTCGTTGTTTGCCATAATTTTGTTTTTTTTCGAAGGAGATGTATTATTATTATTATTATTATTATTATTATTATTAGAACTCGGATTTTTATGCATTAATAGGTTATAATGCAAACTTACTAAAGCGAGTATGCTATGGGCTTTGCATAAACATTAGGGGTACGGCCCATCAGAATTCCTATAATTTATGTTACTCTTGCTACATTATGGAAGAGCGGGTGGCCGACACTTCCTACTAACGAAATTAGTTTGCAATCTAACCTGTTACTGCATAAAAATCCGGGCTTTAATAATAATACTTATTATTAATATTATTATTATTGGTGTATCACTCGTTAACAAGTATGATTATTTTCCAAAGGTAAAGTTCAAGTCACATGAGTTCTTTGATGGCAGTATAATCCAATTCTCTAACCACAGACGCTTCCACAATGTTGGCACACAGCGTCTTGGGTAGTCACTGCTCCTTGAGGGTTGATATTTCTACTAGTCATACGTTCTTTCCTAGCATTGCGTTTGTCGGCCAGAAGTTTCCTCCGCTATAGTTCAAAGGATAGATGCCCTTGGTGGACGAGGCGACGCCATTCTGGACGGGTGGATGCCGCAACCTCCCGGGCGGGGAGGCGGTAGAATAACAACCACGGTATTACCGCCTGTCATAAGAGGTAACTAAAAGGGGCCCAGAGGGTCTTAACTTGGTAGCTTGTGTTGGCGACCACGGTTCCGTAAGCTGAGCCTTGGCATTGCTTCCACTTACTTGTGCCAGGCTCCTCACTTTCATCTATCCTATCCGACTTCCCTTGGAAAACTCTTGTTATTTCCGACCCCGACGGTATTAGGTTGCGAATCCTAGGGAGTCTTTCATTTTGACGCCCTCGTGGCCCTCGTCTATCTTTGGCCGACATCTTGATTTTTCGAAGTTTTGAACCCTGCCAGTTTTCCCCTCTGATTAGTATTAATAGAGAATGGTTGCCCACTTGTATTTCCTCTTAAACCACCACCACCACCACCACCACCACCACCACCACCACCACCGATTGTCATTATTGTTGACATTTTTCTTTTATCAAATTCTTAATTTAATCTTTGTAATTTCCGACAAAGGAGTAGCATTATTCAAATGTTACGAACTTTGGGCTGGGAGGAGTTGGAAATAAGGAGAGGAGCTTTTCTACTAAGTGGTATGTTCCGACCTGTCAGTGGAAAGATGACGTGAAATGACGTTAGTAGACGAATAAGCTCATTTATAAGACGAGGAAGAAGTGTTTCGTATAATTTGTTAAGGGTAATGTTCGATGAATTTCCAAGTTATCTCCAAGCGTTTAAGGAATGGCTAGGTCAGGGTCGGCCAACTGGCTGGCGTGTGATGTAAGAGAGACCGTGTGACGTCGGAGAGCCCATGTGACGTAATAGCGCAGAAGGTGGGGAGCCGCTGTCGTAGACTGGAGACGAAGAGACAGCCTCGCTTTGTACTAAACACGTGAAGTGCCATACATGCTGATGGCTACGGCTTTTATAGACACTTTTCACAAAAAGCCACACAAATCCTTCTTATTTAAAAAATATCTCTTACTTCTCTATCACACTGTAAATCTAATAACTCTAATTGCACGTATAGATCAACGTTATCTGCAACAACTGAAAATGGCGTAGTTAAAAGTAGAATATAATTTTCCAGATACTCCAAATTGTTAAATCTAGGGTCAAATTCCGAATAAAGGTAATTTATGATTATGACATACCTATCAATATCCTCCGCCGTATGGTGTTAGTGGTACAGTACAGTACATAAGTATGGACGAACCAGGCACATCACGGTGCGAGAAGCTATCTACGCCTCCGGTCTTTTTATCTTTATGGGAAGATCTACATTTATTTGTTGAAAATGATAGGATTGCTACAGCTAAATGTTTAGTTTGTAGAAAAGAGCTACAGTATGTAAAAATATATAATTTACAACGCCACTACAGTTTGTATCACGCTGCATGTTATGATCAGTATCAAGGCGAGGAAGGGGTGCGTGTAATTACAGAACTAAAAGGTAAATTAAATAACCATGTCGAGCATTCGATCAGTGAGTCAGCAGTTCGACTCAGTTATAAAATTTCATATTTAATTGCAAAGAAACTTAAACCGTTCAGTGGTGGTGAATTCGTAAAGGAATGTTTAATTGTAGCAGGTGAGGATTTTTGTCTAAATATCATTCAAGAGTTCGAAGCTACCAGCTTGTCCGCGCACACAGTGTCGACAAAAATTCAATCTGATGATGTCGACCTACAATTATTAGAACTGACAAAATGCTTCCGGACATACTCCTTAGCAATTGACGAGGGCACAGATATTTCTGACACGGCCCAGCTAGCCGTTTTCATACGAGGGGTTGACAAAAACTTTACAATTTGGGAGGAAATACTGGATTTAGTGCCTATGAAGAGTACCACGAAAGGCATCGACATTTTCAACTGCATTGTAAGTGTTGTTGAAAATGCTTCTCTGCCATGGAACAAACTAGTTTCAATAGCAACAGATGGTGCACCTTCTATGGTAGGGCGCAATTCTGGAGTAGCTGGGCTCACAATATAAAAAAAGATAGCTTTCCCCGATTGCATAGGTTTGCAGCGAGAATGTTGAGTATTTTCGGTTCCACGTATGCCTGTGAACGAATCTTTTCTATTTTCAATCAACAAAACCAAAACATTGAAGCCAGTTGTCAGACCACGATTTGAAGTGTGCTCTTAAACTTAGTGTTTCCTCAAATATTAACTCCAAATATTGCAAAACTAGTAAACGAAACAAGAATACAAAAATCAAGGAAACCCACGAGTGGCAACTGAGTATCGATATCATGGGATAAAACGTATGTTTTGAGTTTACATATTACTCTCTGTACTATTTTTGTTGTAAAACTGTACTGTTTGTTACTATTAGCACAATGGGTGATATTGTAAAACACTGCAATTTTGTGTTCAATATCAGTTCCAAAGATTCACCGGAAAAAGCAAGTTTAGTTTGTATGTGTAGAAGTAAAGTTGCTTTATAACTTTTATGTTACTTCATAACAAAGTTACGTTACAATAAATTATATGGATAGAAATATGTACTAAACATAACCGCATTATACTACCTGCAGCTCTTGGGCCTCCCCCTACGGATGACGTTGTGTTTCCCCTCGCCCCTCTAGCCATCACTTCTCAGTTCCTCGTTTCGCTGCCCGAGCAGAGTGTGTGACGTGTTACCTGACATCACACGTACACGCAGTTGGCGGACCCTGGGCTAAGTGAACAACTGACAGGGAGTCTTCCACTTGCGTGACAGCCCTAAACGCAGATCCTTGATGATTGATTGAAATGGAGTGATTCTTTCAAATGTGAGATAGTTCAGGCACGATGTTCTTAGCCATGGAAATCCCTTCCCTCGTTTCTACTTCAACCCTGTCATTGCTAGTCGTAACAGAACCAAGCTAAACATTTCTGTAACTATTTTAATTTTCCTTTCATTTGCCTGCCCTATCGACTACCATCCATTTTGGTATTTTAAATGTTAATCTGCTATGGGAAAAGCAAAATAGCAAAAAAGGAAATACCCGCCATGATCCCAATATTCTCTGAGAAGACTGCATCATATGACGAAGAATATAACCAATATTTTATGGGTATGTCTGTCCCTCAATTCAAGCCCCATTCACATCTGAAGTTGGTCACCATAGATGCTTTAAAGCTCCTTTGAAACAAGTTCTCGACATTGCATCTCAAAGTCGCTGGATGCAGGAATACCGTTTGTGTCCTTAACAAAACCTCTTGCTACCCTTCAACAGCAGGAGGTTAAATTGCAGGGTGTCTGTCGATAAGGAAGCCTTATACCCTCCGGCTTATTAAAACTTTCAGTACTTTGCCTTTGATTCTCGTCCAGCATGCGCATTCGTTCTGTTTACCAAATACCGTACTTCAGTAGAAGGATTTATTTTAGAATTTACATGGCGTTCTTCAAACAAACGTAAACTCTTTCCGAAACTCACCAAGAAAATTCATATATTTTTTGTTGATATTTCTCTGGTTGGAATTACGTTCATAGCTAGGGAGGTTACATTTTAGGATTTTAAACGAGGAATGTAATGTTTTAATAAAAATCCACAGTATTGGTTCTTCAGGCAAGCAACCCAATGTTGAAAACACCCTAGGGATAAGAGCTACGAATTAAGGTAAATAAAATATAATAAAGTGTGAGAATATATTCTTTATTTATTTCTGAAAATTAAAATCATTTTCTTAATCATCGTTATCCGGTCGATTAGATTAGCAGTTTACCTTTTTCTACCACTACGAGCGCTAATGTGAGTCAATGCAGAGTTTCACTCAAGCCCTTATTCGGTGTGGACATTTTTCAAGAAATCAAAAGATGCCTGAGGGTATTGAACCAAGGAACAGATTACAGAAAGAATTATGTAAATAAGTTAATTTGGCTAGGATTTGAATCAAAAAGGAAAGCGAGTAAAGAAACAATCGATTTCCGGCTGTTTTTCTGGAACTGCGTTTAGGCCGGAAGTGATTTTTGAATTTATTTTTAATTTTATAGCGCCATCCAAGACTCTCAATTTGAAACCTTTGCGGTCCCTTTATCCCTTCAACTTTCGGCACAATTGAGGTAACTGCTTAATTTTACGTTTTTCGTAGTACGGGGACCCGTACTTTGTCAGCTAGGAAATGTTTTCAATGTTAAAATATATTTAACATTTTCCTTGAGCATACCGTAAGGTCCCTTTCCAAGGCCTACGGTAACGACTACTGTGAGGTCACTTCCGTTACATTTTGCCGCGTTACGTTACACAAATTTTCTGATTATCCCTGGCGATGAAGAACGTACGAATTTGGAAAACACCGAAACGAAATAACAAGTAATGTTTCATTCCGGGCTTATGTCAATGTTATACTTTCGTATGTGTGTACACCCGTTATATGACCCTCTCAGATTGCTTCTGATGGTTTCGTCAGCTTCCGCTTAGAGCGCTAGTGTTTTACCACGTCCGGTGAGCCATCTGGTGACGAATGAACGTACCACTTCCACTTCTACTATAACGTCTAAATTCAAACGTTATATTGTTTGAAAAGCCTTTCTTGTTGAACAGTCGAGATTTCTTTCTGAAGACGCAGAGCAAAGTTCTTTGCGAAACGTAAAGAATTCCACCTTATTTTTTTTTGACACGGCATAAGCCCAAAAGCCTATGTCATGTCTGTAAGTACGGGCCTTGAAAGCATCAACGGCAGCAAAGTTAATTGATCCTAGAAATGAAGGAATGTAGTAGAACATATGGTAAAAAAGACTGCAATGATGCTGGCAAGCAGAAACATGATTATAAAACTTTTATTATACAAGTGGAAAATAATATTCGTCCTAGAAATAAAAAGACAGCTGACTATTCCAGACAAAACGCAAACAACTGGGAACTGGATAAATTAGAGACACATGACTGTCGAAAATATCACTGCCTTCTGTATACTACTTTGAATTACTTCCGTGAGGAATAATAGCGAGAAAAGCGAGCGTCTAGAAACCAATGATTTTCAGTGGTGTAACAGGTTAACGACAATACCACGGTAAGAGTTTTACCACGGTTTCATAACGCCTGATATTTACTGAGGATGGTGCACCCGGGCATGAGTACACGGTGTTGATGATCACTGAATCACCATTCTTTACGTTTATGCGATAAGTCTACCGAGTCTTTTATTTTTCCACTCTGCAGAAGCTAAGAAGTTAGCGCTACAAATATTTCTACTTCTCATCCGATGAAGATGCCATTTTTAGTAGGTTTTTTAGCCTCATCCTACACTCGACATAGAGCTTAATATCTGAGACGTGCTGGTGCAAAATGGCCTCTTTCTTCTGTGCCTTAATCTGCATCAAAAGGAGTTTATTTCCCACTGGGATTGTCTGCAGCGCTGACAACACACTTTAGTATGTCAGGTGCAGGGAAACATTCATCCTCTCCTTCATTTCTTGAGCTTCTTCCGTTGCTTCTCAGGTGTCCATTTGTGAAATAACAGTGTAGGAATGCTTTGTAACATTTGAAATTGGAACATGGAACAGTCATTGGAAGTATTTTCCTACCTTGTATCCCTTCAGTATCACTTCAGTGGCCAAATAAACCATCTCAGAAGACTGGTGTAAAAATGAAACCACTTTTCCCCTTTTTTACTTTTTTATTTACACATTTCGGCATTTAGTCGGTAAGACCATGCTGCCAGCTCTGTACATTTAGAAAACAGGAAGGTCAAAGAGCAACATCTTTACCAATTGGGACCTTTCATGGCATTGTAACTAATTGGTGATAGAAAGCCACGGTACAGGAACTTGGGTTGGATGAGGATATTTTATACACAGACTATCGAACAAACGTATCACAATGTTAAATTGGCTTCACTAAAAAATTTGGCTATTGCTTGATATATACGGATGTCATAGCTGCTGAACAACGACGACGAAACGGGAGTGGGAAGTGGAACTTTCAGTTGTATAAGCGTTTGATATAAATTGGTCACTTGTGGTTTGTATCTAGTGCATCCTAAAATTGTATGGTTGAGGTCTGCTTCTTGATTGGGGTCAGAGGGACAATTTGGGGAGTCTATGACTTTGAGTCTGAACAGGTGACTGGGGTAAGATGCATGTTCAAGTCGCATTCTGATAATTGATGTGATATAGTATATTGAACCATGGTTTCTGTGGGATGTGTGTCTGGATAGCGGCGTCACTTTTCCCCTTGAGAAAATCAAAAGATAATAAATATGACTCACGCTCATGGCCATCTATCAACGGCTGTTAATTTCCGACGACCGCCAACCATAAGATATAGCCCGCGCTGTTGCTAGGTAACAATACCTTACATCCCAGCCTGCACGGTTGCTAGGTTACACTTCCGTCACAAATTTTATGACGGTAATGTCGTAGAGGAAATCGAGGAGGAATTTGGAAATGGAATCACAATTCAAGGAGAGGAATTCAAAACCCTGAGATTTACCGATGATATTGTTATTATATCTGAGTCCGCAGAAGATCTGGAGAAGTTGTTGGATGGTATGGACAGAGTCTTGTTAGAGGAGTGCAAAATGAACATAAATAATTCCGCAACAAAAGTAATGGTGTGCAGTCTAACGAAGTCGGGTGATGCAGGAAATATTAGATTCGGAAGTGATGTAGATGAATATTGTTACATTGGTAGTAAAATAAGTAACGATGGTAGAAATAAGGATACAAAACGCAGACTAACAAAAGCGAGGAAGGCCTTTCTTATGAAAAGAAATTTGCTCACTTCGAACATTGATATAGGAATTAGAAAGATGTTTTTGAAGACTTTCGTATGGAGCGTGGCATTGTGTGGAAGTGAAAGATGGACAGCAACTGGCTTAGAAAGAAAAAGAATAGAAGCTTTTGAAATGTGGTGTTGTAGAAGAATGCTGAAGGTGAGAGGTGGTGATGCTGGTGATTATTATTTTAAGAGGAAGAATCATCTAAACAACCATCCTCTATATAACACTAATTACTAGAGCCCGGATGCATTAATAGGTTATAATGCAAAGTTACTGAAGCGAGTAGCATCTGTAGTCTACCTTCACAACGATTATGCAATGGGGTTTGCATAAACATTAGGGGTACGGCCCATCAGAACCCCTCGGATGTTATCATCATAATTAGTGAAAGCGAAACCTCTGAACATTGGTCACACAGTCAATTTTGAGAACAAGGATGACGGATTAGTAACTGCCAAAGGAGACTGTCTATGTTGGAGATTTTCTACAAAGCTCGTCTTTATAGTCTAACCCTTTATAGGTTGCTGGTAAATATATTTACCACTTGGGCTTCAATAGAAACTGTTCAGGTGGTAATACCCTAAGTGGACGTAACTCTCTGTTTTCTAGTCTAGTAATGCACTCTGGTAAAATACAGCTCATTAAAAGCGAGATACTGGATTTCCCTGATTTATATAAGGCAACAATATATATTTTTGAATATCTTGATTATTTTGTGAACATAGATTGCATATTTTGCGGTTAACTTTGAAAGATTTTATCCAAATTATCATTGGTCTACACATAAAAGTACCAAGAAAGGCGAAATAGTGTGGTCGTTTTGCATATTGATAACGTACTCATTTTCAATGCAATTGGTAATATGAATATCGAAAAATAGACTTCAGAGCTTCTAGTTACATGTTTTACATATGCCCTTTCCTACAATATTCTGGCCAACATGTTATATTCACTTATATGAAAAGATGCAGCAAGAATGTAAGGTTATGGACGTATGTTTTATCAGTCACAAGATGTATTAGCTTCCCAAATTATGAATAATTGATTTATATCCAAACAACACTTCCAGTGTATTTTGGAAAAACATAAATTTAGTCCATCTGTATGGTATTCAGTTCCTCTGAGTTCAGGAGCGTATATAGAAAATAATAATAATAATAATAATAATAATAATAATAATAATAATAATAATAATAATAATAATAATAATAATAATAATAATAATAATAAAAAATTACATTTTCAGGGTGATTAGGGATGTAAGAATAGACTGCCACATGTAGTGGCTGACATCAGGGCTTCCCACAGGGGAAGGGTTGACAAATCAGACATTTATTGGGAGTATATACCCCAAAATTCCAATCAATCAATCAATCAATCAATCAATCAATCAATCAATCAATCAATCAATCAATCAATCAATCAATCAATCAATCAATCAATCAATCAATCAATCAATCAATCAATCAATCAATCAATCAATCAATCAATCAATCAATCAATCAATCAATCAATCAATCAATCAATCAATCAATCAATCAATCAATCAATCAATCAATCAATCAATCAATCAATCAATCAATCAATCAATCAATCAATCAATCAATCAATCAATCAATCAATCAATCAATCAATCAATCAATCAATCAATCAATCAATCAATCAATCAATCAATCAATCAATCAATCAATCAATCAATCAATCAATCAATCAATCAATCAATCAATCAATCAATCAATCAATCAATCAATCAATCAATCCTGATCTGCATTTAGGGAAGTCGCCCAGGTGGCAGATTCCCTATCTGTTGCTTTCCTAGCCTTTTCCTAAATGATTTCAAAGAAATTGGAAATTTATTGAACATCTCCCTTGGTAAGTTATTCCAATCCCTATCTCCCCTTCCTATAAATGAATATTTGCCCCAGTTTGTCCTCTTGAATTCCAACTTTATCTTCATATTGTGATCTTTCCTACTTTTATAAACGCCATTCAAACTTATTCGTCTTATTCCCCTCGCTCCTCTAGGCACTTGCCTGCCTGAATGCATATTTATGCTATTTTGTAAGATATTCTTATACGATCTTAGAAATTAATCTTAGACGATGGCTTGTTTTGAATCGTATATTTTGTAAGGAGAACTATGTGCCATAATTCTATAACTGTGATAGTGTTCCAGCAATGTCTTTTATGAAAAAAGGCCCCTCAGAGGAAGCTATCGTCAATTTCATCACAGACTCCATGACTTCATGTTTCTAGTGCAATTTTCAAAGCCAGCGTGACATTTGTATGTACTTCTTGTTCCATGCTTTCCATCTGCATTTTGCACCTATTATTTGCAAAACACAGTGGAAAGTAGTCATGTAAGCAAAGTGGTAAATATATTTACCAGTGCACACTCAGTGGGAAAATAAATCCTAAATGCTGTCTGGTAAAATACTTACCACCTCATATCGCATAATCAAACAATGTATTGACTCAGATTTTGGTCGAAACCTATTCAGTAGACCCCAATGACATGGTATTTAATCAAATAAGTAATATATTTTTTCCCCCAGGGTTTTGCCCTATAAAGGGTTAAGGGGGGACCAACACCTTTCAACTTCCAAAAATGCCATTTTTCAGTTTATATTTTTCATTTAAAATTGAATTTCTCTCTTTATAACAGTGCAAATTTTTTGTTAAAATCTTCAATACTTTCGGAGTTATCACAAAAAACGTGACGCTCTGTCACCCAAGCAAGCTCTTTATCGGCAGGTGTGGTGTTCGTTTCCCTGATAACTCTGAACGTTTTAAAGATATTAAGATGAAACTTTGTATGCATATATATTTAATAGAGAGGGAGAACATGTACTAGAATTATTGAACTAGCTTTATTGGTAAGTTTAAAAAAATATTTATTAATTTTCATTTGAAAATAAATTGACTACTTGAAAATAACTTCATAAAAGTCCGGCTCTATGCTAAATGTTTAGCCTGCTGGCCTTTGGTCACATGAGTCCCGGATTCGATTCCCGGCAGGCTCGAGAATTTGAACCATAATTGATTCATTTTGCTAGCACGGGGGCTGGGTGTATACGTCGCCTCCAACATTTCACCCTCATCACGACGCGCAGGTCGCCTACGGGTGTCAAATCGAAAGACCTGCATCTGGCGAGCCGAACTTGTCCTCGGACAGTCCCGGCACTAAAAGCCATACACTATTTTATTTTTACTTCATGAACAAATATGTATACCTGATGGATTTCGCTGATTCTAGTACATGTTGTAGCTATAACATTGTGTGTTTGAGTCATCAGTCCATAGACTGGTTTGGTGCAGCTCTCCATGCCACCCTATCCTGTGCTAACCTTTTCATTTCTACGTAACTATTGCATCCTACATCTGCTCTAATATGTTTGTCATATTCATACCTTGGTCTACCCCTACCGTTCTTGCCACCTACACTTCCTTCAAAAACCAACTGAACAAGTCCTGGGTGTCTTAATATGTGTCCTATCATTCTATCTCTTCTTCTCGTCAAATTTAGCCAAATCGATCTCCTCTCACCAATTCAATTCAGTATCTCTTCATTCGTGATTCGATCTATCCATCTCACCTTCAGCATTCTTCTGTAACACCACATTTCAAAAGCTTCTATTCTCTTTCTTTCTGAGCTACTTATCGTCCATGTTTCACTTCCATACAATGCCACGCTCCACACAAAAGTCTTCAAAAACATCTTTCTAATTCCGATATCAATGTTTGAAGTGAGCAAATTTATTTTCTTAAGAAAGCTCTTCCTTGCTTGTGCTAGTCTGCATTTTATGCCCTCCTTACTTCTGCCATCGTTAGTTATTTTACTACCCAAGTAACAATATTCATCTACTTCCTTTAAGACTTCGTTTCCTAATCTAATATTTCCTACATCACCTGCCTTCGTTCGACTGCACTCCATTACTTTTGTTTTGGACTTATTTATTTTCATCTTGTACTCCTTACCTAAGACTTCATCCATACCATTCAGCAACTTCTCGAGATCTTCTGCAGTCTCAGATAAAATAACAATATCATCGGCAAATCTTAAGGTTTTGATTTCCTCTCCTTGGACTGTGATTCCCTTTCCAAATTTCTCTTTGATTTCATTTACTGCCTGTTCTATGTAAACATTGAAAAGGAGAGGGGACAAACTGCAGCCTTGCCTCACTCCTTTCTGGATTGCTGCTTCTTTTTCAAAGCCCTCGATTCTTATCACTGCAGACTGATTTTTATACAGGTTGTAGATAATTCTTCCTTCTCGGTATCTGATCCCTATCATCTTCAGAATTATAAATAGCCTGGTCCAATCAACATTATCGAATGCCTTTTCAAGATCTACGAATGCCACGTACGTGGGCTTGTCCTCCTTGATTCGATCCTCTAAGATCAGACGTAAAGTCAGGATTGCTTCACGTGTTCCTACATTTCTTCTGAAGCCAAACTGATCTTCCCCCAACTCAGCTTCAACTTGTTTTTCCATTCTTCTGTAAATAATACGTGTTAAAATTTTGCAGGCATGAGATACTAAACTAATGGTGCGGTAGTTTTCACACCTGTCAGCACCGGCTTTCTTGGGAATAGGTATAACAACATTCTGCCGAAAATCGGATGGGACTTCTCCTGTCTCATACATCTTGAACACTAAATGAAATAACCTTACCATGCTGGTTTCTCCTAAGGCAGTCAGTAATTCAGAGGGAATATCATCAATTCCAGGTGCCTTGTTCCTATTTAGGTCACTCACAGCTCTGTCAAACTCTGACCTCAAAATTGGGTCTCCCATTTCATCAGCATCAACAGCCTCTTCATGTTCCAGAACAAAATTATCTACATCGTTACCTTGATACAACTGTTGGATATGCTCCTGCCATCTTTCTGCTTTGTCTTCTTTCCCTAGAAGTGGCTTTCCATCTGAGCTCTTAATATTCATGCACCTAGATTTCCTTTCTTCAAAGGTTTCCTTGATTTTCCTGTATGCAGCATCTACCTTTCCCAGGACCATACAGCCTTCGACATCCTTGCACTTCTCCATCAGCCATTCTTCCTTAGCTACCTTGCACTTTCTATCCACTTCATTCTTTAATCGCCTGTATTCTTTTCTGCCCTCTTCATTTCTAGCATTCTTGTATTTTCGTCGTTCATCAATCAGGTCTAGTATCTCCTGAGTTATCCACTGATTCTTAGTTGATCTTTTCTTCCTTCCTAACATTTCTTCAGCAGCCCTTCTGACTTCATTTTTCATGACTCTCCACTCTTCCTCTACTGTGTTTCCTTCGGCCTTTTCATTTAGTCCTTGTGCAACATGTTCCTTGAAACAATCCTTCACACTCTTTTCTTTCAACTTGTCTAGATCCCATCTTTTTGCATTCTTTCCTTTCTTCAATTTCTTCAACTTCAGATGGCATTTCATGACCAACAAGTTGTGGTCAGAGTCCACGTCTGTTCCTGGGAAAGTTTTGCAATCCAACACCTGGTTTCTGAATCTCTGCCTAATCATAATGAAGTCTATTTGATACCTTCCAGTGTCTCCAGGTCTCGTCCACGTATACAGCCGTCGTTTGTGGTGTTTGAACCAAGTGTTGGCAAGGACTAAATTATGATCAGTGCAGAATTCAACCAGCCGACTTCCTCTTTCGTTCCTTTGTCCCAATCCGAATTCTCCTACTGTGCTACCTTCTCTTGCTTGGCCTACCACTGCATTCCAGTCTCCCAACACAATTAGATTCTCGTCACCTTTGACATATTGTATTACATCTTCTATCTCCTCATATATTCTTTCAATTTCTTCATCATCCGCTGAACTAGTAGGCATATAGACCTGCACTATTGTGCTGGGCATTGGTTTGGTGTCTATCTTGGCGACAATAATTCTTTCACTATGCTGGTCGTAGTAGCTTATCCGCTGCCCTATTTTCTTATTCATTATTAAACCAACTCCTGCATTTCCCCTGTTTGATTTCGTGTTGATAATTCGGTAGTCGCCTGACCAAAAATCCTGTTCTTCCTGCCAACGTACTTCACTTATACCAACTACATCTAACTTTAGCCTATCCATCTCCCTTTTCAGATTCTCTAACCTACCACAACGATTCAAACTTCTAACATTCCACGCTCCGACTCGCAGAATGTCAGTATCCATCTTCCTGATGATCGCCCCCTCTCGTGTAGTCCCCACCCGGAGATCCGAATGGGGGACTAGTTTACCTCCGGAATATTTTACCCGGGAGGAAGCCATCATCAGTGCATCATTCATACAAAGAGAGCTGCATGTCCTCGGGAGTTAGTTACGGCTGTAGTTTCCCGTTGCTTTCAGCCGTGTAGCAGTATCAACACAGCTAAGCCATGTTGAGTGTTATTACAAGGCCGTATCAGTCAATCATCTAGACTGTCGCCCTTGTAACTACCGAAAGGCTGCTACCCCCCTTTCGATGAACCATTCGTTAGTCTGGTCTCTCAACAGATTCCCATCCGATATGGTTGCACCTGCGGCTCGGCTATCTGCTTCATTGGGACACGCAAGCCTCCCCACCGCGGCAAGGTCACATGGTTCGCAGAGGAGGCTATAACATTACTAATCATATTAAAAATGAATCACAGAAAAATATTCATGTGTTTGGAAATTATCAGGCAAAACAGTGACCATGATACGCCGCCATTTTGGATAATGAATTATATATAATGGCATAGGTTTACATAATTTCTAAATATGTAGTCATATCGTGTTTATCATACTAAGTTTCTTTTTAGTATTCATTTCCATAGCTCCAGAAAAAAGTTTATTACACCCCAGTTTTCTGTGTCCAAAGGCGTAGGTGCCTCCATTAAGGAAAAAAAAAGTATCTCGACGAATGTCAAGACAAAAATACACAGTGAGTTTCTCTCATAGATCGGCCGCGGGGCGCGAGGTACCTGCCTGCCGTTGGCTCATCACTTCCCCTCCACAGCATAGCAGTAAGCACGGCAATTCCCTTATTTTCTCGTTTGTTCTCCGTGTTTAGAACGTTTAACACGGAGGAATACAGTTTCAGGCGCTACCTCGTGTCTGAACGAAGATCAAGACTGTCACTTCGTGTGACTTCAGGCTAGAACTAAATAATCCAATGTTGTCTAGATAAACGGCGCTGTGAGTACGAAACTGGAGAGGTCGGTCTTTCGCAGCTCTTTGGATGACAAAACCAGGTGTATGCATTCGTTTTTGCCGGTGTTTGTGGTAAAGAAAACACGTCATTATCAAGGAAATTGATAATTTTTGATTATTCAAAATATTAGCCATCAGCTTCTACACATTTCGCCCATCTTTCAGCCAAGTTACGAATACCATGCCAGAAAAACTGCTTGTCTTTTGCGGCAAATCATTCGTCGAGTCATTTTCCAACTTCTTTCAAATTGCTGAAGTGCTGCTCTGCGAATGCGTGCCCTATTGATGCGAAGAGTTATAGACAGATGGTGCCAGGTCCGGGTAGTACGGCGGATGCGGAAGGATGTCGCATCCAAGCGATTCATAGGTGTCTTTCATTGGTTTTGCTGTGTGAGACGGTGCATTGTGATGTAAAAAAATCACTTTGCCATGTCTTCTGGCTCATTCCGGTCGTCTTTCGATCAATGCGTGATTTAAATTGATTATTTGTTGGTGAGAGTGTTGTACATTAACGGTTTCGCCGGGCTCAAGAGTTCATAATACAAAATAGCGCGCACTGTCATTCACATTGAAATCACCACGTTTAAATTGTCGAAAGCATGTTTCACGTGTTCTAATCGATGGAGCTTGTACACCACATGTTTCTACCGGCAAACGATGACTTTCCACAGATTTTTTCTTTTGACTGAATCAGAAAAGCAATGCGTGCCGCAAACTTGTTTTTCAGGCACGAACGTCGACATGATCACTGAACGATACAACACAGACGCTAGTGTTTGTCGGACTCAAATTGTGTATCTTGGTAGGTTAATGTCAGACGAACAAACTGACGTACTTGTCAAATTCATACGCTGCGTACTGTTCGCTGGCGCCATCTCGTAGTGAAACCGGAAAAGACTTCTGCGTACACCTGGTAACATGCGTGCTCCTGATATTAATATATCTAAGGAATATGTGCATATTTTAGTAACACTTCGTCATCAGTTTGAGTCCAGGTTTCTAGGGGCGAGCAGCTGTAAGCTTGCATCCGGGAGATAGTGGGTTCGAACCCAACTGTCGGCAACCCTGAAGATGGTTTTCCGTGATTTCCCATTTTCACACCAGGCAAATGCTGGGGCTGTACCTTAATTAAGGTCACGGCCGCTTCCTTCTCGTTCCTAGGCCTTTCCTATCCCATCTTCGCCATAAGACCTATCTGTGTCCGTGCGATGTAAAGCAAATAGCGACATGAGTCCAGGTTTCTACTATGTTTCTGGTTTTTGCAACCCCATACTGAGTCGATGGCAACAATATTCCCAACATGTACCAGATGGAACTGTTACATTTACAGTGTGACGAATCGTTAAAAGTCAAGTATAAACACGGAGAGGACTCGCCTGATGTTTACAGGAATGTGTGGTTTAGAAGTAAGATTATGAGCTTTTCCCTTAATTTAAAAACAACCAATATAGCTTTACATTCAGGTTGATTCTACAATGAAACTAGCTTCGTACTATTTGAGATGAAAAATAAAGTAATACATGGGTAATTGAAACTTACGAGTCAGTTTCTAAGGATTTAAGGACATAAAATACTTTCCTGTATTTCAAACACACAAAATTTCAATATAAATTGTAGCACTATAAACATACCTGTAAAATTACACACTATTACACAAAGAATGACATGTTTCGTTCTACAAGAACACCCTCAGATTCTATCAAATCACTTAAATCATGCGTAAATATGTAACAGTATTGTTCACGGTGCGTAAACTTGTCAATGATAATATGAACAAGTATTAACAAATGATGATTTTATAAGTATGCTATTGTGAAGTAGTGTTTGGTGACAACGGACTAAGCTTCGGCAATGCAGATAATTACAGAATTTTGTTTTTCATTATCGGAATACGGTGGTGGTTGAGCACTTATGAACGTAAACAATGCTTGTATATACACGTATGTTTTAAGTGATTTGGTAGAATCTGAGGGTGTTCTTGTTAGAACGAAACATGCCATTCTTTGTGTAATAGTGTGTGTATTTTTTTCAGGTATGTTTGTAGTGTTATAATTAGAGCCCGGATTTTTATGCATTAAGAGGTTAGAATGCAAACTTACTGAAGCGAGTAGCAAGTATAGTCTACCTTCACAACGATTAAGCTGTGGGGTTTGCATAAACATTAGGGGTACGGCCCATCAGAGCTCCTATAATTTATGTTACTCTTGCTACATTATTGAAGAGTGGGTGGCCGACACTTCCTACTAACCAAATTAGTTTGCAATCTAACCTGTTACTGCATAAAAATCCGGGCTCTAGTAATAATTTATATTGAAATTTTATGTGTTTGACAGACTGGATAGTTTATATGTCTTATTTGAGTAATTCAACACTGGACAGTATGGCTTCCTTCTTAACAAATAAGGATTTAAAAAGGGGTGTAAATTTACTACATGAAATGTTTCTGTTGTTCAAATTATTGGTATTTTGATTTAAAATTTCAACGGATTTCTCAAAGTCACTAATAGCAGGAATTGAACGAAATTTCGTTTCAATGTAGCACTTTTCTGTACGGAAGTTTTCCAATGTAATTAGCACTTTCTTTTGACGATAGTCACTTTAGATTTCGACGCCATTAATAAATAGTGTGGCGCCGGTCTCCAATCAACACACAGATTGGCCTGTCACTAGAGGACAGATTGTCGCCTGACCACACACAAATTACTTTATGTTCATCCCCTAGTTCATTACGTGAATCATGTCCACTCATTATATTTACCATCACAGCAGGTAATTTCACCCACATCCAGCGCCAATAAACAATAAACAGATTCTAATCTTTGATTAATTAACATCGACAATGAAGGTACAAGGAACAAATTCATTATTTATTTATTTATTTATTTATTTATTTATTTATTTATTTCTGCAACACAACTTTGACAATGAATTCATAGACAGATGCGTGTATTTTTGGTATAGATTTGTGTCGTAAGGTCAGCATCTGGCACTGTCATCAACACTGTATTCCACCTTAATGATGATGGATGAAGGCCTAATGGACGATCAACGTTGCTGTCAGTAGTGACCTGGAGCTCCTATATACTGGATGAAGCGAAATTCGCGCACTCGGGCGTCGCAGCGCGACTCCTCACGTGCCAGCAATAAAAAAATGTCTCTCACAAAAGTTCGTCCTGCGAATATATCCTGCAGAAAAAGAACGTTGAAGAGTGACAATCTGGCAACACTGTAACCACATGTAAAGTAACTACCTCTGTCAGCACACACGAGTCATGCTGTACAGTTGGTGCAGTGGATAGAGTTTTGGGTTAGCATGCAGGAGGTTGAAGGTTCGATCCTGGGTTGAGGAGCGTTTTTTATTTGCTAATTTCCATCGGACATTACATACTGTAATACAGTAAGACACCAAATCTTAGGTCACATGTATCCTAAATTTACAAAATTTAATAACGCTGAACACGTTGTAACGCATCTAGTAGATGAAGTGGTTCGAATAAATTCATGCCCACGACGTAGAAAGTCTTTCAAAGCTGACCGATGAAAACGAATGTTCGTGAATTTCTAGGATCGTAGTATGTAAGTGCAAATGGTTTCTAGAGGACGCGCTGCAATCGCTGTTGACGATTAAGATGACAGATACCATACCACCTGGACTACATTTACGAAATAAAAAACATACGCCAAACCAGGATCGACCACCTCGACCTCCTGCATGCTAACCCAAAACTCTATCCACTGCACCAACTGTACAGCACGACTGGTGTGTACTGACAGAGGTAGCTACCCTACATGTGGTTACAGTGTTGCCAGATTGCCACTCTTCAACGTTCTTTTTCTGCAGGATATACTCGCAGGACGAACTTTTGTGAGAGACATTTTTTTATTGCTGGCGTGTGAGGAGTCGCGCTGCGACGCCCGAGTGCGCGAAATTCGCTTCACCTTGTGTATGTCCAGAAGTCGCGGCCGATTGAAGAAAGTGACGTTCATTAACCCATACAGAGGACTCCGTACCAACGGGACAAGGGCAAACATCAGTAGCATGAGCCACGACTTGCAGACATCTAAGCGCGGTATGACGTTCGTTTGGTTCTTGCTCGCGGACAACATGATCGCGCGGCGCACAAGGCTGCCAACTGGGGACTAGGCGATAGCTGTACATTGTTAGGTTCTGCTGGTGAGAAAAACATTGGACTGTGCTTGAGCACAAGAGGGGGTGGGGGGTTAGTTTCTTGAAACGGCTGTAAGGCCTCTAGCATTCCTTAGGGCGATAGCATCGCATTCTTCGGTGGATAGTGGTGAACATCTGAGCTATTAAGCATGCTGGATAGTGACCAAGCCGTTGATCTCGACTGGGTAGCTCCAGCTAGTGACAAAAGCTTTCGACTGGGGCCAAACGAAGGGGAGGTTAGTGCCGCAAATTTGGTCCCTATCATTCCGTAGGGCGATAGTAGCGCATTCTGTGTAGTATATTGGTGAAAAGCTGAACTAATTCAGCATGCTGGATGGTGGAAAAGCAATTAATCTGCATTGGTTAGGTCCGGCTATTAACCGAACCATTGGCCCTGAAGGGCCTTGGCCTACCAACAGACCGCTGCTCAGCCCGAAGGCCTGCAGATTACGAAGTGTCGTGTGCTCAGCACGAAGAATCATCTCGGCTGTTATTCTTGGCTTTTGAGACCGGCACCGCTATCTCACCGTCAGATAGCTCCTCAATTCTAATCACGCAGGCTGAGTGGAGCTCGAGCCAGCTCTCAGATATCCAGGTAAAAATTCCTGTCCTGGCCGGGAATCGAACCCGCAGCCTCCGGATAGGAGGCAGGCATGCTACCCCTGCACCATTGGTTAGGTCCGGCTGGTACCAAAACCATTGGACTGGGGTAAGCAGAGGGGAGGTTAGTGCCGCGAAGCGGATGTTAGACCTCTAGCATTTTGTAGGGCGATATCAGCGCATTCTATATTGGATAATGGTTAAAAGCTGAGTTAATTAATTAAGCATGCTGTATAGTGACAAAAGCCATTGGGGTGGACTGTTTACGTGCGATAAATTGTTCTGGGTAGGTAGCGCCTCGAGATCGTCGAGACTGCAGTGCATTTGATATGGCACGTCCCAACCAATGGCTGTGCTGGTTGTAACGGAATATATTTCTCTTCAATGCTGGGAATGGCATCATATCCGAGATCATATGTCAGCCAATGACAATGCTAGTAGCTGCTCATCTAATGGAGAGAATGGCACGTGCTACTTTTCATTAGGTTATACAAGTAAATGTACTTCTCGGGGGCGGCTTGGTGGATCCCTCTCCAACGTAATGAACACATCTCTCCTCTAAAATTAAATACACATAAGATTTGCATCATTTCTACTCCTTTTCAAGCTTAATAATTTTTCGTAGCGGTTAGTAAAATTCTACGGGGTCAAGAACAAGAACATTAGTTTCAAAATTACGAATATTAAGGAAGTGATACCAGAGTGACATTGTGTTTGGCATCTAATAATAATAATAATAATAATAATAATAATAATAATAATAATAATAATAATAATAATAATAATAATAATAATAATAATAATCATCATCATCATCATCATCATCTGTTTACCCTCCAGGGTCGGCTTTTCCCTCGGACACAGCGAGGGATCCCACCTCTACCGCCTCAAGGGCAGTGTCCTGGAGCTTCAGACTTTGGGTCGGGGATACAACTGGGGAGAATGACCAGTACCTCGCCCAGGCGGCCTCACCTGCTATGCTGAACAGGGGTCTTGTGGAGGGATGGGAAGATTGGAAGGGATAGGCAAGGAAGAGGGAAGGAACCGGCCGTGGCCTTATGTTAGGTACCATCCCGGCATTCGCCTGGAGGAGAAGTGGGAAACCACAGAAAACCACTTCCAGGATGGCTGAGGTGGGAATCGAACCCACCTCTACTCAGTTGACCTCCAGAGGCTGAGTGGACCCCGTTCCAGCCCTCATGCCACTTTTCAAATTTCGTGGCAGAGCCGGGAATCGAACCCGGGCCTCCGGGGGTGGCAGCTAATCACACTAACCACTACACCACAGAGGCGGACAATAATAATAATAATAATCATAATAATAATAATAATAATAATAATAATAATAATAATAATAATAATAATAATAATAATAATAACAATAATAATAATAATAATAATAATAAAAATAATAATAATAATAATGTTATTAGCTTTACGTCCCACTAGCTACTCTTACAGTGTTCGGTTGAGGCGGTGGCTTTCTGACCCCAACTTAGCAGGTTCGGTCTTGGCTCAGTCCGGTGGTATTTGAAGGTGCTCAAATGCGTCAGCATCGTGTCGGTAAATTTACTGGCACGTTAATGAACTCCTGCAGGGATAAATTCCGGAACCTCGGCATCTCCGAAAACCTTAAAAGTAGGTGGTGAGACGTAAAGCGAATAACATTATTATTATTATTATTATTATTATTATTATTATTATTATTATTATTATTATTATTATTATTATTATGCGTGAATGTTCCTTTCGGAAAACACGAAAGTTTATTTATGATTTCGTTCGCAGAGGATCCAGGATGCTTTCATCTAACCAAACCAAACCCCATGGCACTACAGCCCTTGAAGGGCCTTGGCCTACCAAGCGACCGCTGCTCAGCCCGAAGGCCTGCAGATTGTGAGGTGTCGTGTGGTCAGCACGACGAATCCTCTCGGCCGTTATTCTTGGCTTTCTAGACCAGGGCCGCTATCTCACCGTCAGATAGCTCCTCAATTCTAATCACGTAGGCTGAGTGGACCTCGAACCAGCCCTCAGGTCCAGGTAAAAATCCCTGGCCTGACCGGGAATCGAACCCGGGACCTCCGGGTAAGAGGCAGGCACGCTACCCCTATACCACGGGGCCGGCGGATGCTTTCATCTGCTGACTAAAAATCCTCTTCCTTTCTTCCGTGCACTTTGTACCTGCTCTTTTTGGTACTTCATTGTCTGGAGTAATTTCCCACTTGTAAATTTTCTTTCTATATATATTTCGGTTCAAAATTTCTTCAGGTTGAATTTGTGTGTTCTTTATGTCAGCTCGTGTTTGTTGTGTCAAAGGGAAATTCTTCAGTTTATCAACTATTTCAAGAACTTGGTGGGTTAGTCTGGCTTCTGGAAGCCTCTTAATATGTCCATGAAACTTTAGCCTTCTTTTCCTGAGGTCTGCCGCAATATTATACACTGACTAACAGAGCAAATGCAACACCAAGGAGGAGTGGCTCGAAAGGGATGAAAGTTGGGGAAAAAACAGAGACGGCACGGACGAATAATTGATGTTTATTTCAAACCGATATGCAGGTTACACAATGCGCACGGCATCGACTCAGTAGGATGTAGGACCACCGCGAGCGGCGATGCACGCAGAAACACGTCGAGGTACAGAGTCAATAAGAGTGCGGATGGTGTCCTGAGGGGTGGTTCTCCATTCTCTGTCAACCATTTGCCACAGTTGGTCGTCCGTACGAGGCTGGGGCAGAGTTTGCAAACGGCGTCCAATGAGATCCCACACGTGTTCGATTGGTGAGAGATCCGGAGAGTACGCTGGCCACGGAAGCATCTGTACACCCCGTAGAGCCGGTTGGGAGATGCGAGCAGTGTGTGGTCGGGCATTATCCTGCTGAAACAGAGCATTGGGCAGCCCCTGAAGGTACGGGAGTGCCACCGGCCGCAGCACATGCTGCACATGCTGCACGTAGCGGTGGGCATTTAACGTAGCCTTGAATACGCACTAGAGATGACGTGGAATCATACGCAATAGCGCCCCAAACCATGATGCCGCGTTGTCTAGCGGTAGGGTGCTCCACAGTTACTGCCGGATTTGACCTTTCTCCACGCCGACGCCACACTCGTCTGCGGTGACTATCACTGACAGAACAGAAGCGTGACTCATCGGAGAACACGACGTTCCGCCATTCCCTCATCCAAGTCGCTCTAGCCCGGCACCATGCCAGGCGTGCACGTCTATGCTGTGGAGTCAATGGTAGTCTTCTGAGCGGACGCCGGGAGTGCAGGCCTCCTTCAACCAATCGACGGGAAATTGTTCTGGTCGATATTGGAACAGCCAGGGTGTCTTGCACATGCTGAAGAATGGCGGTTGACGTGGCGTGCGGGGCTGCCACCGCTTGGCGGCGGATGCGCCGATCCTCGCGTGCTGACGTCACTCGGGCTGCGCCTGGACCCCTCGCACGTGCCACATGTCCCTGCACCAACCATCTTCGCCACAGGCGCTGCACCGTGGACACATCCTTATGGGTATCGGCTGCGATTTGACGAAGCGACCAACCTGCCCTTCTCAGCCCGATCACCATACCCCTCGTAAAGTCGTCTGTCTGCTGGAAATGCCTCCGTTGACGGCGGCCTGGCATTTTTAGCTATACACGTGTCCTGTGGCACACGACAACACGTTCTACAATGACTGTCGGCTGAGAAATCACGGTACGAAGTGGGCCATTCGCCAACGGCGTGTCCCATTTATCGTTCGCTACGTGCGCAGCACAGCGGCGCATTTCACATCATGAGCATACCTCAGTGACGTCAGTCTACCCTGCAATTGGCATAAAGTTCTGACCACTCCTTCTTGGTGTTGCATTTGCTCTGTCAGTCAGTGTATAATTTGTCTGTAGATTTTCTGGATTGGAGGCGGTACTCTTCTTCCATGTGTCTTGGTCCTAAATTTTTTCTCATGATTTTTCTTTTTGGATATTTTTGAGCTCACCCTTTTTTATGAAGCATATACAGCTTCAGGTTTGATGACAGTATTGTAATGTTTAATCCTAACGTGAAGAGACGTACACTTTTTGTTGTAGATTTGTCTTGTTCTCCCACATGCTCTTCTGAGTTTTTGGACACGGTTGGTTTGGGCTATTTTTTCTTGTCCGATTGGTAGGAGGATTTCGCCCAGGTATTTGAAGTGAGGGACTCCGTTGATTTGTCCGTATTTTGTATTGTGACTGTGGATGTCTAGTTTTGAACAGAAAAATTCAGTTTTCTGGAAGGAGCTGTGAAGTCTGAACTTTTGGCACATTCTTGGAGAATTTCAATTCCTTTTCTTCTTCTTATAGATATTTTAAAAACGTTTACTAAAAGAGCTTTCTCCAATCCGTCTGACCGTTTTATTGGACCGATTTGCTTCAATCATTGTTTGTAGTCTCCGGAATTATCTTCCGGTGAATCATCAGACATCTATAGTTGTCTGAGTTCATCCAACTTTGAGTAATCCTAAAATCAAATAATTAAATGATCACTTAAATAATTGCCGGAGAAGGCTTACCCTAACCCGCAATACATTCTGTACTTAGCAGGTTGCTAAGAAACTAACACTTTCATTAACATTCTGAAACATTCTATTTTCATCCTTAGTAATGTCATTGCTTGTAGCCATGTTTGTCAAGCCAGAGTATACACTTTCTCTGATCATGGAAGAATCCCTGTTTGCTGCTAGATACTCTTTGATTCTCTGACCTTCCCCAGCTATATCACTCATCCCTGGGGACAATAAGATAAGTAAAAAAAATGAAGTTCTCAGGGGAAGCATTTTTGTGTTTTTAAACAATATGAAATCACCGATTCACCAAGTATTGTAAAACCATTCTGTGTTATGTGAAACATCTCTTTAAATAAAGGTTTTGGGTTTATTTCATTATTTCAAAATATTAATAAATTATCTGTTTTGGATCGTGAACGAAATTTACTTATCCCGTAGTGACCAGATATTATTTTCTTATGTGGACCAGTTAAAACCAAAGAGGTGTAAGACAAATTTGTGCACTGTTATCTAGTAGGGTTTAACAGCTCTGTTTAACAGAAGCAGTTGTACAAATTACTGCCAATCAGGCGTGGCTTGATCTTTATTACTATGTACTATGTACTATGGTGGAAATAAAGATATGTATGTATGTATGTATGTATGTATGCAAAAAATTCACTACCAATAATGCATTTACAAGGTAATAATGTTCACGTTCACAATATCAACAGGACGAACTGAAGTATCTGATTGAAACCACTTGCAAGGTCAGAAATCTGTCTACGCAGCAGGTATTAAGAGCAGTAAATGTATTACCGATGCACATCAGGCGACAGGTAGCTGACCTGAGTTTCCTCCACGGTATCTTAAATGGGCATTACCGCTCGGAATATCTTGTCTCACTCTTCTCTCTCAGTGTTCCTTCCCACTCCACCAGAATCAAAGACCTTCTCCACATTCCCCACACTCAGCAATCAATCCTTTATCGATCTTTCCTAATCCGCCTCCCAACTCTCCTTAACAATATTAATAGGAGACAAGAGCTTGATAAAACGTCAAATAAAAGCATATTCGAGAGGGGTGTACACAGTCTCTCAAGGATAAGTTGATGTGAAGTGGTTATACCGTCATCTTGACCCACGAAGACTTGGCTTTGAACATGGGCATTCTCACGGCTTTCAATTTGGACAGTTGTAATTAATAGGCTGTGTACCTGATGGTGTTATCTTTTGTTATGTTTGTTATATTTTATCATGCAAGTTTACACTTGGTAATTAGTCTGTTGGCAGTACGAGTAAAATTTGCTCAGTGTAGCTGTATCTTGAGCTTCGTAAATAAATAAATAAATAAATAAATAAATAAATAAATAAATAAATAAATAAATAAATAAATAAATAAATAAATAAATAAATAAATAAATAAATAAATAAATAAATAAATAAATAAATAAATAAATAAATAAGTAAATAAATAAATAAATAAATAAATAAATAAATAAATAAATAAATAAATAAATAAATGCGGAATGTCAACCAGATATCTCAACTTATCTGTTTCTTACCGGGGATTGTTTTGTATTTCTTGAATAATTTGGAAGTAAAATTTGGCTATTTCTTCAATATTATGACGTAATGACTGATCTTGTTAGTGTCAAAAGGTAGAGAGCATTGGTCTTAGCAGTCTTCAGAAATGTAAAAGAAAAAGAAAAAGAAAAAAAAGAAATCTGGTTTACCCTCGGGTTGTGCGAAACATGGCAGAACATTCCTAATAACTAGAGCCCGGAATTTTGCGCATTAATAGGTTAGAATGTAAACTTACTCAAGCGAGAAGCACGTATAGTCTACCTTCACAACGACTATGTTATGGGGTTTGCATAAACATTAGGGGTACGGCCCATCAGACCCCCTATAATTTATGTTACTCTCTCTACATTATGGAAGAGTGGGTGGCCGACATTTCCGACTAACCAAATTAGTTTGTACTCTAACCTATTGCCGCATGAAAATCCGGGCTTTACTAATAAATTACACGCTGCTTAGAGGAAGCAGCCGACGTACGCAGAGACGGGAAGGTATCAAGTTGGGTAGCCTTTTGTATGACCATTTATAAAGCGCAGGGACAAACTCTTGAAATAGTGGGTGTCTACTTACCCTAACCAGTATTTAGTCATGACCAATTATATGTTTGACGATCTCGGACGAGATCGTTCGAAAATGTTAAGGTCCAGATACGCCCGAATGTTCGAAACTCGGTGAATATTGTGTGGAAGGAACTGCGTTATGAATGAATCAGTGTACCGGTTTAAAATGTTCATAAAACTATTGGAATGGGCAGGAACAGCAATATAACTACAACAGGCATATCAAAACGAGTTATCTGACCTATTTATAACGGAGCAGCGCGGGTCCACTTATTATTAATTTTATTATTATTATTATTATTATTATTATTATTATTATTATTATTATTATTATTATTATTATTATTATACTTCTGGTACCTGTTGGATATTTTTATAGCACGTTTTAAGTTACTTAACCTAATGTTGAAATTTAGGGGCCTAAAAATCCGAATTATGATGTACGGAATCTTGAAGGAACCAATGACGAGATTGCGTGAACATATTTGAAACGATCAGAGAATTACAAGAATATGAAAACATTGTTCGTAGAAATAATGGAAGATTTCAATCTAGTCTGAAAGAAAGGAAGGAAGAAAGAGAACATCGAAGAAAAGTATTTGTGAATCTTTAAAGTGATGTTGTGAAAAGATATGTATTGTAGGAGACTGTTACGTTTTATGTTGTCCTAGTGTGGTCTTCACGCGAGGGTGGCAGTGCCGCTGTTCTCGTCCAGGCTCATGCGTAGTGGCAGACGGTGGCCGGCCGCATATAAAAGGAGACGCTGAGCGTCGTGACGCATGCCACTCGTCGCGCGCTCGCATTCTGTATCGGTCACGTCGTGGTCTCTGTCTCTCTGCGTCTGACTTCAGGCACTACATCTCGCGTCCTCGCTCTGCCCACAAGAAGGTAAGACACTATGTAAAGTAAACCTCCACGGATTCAACTTAAATGCTACAATGTTTTTAAATCCACATATGTTTTGTTATAATCCAAAATTAACTCTACTCCAATAACTGATGAAAACATCAACTTTTGGTCAGTGTCCTTACAATAGAAAACGGAAGTCATATTCAACCGTATTGATTAATTAATATTAAATCTTACAGCCAATTAATAATATATATTTAAGAAAACACGTTTCACTTTGTTAAAAGTTTTCTTCAGTGTATAATTCTCTTGATCAGCAGCATAAATAGTTTAATATTAAAACAGCATAAACATTAACATAGATCAATCATATATAAATTATAATACATTCTAATTAAACCGCTTAAATCAAATTAAAATATATGAATTTTCACAGTGACAAACTCGTCTAATTAGAAGTTTCTAACTCAAAACAAAATATATACAGAAAGTAAATTGCAAATTATATATAAATATAGAAGGCTGAAAGACTATGGTATACCTTACGTCGTTTAGTTTATCATTGCCAAATTGCATGGATTTATTATTTCATAAATGATATTTTTATTTATTTTATTTATGTCAACTTTCCCCAACTGGAGAGTACCCCTGAGAACAAAGTATATAAAACAAAATAAAAAACAAACAAGATGAATATTAAAAGTAATTTGAGTTGTTTACATACATAAGCACCTTTGACACATATTGTTGCATTAAAAACTTTGGGAGATACGGTTCTTTAGGATATGGATAGAATATTTCAAGGCAGTCACTGAAATTTCTCTTATTAATATCTCATCAAGGTTAAATTATTTGCAAAACTTGTCGAAAAAGTGAGGAATGGTTCCTCTAGCGCCGATCATTAATCCCGTGACTTCCATATCATTCAGCTGGTATTTCTGTTGATAGAATGTGATGGTTGGTTCATATTTAATTTCAGTTTTGATTTAAATGTAACTCAAAAACCTTTTGAGCCTGTAAAACTAATTAAATATTACACTATAACATACCTGTGAAAACACATTATTAAACACGGAATAAAAGTACACACATTTGATCGACATACGTTTTGTTATAACCGAAAATTATCTCCACTTCCAACATTGATGAAAGCTTCGATAACATTTTTTTGGTCAGTGTCCTTATAATATAAAACGGAAGTCATATTCAACCGTTTTGATTAATTAATCTTAAATCTTACAGCAAATCAGTACTATGTATTTAAGAAAACACGTTTCATTTTGTTAAAAGTTTCCTTCAGTGTATAATTCTTGTGATCAGCAGCGTAAATAGCGTAATATTAAAACACCATATACATTAACATATTTCAATCATATAAAATACAATACATTCTAATATTAAACCGCTTAAATCAAATTAAAATGTATACATTTTCACAGTGACAAACTCGTCTAATTAGAAGTTTCTAAATCAAAATAAAATATATACAGGAAGTACACTGCAAATTATATAAATATAGAAGACTGAAAGACTATGGTATGCCTTACGTCGTTTAGTTTATCAGTGACAAATTGCTTATTTACTGTTTCATATCTATCGGGCGACTTCGCTATGAGGTTAGGGCCGCCCAGCTATGAGCTTGCATCTGGGTGATAGTGGGTTCCAAAATCATTGTCGTAGCCCTGAATATGGTTTTCCGTGGTTTTCCGTTTTCACACCAGGCCTTTCCTATCCCATCGTCGCTATAAGACCTATCTGTGTCTGTGCGACGTAAAGCAAATTGTAAAAAATAGTATTTCACATATGTTATTTTCATTTAATAACTTCTAATTCGAATAGATTCTCATCGCATATTTAATTTCAGTTTTGATTTAAATGTAACTTTAATTCTTTTCAGTCCGTCGAACTCATTAAATATTACACCGTAACATACCTGTAAAAAAACACTTTGCTAAACAAGGAATAATGGTGTGTATTTTTATTTAATATTGGGGCGGACAGAATGGCTCAGACGATCGAGGTACTCCGCTTCTGACCCCCAACTTGGCAGGTTCGATCCTGCCTCAGTCCGGTCGTATTTGAAGGTCCTCAAATACGTCAGCTTGATATAGGCAGATTTACTGGCACGTAAAAGAACTCCTGCGGGACTAAATTCCGGCACATCGGCGTCTCCGAAAACTATAAAAGTAGTTAGTGGGACGTAGAGCGAATAACATTATTATTATTATTATTATTATTATTATTATTATTATTATTATTATTATTATTATTATTTAGTGAAATGAAAACCTACAACCTGTTTTCCAGTCATTGACCGGATCAGGGATGTAATGAATGAAGCAGATACAGGCTGTTAGTGTAGTACGATGGGGTCGCCACTCCCAAAGTGATTTATTAACGACTGATAGATGCTATGAAATGAGAATGGAGAGTGTTGCTGGAATGAAAGATGACAGGGAAAACCGGAGTACCCGGAGAAAAACCTGTCCCGCCTCCTTTTTGTCCAGCACAAATCTCACATGGAGTGACCGAGATTTGAACCACTGTATCCAGCGGTGAGAGGCCGACGCGCTGCCGTCTGAGCCATGGAGGCTTTTATTATTTAGTATTCATATTTAAATTATATGTTCTATAGACTGAGAAGCTTTTACGTTAAATTAAACTAAGGCGACACTGGAAAGAATGGCTTCCTTCCTAACAAAAATAGTTTTGTTTTAATTGAAGAACTTCAACTATTTTATTTGCAAAACTTCCCTCAGTTGAAGGTTGCCACAATGGACAAAACATAACGAAACGAATAAAACAATAATTTTGGTTCACAATAATTTTATTGCTAACATTATTCTCATAATGTTTTTAAACTATAAGAGTTATAACACGTAGCAGTGATTTCTCAGTAATGAAATGGAACCTCGTAAATCTAACAAAGATATGGTTTGTAGTTCCGGAATCTCTGAATTAAACTGCTTCCAAAAATTCACAACGAATCGAGGAATAGTGCCTCGAGCTCCTAACATTATTTTTTTTTGCTAGTTGCTTTACGCCGCACCGACACAGGTAGGTCTTATGGCGACGGTGGGACGGGAAAGGCTTAGGAATGGGAAGGAAGCGGCCGTGGCCTTAATTAAGGTACAGCCCCAGCATTTGCCTGGTGGGTTCGAACCCAATATCTCCAGGATGCGAGCTCACAGCTGCGTGCTCCTAACATTAAACCTATCACATGAATGTCCTACAATCCAAATTAATTTTTATAGTAAATTACGGTCGGTTCATAGATAAGCTTCTTTTCCATATCAACGTCTTCTGGCTGGCCTGTGAAGATTTAAAAACGAAGTGTGGCGTCTGATATATACCTCACACCCTATGACAGTGTATTATATATCATTTATCTATGTTAATGAATAAGATGTTTTAAACATTTAGGGTGTTGAACAAAATAATTAAACGCTGAAGATGCCTTTAAACAAGTCGATATATATGCATGAATAATTATTTAACAATACTGATAGGCTGCAGGAATATTTAATTTTCTTTAACAGAGTCTTTGAACATACTCCACAAACTAAAACAAATACAGTACGAAAATAAATAAATAAATAAATAAATAAATAAATAAATAAATAAATAAATAAATAAATAAATAAATAAATAAATAAATAAATAAATAAATAAATAAATAAATAAATAAATAAATAAATAAATAAATAAATAAATAAATAAATAAATAAATAAGTAAATTAATTAATTAATTAATTTTGAATACTTTGTCATGCGAAGGAAAGCCTTCACATTTGTACAAAATAGTTATCAATACTACTTGTGCTTTCAAGGGATGGTGAATTGGTCGGACTTACTCTGAAGACTTACCCGTAATCTTGAATGTTAGTAAATATTATCCTTTCTTTTTCAATATGTTTTCTAGTTCAAAGAATTGCGAAATAGTGGACAAAATTATTGATGTATCGAGATATTGATTCCCGTTCTATATGAAGAGCTCAAAGGATGAACCGACTTATCCACGAGCGTTTAATTTTTGCGGAGAGTTTCAAACGCTATACATTCTTCAGTTTTCATACTTAATGAATGGGGATTTAATTTCAGTTCAATATGCACAAAATATAGATGATTTTAATGGAGACAACAATTCAAAAACAGTTTGTAAATTTAGATAAATATTTCAATTGTGTCTAAAGTGCAAGATATTGTGAGGAAGAGCAGGCTAACCGCGATGTTCCCAATAGCAAAATCTATGAATGTGAACAATTTCCTGAAAACATAAAGGAAATTGTGACGCCGTATAAAGATAGTGAAAACCATCGTTTTCCGTAATGGCAAATTCTTTCACAGTTCACCATTATTTTTATTCCTAGCATGCACGTAACAGGACTACTACAGAAGTGCATACTGCGATCCAAGCTCTGAATTTTCATTTCTTTGCTCTATTTTTGTGTTGTTTTAATAAGCTTTGGCTTCGTCACCAGGAAATGAATTCACACGCTGAAGGTACAGAAAGTTTTGCTAAGGTATTGGAAGTCAGCAATCTAATATCTTGAAGCTTGAAAAAAAAAAGGTGATGGTGCATATGATATGGAGATTACCTTTTCCAAAACTTAAATGATGTCAGCAGGAGAAAAACATAAGAGGATTGAGTGCTAGTTAGGGAATACTAAACTGGAACGGGCATGTCATTTTAATTACTTAGAAGGCAGTATAGTAAGTGAAATTGAATCAAGGTGTAGCAATGCTAATGTAGTAAGCTTGCAGTTACGATAAACAGTATTCTGTACGAAAGAAGTGTGTTTTAGGTCGTTTGTTTTGAGATATACGGAAACAAAACTTGGGTGGATTCCGGATTCATAATTTGGAAGTGACGGACATGAAAGTAACGAGAATAATGGCTGGGAACAATGGCAAGAGGATGCTAGAAGTGAGGAGATAAAATTTAATTTGGGAATAAAATAGATAGATGAAGGCGTACGTATGCAGTAGAACCTCTGTTAACCGAAACACTGGGGAAAGGGGGTTTCGGATAATCAAAATGTTGGGTAATATTTGAAATATCATTTTTAGAAGAAAATAATAGCTTCTTGAAAGTTTAGATGAAAGTAGACGAAAACAATAGGCTACATATATAGTAAATTGCTTGCAAAGTATTCTAATACTGGAAGCCGTAAGCAGTCAACTTCATTTACAAAACAAAGCTATGCTCGATATGTAAGTATACTGTAAGCCCTACTATTTTTTTTTCTGACTAATTCTTCTACTTCCTTTTCCCATCGTTTGCTAGCCGCTATGTCACGCCACCGTTTCATTAGCGGAACGGCAGAATAACTTAATAAATTATGTTACTTCAGTTGTTTTTTGTAATTTAAGGAACTTTTCCCTCCGATCGTTTCGGTTGAAATTGTTTCGGAGAACGCAGGTATACCGGCTTCGGTGGTGGGGTAATGAAAGCACGGCTCGGAATATTTTCTGTTGACCTAGGTGCCAGTTCTGATTCAGGCGTCTTAATAATACAAATACAGCGTAATTCATAAGCCTACACGTTTTGTACTTATAGTTAGTGGTTGTTGTTGTTTGAGCCATCAGGCCACAGACTGGTTTGATGCAGCAGTCCATGCCACCCTATCCTGTGCTAACCTTTTCATTTCTACGTAACTGCTGCATCCTACATCTGCTCTAGTCTGCTTGTCATATTCATACCTTGGTCTACCACTACTGTTATTAGCGCCTGCACTTCCCGCAAACACCATCTGCACAATTCCTGGGTGTACCAAGATGTGTCCTACCATTCTAACTCTCCTTCTGGTCAAATTGAGCCAAAACGATCTCGTTTCACCAATTCGATTCAGTATCTCTTCATTTGTGATTCGACCTGTCCATATCACCTTCACCATTATTCCGTAACACCACATTTCAAAAGCTTCTATTCTCTTTCTTTCTGACCTAGTTATCGTCCATGTTTCACTTTTATACAGCTCCATGCTCCAGACGAAAGTCTTCAAAAACATCTTTGTAATTCCTATATCAATATTCGAGGAGAGCAAATTTCTTTTCACACACCAGGCAAATGCTGGGGCTGTACCTTAATTACGGCCACGGCCGCTTCCTTCCAACTCCTAGGCCTTTCCTATCCCATCGTCGCCATAAGACCTATCTGTGTCGGTGCGACGTAAAGCAAGTAGCAAAAAAAAAAATCTTTTCTTAAGAAAGACCTTCCCTGCTTGTGCTAGTCGGCATTTTATGTCCTGGTATAAAAAGTATAAACGTAACGTAGTGTACAGACTGTCCCCCGAAAATTACCACAAAATGAAGGCAATATAAGTGTTTTACAAAGAAAGACAGTGTATGTCTGTTTTGTGTGATTTGTGTCGATGCGTATATCTTGTGGTTTGAACACTGAAGTACCAGTTTCTCACTGATCGAAATTCTCTAATGTTTGGACTATTCGTGTTCAAAAACATTGAATGATTAAGGCTGAAACTGTTATTTATGACTTTCATTAAAATAAACCGTCTCTCACAAGAAACACTTGGTACAATACAAAACTACTTGCCTAAAATCGGAAATCTCTCTTTTGTTTGACACAACTTTGTCGCGCTAAACATCGAAGAATTTTCAGCGACGCAAATATAGAAAACATAAGTGTCCCTAGTATTTTCTTGGTATGAAAACAGGGAAAAAAATGATAAACATCTTCAGGCCTGCCGGCGGTACGACTCGAACCTAACATATCCCGAATGCAAGTTGAAAGCTACGTGATCCATGGCGCGCATCCACTCGTTCGGTATATTTGTATACTACCAATAAAAGTGTTTACATGCAAAAATAAAACAGTATATTTCTGCGCCAAATGTTTTGTTCTTTGCGTAGGCTATGAACACTAAGTATTTCATTTTTTATAGTATTTATGTACTTATTATTATTATTATTATTATTATTATTATTGTTATTATTATTATTATAGTTGTTCGATAAATAGTTGAGATAAATACAATTCAAGCTTCAGATTCTATTTGCATAATTTCTGGACCTCTTTTCATATTACGTACATATGATTATTTGTTTATCATCGAGATTTTAGTTTGAAGATAGAGCAGTGATACTCAGTTACAAGGGGTATTTAGTATAATGAAATTAAATGCTTCATTGTTAACCCTTAATCGTGTACATTGACAAATTTACCATGAAAATCGTCTGAAAAGACAAATATTATGCTTATTTTGTGTGTTAATTGTACTAGAATTTTTGTACCTGTTTTCAACGAATGAGCATTTGAGTTAAAAACGGATAATTACTTTGATAACTTTATTAGTACCAACATAATAAACTATTCTTTCTGGGCTTTTTACAACTACTTGCGGTCGACAACAGCGGCAATTAAGCACAGTTTTACGGCCGGATGCATTTCCTGACACCAGTTATATGTAGAGGTATACATATTTGCTATTGCGTATTTTTGTAGGGGTTTATCGTGTGATGTGTTGCACGTATTTGGCGATATGCATTAAGACAATTTTACAGACAGACTCAGAGGTAGGGGAGTTAAATAGAGGTCCTTAAAATCTCCTCCCACACCTCTGAACCGCAGGCCACTACGCGTATCATTCACCAAGGAACCGGACTCAAACATAACAAATTAATAATGAAATTGTCCATTATGAAAGAAAATCTAGATTAATTACATATATTTTTATTTCTTATTGTCCTTAATGGATTAATAAGTCGGCCAAACCTTTGTGGTTTTCCCTATAGTTCAGTTTTTCTCTTTTAAGGAACAATGGGAACAGCAGATATGATTTAATATCATTATACATTTTACATTCATTTTCAGCACATTACCACGTATAGGATGTTTGCAAGTTAATTAAATTTATACTAATATAGACTCATGATTTGTATTTATAACAGATGGGAACGAAAGTCGGTTCATTCGCCACTTAGAACGCCTGGAAGATATGCACAGTCACATAACGGTGCGGTCGGACAAGTTGCCGGTTTAACACCTAACCATTGCAGTGTAAGGACACCTTTGTTACGCTGCTGTAGAGCGGGTTGTGGGCTCTCAGGCTGAATATTCCTGCTGTAAAGTTTAAATTGCCAACAAACATACGTTCCCACCAGATATTGTTATCCTTCTGTCTAAACATTTTTAAAATTACAGTTCTATTTCCTTCTTGCCGAATTTAACTCTCGGTTTCCAATTTGTTTGCCGTCCGGATCCATTGTTAAATTGTTACCGTGCTGACCTCTGATCTAAAGGGTCCCAGATTTGTTTCCCGGTCTGGTCGCGGATTTTAATTTTCACTGGTTAATTCCTTTGGCTCGCGGATTGGGCCTGTGTGCAGTCTTCAGCATTAGAATTAATCATAGGTAGAGCCACATATTTACGTACACGCAGGTCACCTGCAGGCGTCAGTTAGAATTATCTGCACATAACGTTGTGCCCTACTAAGGAGCGCGGTTGCACTTATTTAGCAGATACATTTGTTTTATTCTCTTCACAAAATGTCTTCATCCTGTCGCTGGTGGTTCCCATCTTGGGTTTTTCAGCAGAATGATGTTTCTTCACCAACGTTCTAAATCTAGGCCTGTCCCAGATAATTTCACCTGTCATGTTGGTTTCTTGAAGGTCTTTTTCGATTTTGATTATCCAATTATTCTTAGTGAGGAGGCATAATTCAGAAAAATTTTAGTAATTCTTTCACCAGGCGAGTTGGCCGTGCGTTTAGGGGCGTGCAGCTGTGAACTTGCATCCGGGCGATAGTGGGTTCGAACCCCAGTGTCGGCAGCCCTAAAGATTTCTTCTCGTAGTTTCCAATTTTCACACCAGAAAAATGCCGGGGCTGTACCTTAATTAAGTTTATGGCCTCTTCCTTCCCATTTCTAGGCCTTTCCTATCCCACCGTTGCCATAAGACCTGTCTGTGTCGGTGCGACTAAAAATAATTTCATCTACACTCCGTCTATGCATATAGGGCCATAGATTTTGCTGAGGATTTTCCTTTCTTGTTTTTCTAAAGTTTTAGTTAGTGATGTGCATCTTATTATTAATATTATTTTCTCTGCTTATGTAAGGTAAGGTAAGGGTTATTCTGCCCGAAGGCAGGTCCGAACCTCCGCAGAGGTGTTCCTGAGCCGGAGTTTACGTGCGGTAGGGTGGCCAGTTCCTTTCCGCTCCTACATTCCCTTACCCCCTACCAACAGCGCGTGGCAACCCATCCAACTCCTGACCACGCCCAATGTTGCTTAACTTCGGAGATCTCACGGGATCCGGTGTTTCAACACGGCTACGGCCGTTGGCTGCTTATTTAAGTATCACGTTAAATCTTTTGTAGTGTTGACATGAACTTTGATATTTCAGTAGAATGCAAGCTGGATACAAGGGGTGGTGAGATCTTTATTCAATTTTCTCCTTCAACGAAAAATATCAACATATGACAACATAGGAAATATAATTTAGACCAAATAATATTAAGTTTTTAAATATTAAAAAAATAGTTTAGGACTTATTTTATGTTCCTTGCTAGTAGTTCTAGTGGGAGATATTGTAATGGACCTTCCATAATGGGTAGCAGTAAGGTCGTAACGAGATATATCTTGTACAATTTCAAAGTAACCACCAAGAATATCGGAATAATTCCGTTGTTGCTAATCCTCAGCTTCTAAAGTTTGACATTCCTACTGTTGCCGAACTTTACTCTGAGGCAGAAAACTGGGAATTCATATTTAATCTGCTTTTCCTACTTGACTCTATTTGGCTGTGCAAGATTCATAAGTACAGAGTGATTTTACTGTTCTTTTGCACACACATCCACGATAGTTTAATTTTGGCGTTTACCGGACAAAATTAATTCAAACTCGCCCTAGATTGCCCAACATAGTTCCGTTTTTATGCCTTGTGGTGGAACGAAACGGAATGGATCCTGGAGGCAGAGTGTCATCTAAAGAATCAAAATGATAAAAAAGGCGCTAGTGCTTATTATAAACCAAGAAAAGTTTCTGTGTCAGATTTTGAGATTAGCATAAATGATCAACTCCTAACTTCTCATTCAGGACGATCGAAGTTCGAATTTCGAGTTTTCACTCGAAAACACACATGCTGTCAAGGAAGTCAGTTCGTTGGTAGATCCCCAATAAATCCTGTGGCACCCCCTGTGGGTGGAAGACGCAGACGAAGAATACACCCAGAGTATCGCCTGCCTGTCGTAAGAGGCGACTAAAAGTGGCTACCAAGGGCTGGTTGTATTAGAAACATGAAACTACTTGTGATTTGTACCATCATGCGGGGAACACCATGGGTCGCCTTTATTTGCGAGTAGTACCACTATGTTGGGTACACAGAATGTCTGTGAATAGTAGCAGCAGATAGTGGGTTCACTGTGGGTTTTACAGTACCCGAGATTAGTACTACTATATGAGCGACACCGTGGGTCTGTTTGCCTGTGATTAGTACCCACTATGTGGGGAACACCACGGGAATACCGGCGCCCGTGATTAGTACACTTATGTGGGGAACACCATGGGTTTGCGTTGCCTACGAGTGGCACCATTATGCGAGAAACACCATAGGCCTGCGTTGCTTGCGCGACGTACGATACTTGTGAGTAGTACCATAGTGTGTGGAACACCGTGAGTCTACGCTACTTTTGATTAGTACCGCAACATGACAAATACCATGGATCTACTTTACTAGCGATAAGTACCATTATGAGAGGCCATTGACCTGGATTTTGAACCCCTTTAGACCTCAAGCATCATCGATTCAGGATTGTGCTTTAGAAGCAGTCCCTTGGTCAGTAATACTATTGTTTTTAGTTTGTGGGAAGGTGGGGCATTACGGGTCGGACCCACTGATTGCCTTAAATTCATATTCATCCATGCATTCTTCATCATCAAGTTTTGAATTATGGTCGGTGGATGATTTTGGAGTTTTAAATCATTATTACATTCTGTCTCTTTTCGTACCGTTACGGGCCGCTGACCTAGATGTTAAGCCCCTTTAAACAACACGCATCATCATCATCATCATCATCATCATCATCATCATCATCATCGTCGTCGTCGTCGTCGTCGTCGTCGTCGTCGTCAAATTCTGTGGCACCTGCTTTAGCAGGAATGACTTTAACTGCGGAGAAATTTTATGTAAAGTTATTTTTCCCAGGCTTTATTAATTAATTAACTAATTAATTTCACTCTAAATAGCCGAAGCGTGTCTTTCGAAACTTTCCGATAGTTATTAAATAAGATTTTTGAGTTTGAATCACAAATGTCTATTAACTATGCAACTGGGTATGACTAGATATTATGAATACATAATTATGTCGTGCTGTTGATATTAGGGTTGAGGGAATTAGGTTTCTCTTCACAATATTTCTAGCTGTTCGTCTACCTGTGTGTGCCTTTACACGCTCCAGAGTGCTCCCTTCCTAACGTCAATATATTTCTGGATGTATCCATTAACGGCTGTGTCGTGAGATCTTACCACACCTGCAGAACTGTGTCATACAGTCCCGCATTACGGGTGCGATGTAATGGCTGCTGAGTGCTCTCTTAGCGGTTTCGGACAGGGGTAAGAAGCACACTGGATAGAAGACACATTAAAAGCCCCCTGAACAGCTCGTTATGCCTTACTACTTTCTCTCTCTCAATGGATTATGTACAGTCTGCTGTGCGAAGTTAACGTCAAACGGTTCGTATAATTTAATATCACGCGCGGTCTCAATATTAAAGCTTTCTTAAGTGCCACGTTGAGGCTATTGCGGTGGTTTTCAGGCTTTCGACACCCGAGGCTACCTTTTACGATCGTATAAGTCGGATATATTCTGATTCCTTGATTTATTTTTTTGGTATGTTACAACTTCAGGTACAACCGGCCGAGTTGGTTGTGCGGTTACAGGTGCGTAGCTGTGAGCTTGCATCCGGGAGATAGTGGGTCAAGCCCCACTGTCGGCAGCCCTGAAAATGGTTTTCTGTGCTTTCTCGTTTTCACACCAGGCAAATTCTGGGGCTGAACCTTAAGGCCACGGCCGCTTCCTACCCACTCCTAGTCCTTTCCTATCTCATCTTCGCCATAAGGCCTATCTGTGTCGTTGCGACGTTAAGCCAGTGGTAAAAACTTCAGGTAAGGAAATTAATTTCTGTAAGTATAAAGATTATCGTATTCACAAAGACGCACACATGAGATGCTGTTGGTCGTGTACACTGTTTTATTTACAAACTATGTACATATTATACATACACATTAATGAACAGCCACCTTGAAGAACCACTTGACTGCTACATTAGGATGTCAACCAGCTACCAACGCAACAAAATCACAGCATGAGTTCACACACTGAACTAGTGACTTTCGCTAACATCTCGACTCTACTACCCAAGACTGTCTCTTTATATTCCTTGCCTGGGCATAAATCCAGAAAAGTTTGACACAGCATGTTTTCTCGTATCTTCTCGAGTCTCCAATAACCTATGTACAAATGGATAGAATATTCTATAAGATTCGAGTGACAAAGGTGCGTTGTTCAGAAATCTTACCCTGTATTGCACAACATTACATCGGATTTATGCATCATATTTACAGCTAATAATAAATTATATACAATTAATTACGCGTTCTTACATTAAATAAAGTCTTATTAATATACATACAGCACAAGTATCGTGACATAACCTCACATGTTGTCCGACTCGTTGGCTGAATGGTCAGCGTACTGGCCTTCGGTTCAGAGGGTTCCGGGTTCGATTCCCGGCCGGGTTGGGGATTTTAACCTTCATTGGTTAATTCCAATGGCCCGGGGGCTGGGTGTTTGTGCTGTCCCCAACATCCCTGCAACTCACACACCACACATAACACTATCCTCCACCACAATAACACGCAGTCACCTACACATGGCAGATGCCGCCCACCCTCATCGGAGGGTCTGCCTTACAAGGGCTGCACTCGGCTAGAAATAGCCACACGAAATTTAATTTTTTACCTCACATGTTTTGTTACGCAAGACAGCTCACACAAAAATAAATTATACGACCACTATTTATACCAACTATAATCTGTACATAGCTACGTAGATGATGATAATAATAATAATAATAATAATAATAATAATAATAATAATAATAATAATAATAATAATACCTACTGACTGAGCTCGATATTTTCTATCTACCAATGCGTTTAGAGAATTGTTTCTAAGTTATACTAGTCCATTACACTTGCATCAAGACATGCTCATCGATTTTATCGTCCGACTCGTTGGGTGAATGGTCAGCGTACTGGCCTTCGGTTCAGAGGGTTCCGGGTTCGATTCCCGACCGGGTGGGGGATTTTAACCTTCATTGGTTAATTCCAGTGACCTGGGGGCTGGGTGTTTGTGCTGTCCCCAACATCCCTGCAGCTCACACACCACACATAACACTATCCTCCACCACAATAACACGCAGTTATCTACACATGGCAGATGCCGCCCACCCTCATCGGAGGGCCTGCCTTACAAGGGCTGCACTAGGCTAGAAATAGCCACACAAAATTATTATATCGATTTTATCTTGTCTGAACGTCGTGATTCCACTGGTTTCGTCTCTGCCAGTCACATCTCTGGCATGCCTTGCTTCAAAGCTGAATGGTCGGCATAGTTGTGTTTGATTCAGAGGGCCCTGTGTTCGATTCCCGGCGGGGCGGAGGGTTTTAGTATTAAATGGTTAAATCCGTTGGAACTGGGTGTTCCTGCTGTCTCCAACGTTTCTGCACTCATATACAACACTATCATCTGGCGCAATAACAGGCAGTTTCTTATACATTGGAAATGCCTCCCACCGTTATCGGAGCGTCTGCCTTGCAAAGGATGCACAAAATTTTATCGCCAACCTGGACGATCTTCGGCTTTCCGGAAAGCACATCTGGTCTCAGTCCTACCTCGTGGTCTAGAGACCTCACCCTTCCATTCCGCGACGAACGTCTCCAGATCTTTTCTCAGTGTGTTGAAAGGACTGGGAAATTATTTCATTGATGTGAATAGAATAGCATTTCAAAATCTCCAGGACGAGTAGAGTGGCTCAGACGGTTCTGGCGCTGGCCTTCTAATCCAAACTTGGTAAGTTCGATCCCGGCTCAGTCCGATGATATCTGAAGGTTTTCAAATACGTCAGTTCCGTGCCGGTAGATTTACTGACACGTAAAATAATTCATGAGGGAAAAAATTCGTGCACCTTGCTGTCACCGAAAACCGTAAAAATAGTTAGTGGGAAGTAAATCCAATAACATTATTATTATTATTATTATTATTATGATTATTATTATCATTTCCGATGAGGCCCGCTAAGGACCATATGCCAATTCAAATTCAGTTCTTCATTCTTTGTTGTTTTCTCTTCCGTTCCTCACAATATTCTTTCATCCTTTCACTCTGCTGCTTTTTTATGTCTTCGGATCAGTTCGCACCAGGTTTCTTGTTCAATCTTTCTTGGAATCCTTCCATACTTACAACCCTCTTTCTAAGAATTTATCTGTCCGTAGTTTCTTCTTCTCTTATATTATTTCTTTCTAAATCTTTCTTAACTTATTGAATCCAGCTAGTTGCTGCCTTTTTGTCCCTAAGGTACTTGAAAATCCTTTTTGTTAATCTGGAATCATCCATTCTGTAGATATGTCCAAGAAATTGCAATCTCCTTTTTCTTATGGTTTCTGTTATGTTTTCTATGTTCCTGTGTATTTCATCTATAGATCTTAATTTCCATACTTCTGTTGTTTTCATAGGGCCTAAGAGTTTTCTCATAATACTCCTTTCTAGTACCTCATGTTTATCTAATCTGTAGTTTAGTACCAGGCAATCACTTGCATATAGCCATTCCGGTTTTACCACTGTAGTGTAGTGCCTTATTTTAAGGTTTTTGTTATAAAATTATTTGTGATGCCATATGCTCTTTTCTTCTTGTGTATCCTTTCTTCTACTGCAGATTTGTCTAAACCATTTTCTTCAATTCTTTCTCCCAGATATTTGAATTTTGTTACTCTTTCAACTGGACCAATATCTGGGAGCGTTCGTGATGTTTGTAAGAAATTTTGTTTTTTCTACGGAGATTCTCAAATCTGTCTTGTTGGCTGTTTATTCGAAGAGTTTGATCAGTGTTGCTGCACTAGGTTTTCTGACAATATAGCAAAATCGTCTGCAAATGCTAGGCAATTTATTTCAGTGCCTTTGTTTTCTCCCTAAAGTTAGCGGCAAAATGTTATGTTCTTTAAGCTTTACATTCCAAATTCCTACAATTTTTTTCTCGAGCACAGTTGAATAGAAGTGGTGAAAAACCGTCACTTTGCCGTACACCTGTATTTATCTTAATAGGTTTATTCTTCTTTTTCTTCTTTGTTGTTTTCCTTCTTTTTCTTCCGATATTCCTTCATTGTTTCACTATGTTTCTTTTTTTCTTTATTCAGACCACTTTGTGCAGGTTTTCTTTGACTCCCTACTTTGGAATCCTTCCATCTTTAAACCTTTCTTCCTGAAAATTCATCTTTCCATTACTTCTTCTACTCTGATGTTGTTTCTTTCCAAGTCTTTTTTGATCTCTTGAATCAAGGTGGTTGTTGACTTTTTCTTCCAAAGATACGTGAAGATCTTTATCGTTAGTCTATTGTCGTCCATTCTGTAAATATTTAAAAAAAATAGCTGTCTCGTCGTCCGTACTGTTATAGATATGTGTTTTATGTTCTGATAAATTTCGTTATTACTTCTTAATTTCCAAAATTCTATAGTTTTTAGATGGCCTTATTTTTTTATAATTATTCTTTCTAGTACTTCCAGTCTTTCAAGTTTATAATTGAGTACTAAATATTCACTGGCATATAAGCATTCTGGTTTCACAACTGTGTTGTAGTGCTTTAGTTTAAGATTTATTATTAAAGTCTCCAGCTCGTGAAGTATGGATACATTGGTTCTTATTGCGGTCCAAGGTACTCGTAGCCTTCTGCTCCAGCACCACATTTCAAAGGCATGGATGCGTTTTTATATGAATACGTCTGATAGATGGATGTCATCTGAAATTAGCGATAATAGAATGCGTGACGCGGTGTTGCCTAGGAACCGTGCAGGCTGTGATGTGAAGTACTGATGGATGGCCATGACTTAAAGACATATTATTAAAGAAGGACGTTAGAGGACAGGTGGTCGATGTGATCTTGCAGGCTGTGATGTGAAGTTTTGATGGATGGCCATAATTTCACCTGGTGGCAAGACTTGGAACTAATAAATTTTTTGTGGTATAATTCCCGAGTGCAGTGCTTAGTTAGCATATCTACGATATTTCAGGCTCCTACGATCATTATAGCCCTTGCTATGCCACGCTGAACGGCGTCAGTTAAATTGTGGACACTCGGTATATTGATCTTCATTTTCAAAGTTCTTCACAAAACGGGCTGAGTGGCTCAGACGGTTTAGGCGCTGGCCTTCTGACCCCAGCTTGGCAGGTTCGATCCTGACTCAGTGCGGTGGTATTTGAAGGTGCGCAAATACGTCAGCCTCGTGTCGGTAGGTTTACTGGCACGTGAAAGAACTTCTGCGGGACAAAATTCCTGCATCTCGACGTCTCCGAAAACCATAAAAGTAGTTAGTTGGACGTAAAGCCAATAACATTATTAGTTCTTCACAAACTCTTCAATGAGGATTTCACCTTCCTACTCAGAGAATACATATGTCATAAACAAATATGTATTTTCTTTTAACAGCTAACAGTGTTTTTATTTTTACAACTACGTCGGCCGGCATTTAGCTATCCACTGTGTAGCGGCGCTAAGAATCTTGCCCCCCCCCCCCGTCAGCAATAATTGAAAATGGGACCCTCGTTTTCTGAAAGGAAAGTTACAACTTTATTTCGTAGTACAAGGTTGTATATTATTACAATGAAGAGCAACGACGATAATAATAATAATAATAATAATAATAATAATAATAATAATAATAATAATAATAATAATAATAAATAATAATAATAATAAGTTACACAATTTATTTTTCAAATCCGAAGAAATTAAAATAATACACCTATGTGGTACGAACATACACACAATAAATGAATATTCGAATTATCTTAACCGAAACAATCTGACCGCCACAATATTAAAAAAATAGTCTCGTTCCTAGGACCAAATGATTTACAGTTCAACCGCCCATCCTAGGCCTACTTAGCTACACTGACTGCCAAGTGTTATAAACCGACTTGAAACTTCAGTATTTGGACTTTAAATAAGGAAGATGTCTTTGCTATCGCATCTTATCTGACTACTGGGTTCTCAGAACTGGCTAATTACTTCAAAAGCCTTGTCGATTGTTGTGAGTGGCAGCATGCGATGGTTATTATTGGAACACCTTGGGAAACCCACATTCTTTCAGAAATAACTACCGTACTGCTATTGACGAAAGAAACTATGCACTACGACGGCCAAAGTTTGGAATAACCCTCTTTAATACAAATAATACTCTGTTGTGTGCTGTAGCTTTATCAATATGCAAAATCACTCTTCAGCTACTGAAGTAAGAGACATGGGCCCCTCACAAGCCATGGGTCCTTATCGCCGCCACTGTAATCAATCCAGAACACTAGAGTGCCGAGTTTACGGGTAGTGGAAACCTTTACCTTCCGCCCCTCCAAGAGCTCTCTTAGCGTGTACGGAGATGATTTTGCTTTGATTTTCTTAAAGTATGGCTTTTTAAAATAAATTAAATATGTTAAAAATCTCATTTATGGAAATGCCTAAAATTTAATATTTTAATGATTAAAACGCTTTCTCATTTTCGCACTAAGAAAATGCTGGGGTTGTTCCTTGATTGAGGACACAGCCGCTTCCTTTACTATCTCCTCGTCACCGTAAAGCCTATGTGTGTGAGTGCGACGAATAGCAAATTGTCAACAGAAATATTAAAATGCATTGTTTATTAATGGAGTAGAGTGTATGGTTAAATGCTCCCCAAGTCTTAGTGGTAAAATATGGGATCATTCCAAATGCAAGAATATAACATTCCTTAGCGTGCTTCAGTCACAATTATTGGTAATGTGTTCGCATGTTTGTTCTGATACGGTCAGGTTATTTCTGTCCTTCCCCGGATATCTCCTTAATGAGAAGGTCTAAGTGACTTGCTAATTTCTCTCTCAGGGTCAGTAATATACAGTGGATTATCCAATAAACAAACTCTGTTCATTCCACCAGCCGTTTAACGTTTTTTCAAGTGCATCATTTCTTCTTACATGTATAGTTACACCTCCATAAAGAAAATGTTTTTCAGCGTCTAAAGCGCATACCTCTTTGAATTAACTATGCACCCCAACTATTCTCTATTTACAATTAACTCCATGGCCTCATTCAGTTCTATACATCCTAACTTTAAAACAGTTTAAAATGGATTCATCATCATCATTATTATCGTCATCGTCATCATCATCATCATCATCATCATCATCATCATCATCATCATCATCATCATCATCCACTAAAATCTAAGCCTTGTCGCTACAACCTTTCTCCTCTCAAACCTGTTGTTCTCTTCGCTCCCTTGTAGTCTTTACATCCCGTAAAGTTTCTCCGATCTTCGAAGTATGTATTCCTTGGTCTTTCTGTCCCTTTATTTCCTAGTAGTTTTCCTTATTATATCTCAGGATATGACCTAGAAGTTCTAACATCCTTCATTCCACATCCTTTATCAGTCTTTGTTGCTCTATAACTTTCTTTAGAACATCTCGATTAGTCTTTTCTCGAGTCCAGCATTTCCTCATCATTTTCCACCAAATCAACATTTCAGACTTTTCCAATGAATCCCTTCCCCTTTTTCCGATAGTCCAGCTCTCGCAACTATACAGTTGTACATCACAGACAAAGTATTTTACAAAAAGTTCAATATTACCTTCATATTTTTACTCCTGAAATAGCACGAAAGTAGATTTTCCCAATGGGTTGAATATTGAAAAATTGAAAAAAGAAATCTCCAATATTTTACACCTGAATACAAACCCCTGAGATTTTCTTACATAACCAATTAACTCCATGGAACTATAGCCCATGAAGGGCCTTGGCCTACCAAGCGACCGCTGCTCAGCCCGAAGACCTGCAGACTACGAGGTGTCGTGTGGTCAACACGACGAGTCATCTCGGCCGTTATTCTTGGCTTTACCGGGCGAGTTGGCCGTGCGCGTAGAGGCGCGCGGCTGTGAGCTTGCATCCGGGAGATCGTGGCTTCGAGCCCCACTGTCGGCAGCCCTGAAGATGGTTTTCCGTGGTTTCCCATATTCACACCAGGCAAATGCTGGGGCTGTACCTTAATTAAGACCTCGGCCGCTTCCTTCCAACTCCTATGCCTTTCCTATCCCATCGTCGCCATAAGACCTATCTGTGTCTGTGCGACGTAAAGCAACTAACTAGCAAAATTCTTGGCTTTCTAGACCATTTTAGACAAGTCTGCCAAATTATAGCTCAGAAAAATGAAAATTATTCCTCATGGCGCAACTTATTTATCAATAACTTTGCTACCAAATAATTAATCAACTCCAGATTTTGTTGGGTCTATATCTTATTAATATGTGCTTGTGTTTTAAATTTGGTTTTGATAAGTGCTAAATTGTAGAGGTTGAAAATTTCAGTCGTGATTTGCCTTAAAACAAACAGGAACTACTGAATGAATTATTCAACTACGTTAGCTTGCCAGCCAGATTCTAAATCTTTTAGCAGGCATTTGTACCTAAAACAATTAATAGAATGTTGGAAAACAATGGCTTCTTGCAGCAGATTAATTTTAATGCCACTGAGATCGATAGCTGTAGTCGCTTAAGTGCGGCCGATATCCGGTATTCGGGAGATTGTGGGTTCGAACCCTCTGTCGGCAGCCCTGAAGATGGTTTTCCGTGGTTTCCCATTTTCACACCAAGCAAATGCCGCGGCTTTACCTTTATTTAGGCAACGGACGCTTCTTTCCCACTCCTAGCCCTTTCCTGTACCACCGTCGCCATAAGACCTATCTGTGTCTGTGCGACGAAAAGCAACTTATAAAAAAATTAATGTATAGCAGGATGTTCACGAAATCGGCAAATATTTGTTTGCAAAATACTGCAAACGGTATAATATAAAAACTTGAGCATTTGTGAGAATGTGTCTGACGTACAATAAATTCGCCAAAATCAACAATAGTTGTGCGTTATCGACGTATATTAAGAGTTTATGAACTAAAAAAACCCATGGCACTACAGCCCTTGAAGGGCCTTGGCCTAACAAGCGACCGCTGCTCAGCCCGAAGGCCTGCAGATTACGAGGTGTCGTGTGGTCAGCACGACGAATCCTCTCGGCCGTTATTCTTGGCTTTCTAGACCGGGATTTTATGAACTATCATTATCAAATTAAATCGGAAGCACTCTACGCTGCGGAAATTCTCAACCTACAACGAAAGGGATTAAAGGAATAATTATAAATTAAAGAATGAACATTCATGAGAAAAATCATAGGACAGTGGATCATAAACGGAACTAATTACCCTAAACCTAATAGTGAAATATAAAAGCACATTTCCAAAACTACAGGTGCAATTCGAATGCGACGAATCCAATTTGCAGGCCTGCAAAACAAGGATGATGATGATGCTTGTTGTTTTAAGGGGCCTAACATCGAAGGTTCAAAACAAGGCCACTAGACCAAAGTGGTACAAATTATTAGAGAAAGACCTGACTGAATTATTATCGCCAAATCTACAAGATCGAAAGGAAATATAAAACATCCTTCAAACATGGAGATTTGAGGAACAAGAAGGGAAATCCACACGATCGGCATGGTCGGAGACCGGAGACGTGCACAATCATTGAAGATGAAGAATTACTGGGCAAAAAAGAAGGCCGAAAAATATTGATTCCGCCTGGTCCTATGTGACCCATTCACGAAGAAGAAAAAGAAGAAGAAGAAGAATAAATTGTAAATAAAGTTTCACCTCTGATTTAACTACAGAATGTAATCTTGTATGTGTGTGAAAATCTATATAATAAAAGAGTTTCCTAAAAATAGTTTAGGCAAATCCATCCGTTCTACTGGACCGATTTGCTTCAGTTTTATTTCATTCTCTCCGGAATTACCTGCCGGTGAATCATAGGTTTCTATGTTCAACCAACTTTGAGCAATCATAAAATCAAATCATTAAATGATCACTCCAATAATTTTAGGCGAAGCCTTACCCTAACCCGCAATACACTCCGTACTTAGCAGGTTGCCAAGCAACTAACACTTTCATTAATATTCTGATACGTGTGTCATTGCATGCAGCCATGTTTAATAATTACCTATCAAGCCAGAGATTATACATTTCCCCTGATCACGGAAGAATACTATTCCCTGTAGTCTTAAACTCTTTCATTATCTAACCTTTCCCAGCTTGCAGATATATTCAACAGATGGCAGAGCACTCCTAATACCTTACATGCTGCTGAGAGAAAAAAGTCTACGTACAAACAGACCCCATCATGACATACGCCTTAGACATTATCTGGGAACACCTATCGAAGGATAACCTAGCTACACTAGAAAGAGTGAAGAACATATATCTTAAAATAGTTCTCTTCCTGGCAAAGATCGCTCCTTCGAGACTATGAGCAAACAAGAGAACTCCGATTAAAAATACCACTGCCTTCTACGAAACAATATCAAGCTTTACATCAAGAACTGCAGGATAAACAAGCGAATATATGGATAGATTTTAACCAAACAGGCGACATGACGACGTCAGAATGGATCAATTCTAACTACGACAGGCCTATTATCCGACTCGTTGGCTGAACGGTCAGCGTACTGGCCTTCGGTTCAGAGGGTCCTGGTTTCGATTCACGGCCGGGGCGGGGATTTTAACCTTAATTGGTTAATTGCAATGGCACAGGGGCTGGGTGTATGTGTTGTCTTCATCATCATGTCATCCTCATCACGACGCGCAGGTCGCCTACGGGAGTCAAATCGAAAGACCTGCACCTGGTGAGCCGAACCCGTCTTGGGATATCCCGGCACTAAAAGCCATACGACATTTCATTTTCATTATTATTATTATTATTATTATTATTATTATTATTATTATTATTATTATTATTATTATTATTTATAATGAATGCTGTGGAGCAGCCCTTGAAGGGCCTTGGCCTACCAAGCGACCGCTGCTCAGCCCGAAGGCCTGCAGATTACGAGGTGTCGTGTGGTCAACACGGCGAATCCTCTCGGCCGTTATTCTTGGCTTTCTAGACCGGGGCCGCTATCTCACCGTCAGATAGCTCCTCAATTCTAATCACGTAGGCTGAGTGGACCTCGAACCAGCCCTCAGGTCCAGGTAAAAATTCCTGACCTGACCGGGAATCGAACCCGGGGCCTCCGGGTAGGAGGCAGACACGCTAACCCTACACCACGGGGAAGTAGGCCTACAGTATGTTTAATTAGGGCATTGCTTTATATGGAACTATATATTTAACAAAACTGATTGTTTTCATAATATAGTGTATTTTCTAAATGTTATTTCCATTTTTCTTTGTATTAAAGTATGTATTTCTTTGTTTTATTTCTTTTAATTTAATGCAATGCAATATACGCCTTCTCTAACTGGAGCTTAAGCTCTGTTGAGGGTATAATAATTAAGAGAGGAATTCCTCGAGGCACTATTATTGGACTTTTATGATTTCTTTTATATATATATATGATATGAATAAAGAAGTGGAATCAGAGATAAGGCTTTTTGCGGATGATGTTATTCTGTGCAGAGTAATAAATAAGTTACAAGATCGTGAGCAACTGCAAAATGACCTCGATAATCTTGTGAGATGGACAGCAGACAATGCTATGATTATAAACGGGGTTAAAAGTCAGGTTGTGACTTTCAAAAATAGGAAAAGTCCTCTCAGTTTTAACGACTGCGTTGATGGGGTGAAAGTTCTTTATGGGAGTCATTGTACTGTAAGTACCTAGGTCTTCATATGAGGAAAGATCTTCATTGGGATTATCACATAAATTGGATTGTAAATAAAGGTTACAGATATCTGCACGTGGTTGTAGTAAGGATGTAAAGGAGAGGGCGTATAAGTCTCTGGTAAGACCCCAACTAGAGTATGGTTCCAGTGTATGGGACCCTCACCAGGATTACCTGATTCAAGAACTGGAGAAAATCCAAAGAAAACCAGCTCGATTTGTTCTGGGTGATTTCCGACAAAAGAGTAACGTGACAAGAATGTTGCGATCTTTAGGATAGGAAGGCTTGTGAGAAATGAGACGAGCTGCTCGACTAAGTGGTATGTTCCGAGCTGTCAGTGGAGGAATGGCGTGGAATGACATTTGTAGACGAATGAGTTTGAATGGTGTCTTTAAAAGTAGGAAAGATCACAATATGAAGATCAAGTTGGAATGCAAGAGGAAAAATTGGGCCAAAGATTCGTTCGTTCTAAGGGGAGTTAGGGATTCGAATAATTTACCAAGGGAGTTGTTCAATAAATTTCGAATTTCTTTGTAGTTATTTAAGAAAAGGCTAGGGAAAATAAATAAATAAATAAATAAATAAATAAATAAATAATCGTTTAGATCACAGATGACGTCATAATTGACAGGGTGTACTTCCGGCGACAGATCACTTCTGTGGACTTTTCGCGTTTGCAAATTCGACGTCATCCTCAGAGATTGTTACCGGAGGAACAGGGGCACGCGATTAGCCGGTGTGTGAAGTTTCAGGAAGAAAAGAAAGTACTTTACCATAGTCTTACATTCTAAGCAGCCTATAACCGGCCAAATTCCTTAATAAAAATGCACAGCCTGTTTCCAGTGATTCGACTGCTCCCATCTATCGACGAGTATAGAAACTGTGCCGGCTGCCGAAGCCTGTCGCACTCCTCTGGGGTAATGATTAACGAATGACAGATGAAATGAAGTGGTAGTGGAGGGTGTTGCTGCAATGAAAGATGATAGGGAAAACCGGAGTACCCGGAGAAAAACTTGCCCGCCCCCGCTTTGTCCAGCACAAATCTCACATGGAGTGACCGGGATTTGAACCACGGAAACAGCGGTGGGAGGCCGACGCGCTGCTCCTTGAGCCACGGAGGGAACAGGGAAATGGTGGAATCCGTACTATGAACTTCCGGTAACGTTTCAGTGTCGCATCTTTCATGAATTCTTATATACGCAAGCTGCTTTGGGACGTTTGTTTACCTTCCTTCGTGCCCATATTTCTTCCATTATTTTATCGTGGGCTTCATACCTCATCCCGAAATAAGACATTTAAGCAAGGAGATCCGTAGAAACTGGCTTGTCAGCAGAAATAGATCTAAACTGATTTAAGTCTCTGCACACTTAGACATCTTCTATCAATAGGACCTTGATGAGCCAGCTCCAGACAGAGGGTAGAGTAAACATGGTGAAGATGAGAACTGCCTTAGGGAACACAAGATTGAATTAGATTTCCTGGGAAATGAAACTTTTGGCATATCCCGCCGGTTTTGTAAACACTAGAATTCCCATACCTAGTGTTTCATATCCCAAGGTATAATGTCGATATAATATTTAACCTTCTAACATCCGTTGCGTGAGTTGCGTGTGTTACGGGTGAGGGTGCGTTCTCTCAGGGGATTACTGTATGTGTGGGCGTGGAGATGACTCCTTCAATATGACTCATAAAAGCCAGTCCAGTTCCATTTCTGCATGATTAAATAGAGCTTGTGGAGGGATAACCTAACCTAACTCGGTATAAATGAACCTAATATAACTGCTGACATCATGATACTCTGAAATGACTCGGCGCTAGTTTCTCATTAAGACGGCAAACGATTTGAATCACAGGTACAAATACATGATTTTCAAATTGACCCAGTGGATAGAATTCTATCAAAGTTCGAGTCAAATCTCAGGCTTTCTCCTTATTTTATTATATAACCTAACCAGATCTAACCTAGGCTAAGGTAACTTAATATAACTTCCTGATCTAACTTGACCTAACCTAATGTGATCTAACGTTGGCTAAGATAACCTAATATAACTTAACCCTAACCTAATCTGATATAATATATCCTAACATAGCTTACCTTAATGTGATCTAATCTAGGCTAAGGTAACTTAATTTAACTTAACCCTAACCTAACCTGATCTAATATATCCTAACATAACTTCATCTAATGTGATCTAACATAGGCTAAGGTAACTTAATATAACTTAACCTGATCTAATATATATTAACACAACTTAATCTAATGTGATCTAACATAGGCTAAGATAACTTAATATAACTTAACCTGATCTAATATATATTAACACAACTTAATCTAATGTGATCTAACATAGGCTAAGATAACTTAATATAACTTAACCTGATCTAATATATATTAACACAACTTAATCTAATGTGATCTAACATAGGCTAAGATAACTTAATATAACTTAACCTGATCTAATATATATTAACACAACTTAATCTAATGTGATCTAACATAGGCTAAGATGACTTAATATAACTTAACCTGATCTAATATATATTAACACAACGTAATCTAATGTGATCTAACCTGGACTATGATAACCTAATCTAACTTCAGCTTAACCTAACCAGATCTAATCTATTCAATATAATCTACACTAAGATAACCTCACGTAATCCAATGCGTTCTATCCTAGACTATGATAACTTAATCTAAATTAATCCTAACCTAACGTGATCTAATATATCCTAACATATAACCTGCACCAAAGTAACGTAACATAATATAATCTATTCTAAAATGAAATTTGCATATACCTTAAGGATGCGGCCTAGCAGAACCCCTTGAATTTATATTACTCTCCTTACATTACGGAAGAGCGTGCTGGACGATAGTTTGTATTCTAACCTGTTACTGTCCTAAAAGTCCGAGGTATAGTTATCTGATGCCATATATTTTTACAGTCTGTACATGGGAGTAGAACTCAAACAAATTCTCTGTTATGAAAACTACGAGATACTGTCGAAACTCGGTTCCTATTCGCGATACGTTTATAATGATACCTCAGTGTCGCTGGTGCATCTCTCTTTTAGAGCCCAAACATGAGGGTATTAATAGAATCCCAACTGACTGGTTCTAAAACTACCAGATCGGAGGATGGTTCCCATGATCTATTGTAAATTACCTCATTCTGCGAATATACCTTCATTTTATCATCCGTATATAGCAGTAATAACGCTTAGTACTTCCTTAAAGGGATGAGCCTGCAATAATGGTTACTCTTTCTTGCCATCCTCAAAGAGTGTCTTTATCTACTAATTCTTTCTGCACAGAAGAAAAACGAAGTAGGCTCTCGTGAAATTTGTATTGTTTAGAGATAAAGTACTTCCCATCACATCTACAGCGTGCTGAACACAATGTCATGAGCTGGATATAAAACAAAGAGAGAGACGTCATTAGTAACCTCCCAGGCAACGGAACGGCGAACACCTGTTGGTACCCAGGAGGTGAATGCTTCATTAAAGGATGATACAAACGACCTGTGCTGACAGCAACAGTTCCCGTTTAACGTAATTAAGAGGTCAATATAGTTGCATAGCCCCGTCTGAGTGGCGCAGACGATATAAGAGCCCGGGGCTTCTCAGCCGAAATTAAGGGTCTCGATTCTGACTCAGTTCGGGTGTTTCAAAGTGCTCAAATACACCAGTCTCGTGTCGATAGATTTACCGGTGCAAAATCGTTAATATTTGTATTATTAACGCTAAGTAATAGCCTAAAAATATTGGATTCATTCTTCTTTCTTTCGTTTTGGCCAACTGTGAACCACGTTAATTCGATTTCAGCTGCTTTTGAGCTTTGATCTGCGCCCAGCAATCCTTCATTCTTTCACTCTGCAACTTTCTTCTCTCTTCCGTCCATGGTGTTTGGGTCCGCAAACTAACTTTTCTTGGAAACTCTTTGTGTTCTTTATTTTCGACTTGTAAGTTTCCCTGTTGCTTATTTCCGATCCTTGTATTCCCGTTTCTGTCAGATTCATCTTCACTTCCTGATGCCAGCGTACCACATTTTCCCTGGTCTCAAGAAACCTTACTATCTGGTTGGTCAGTCTTCCCGGGTCCATTCTGTAGATGTGTCCAAAGAACATGGCTCTCCTCTTCCGGGTGGTGTCTGAGATCTTTTCTATCTTGCGGTACAGTTCTTGGTTTGCTTTCTCTCTGTATGATTCATCGTCTGTTCGTTGGGCTCCCAGTATCCTCCTTAGAATTTTTCGCTCCACCAGTTCTGACTTCTTCACCAACCCTACCTTTATTAGGTTCAAACATTCAGCTGCATATAATGTTTCTGGACGGATCGCTGTTTGGTAATGTCTGAGTTTTGAATTGATTGCGATCTTCTTCTTGTTATAGGTGGTCATACTTAGCTTGTATGCCAAGTTCATTTGGTTGATTCTCGATATCTTTCTCTGACAGGTTGTTATCTCTCCCAGATATTTAAATTTCTCTACTTTCCGAATCCTCCCTCCCTCCACTGTCATCCCTCTGGGTGCTGTTTCGATGTTGGTCATGTACATGGATTCATTATTATTATTATTATTATTATTATTATTATTATTATTATTATTGTTGTTGTTACGGAGTTTTCCGTGGTAGTTAGAGGTGAAAGAAGGTGCGGGCGTGAACGGGTCTCAAACTACGAAATTAAAGTTAATGTAAAATTTAACAAGGTTATATTTTCTTTCCAAAATTCAGAAATAACACGAAGGACAGGTACAGAGTAGCAAGGCAATAAGGTACAATTACAGTATTTGGGCTCCGAGAGCCAGACACACAATTCTGAGCAATTAGCCCAACTTTACGATATACAGAATTCAACAAAGGGGCAGAAGACCTCAATCAAGCCCAGGAGCACTTGCTCCAAATTACACAGTAAGGCCTCCTTGAGCCGCGCAGAAAACAAAATTTTCAAGAAAGAGCAACTTGCTCTCAAAATTCAGGCCTGTCAAAGGCCACACCTAATTCCACCTTCAAGCTGTCCTCTAAGGACATATACACAGGGGTAAAATACCCAACCTACTGAGGTCTATTAAATGAGAAGAAGGTTAATTACATGACCTCTAAAATAACAATTGAGAGGAGGCGATCTGCACTCCTAATACACTTGTTTAAAACCCTAATCTGGCACTAGGCCGCTAATGCAAGGGCTAATCCCATACTAAAGAGGTGACTTAAGAAAGAAACAATTTACATTACTGTTACGGAAGAATCGGTTGAGAAAAATAAGTTCCCGCCCCTTGCTATGTACTTTACACACTGAAAGATGGTACTGAAGTGGCGCAGAGACCCTAAAATCAGCAGTTTAAATACTCTCGCAGAAAGTTCGAGGCGTTTCAGGAAGAAAAACACCCGCCCACAATCATTTATTGGCTAGGGTACAGCAACATATCCCCTTTGGAGAAGATACACCTGATTGGTTAGAAATTCATTTTAAAAATTCGGGATTGGCTAAATACAAAACAAGGGGAAAGAAAGGCGTATACAGCCAACTTAAACAATAACAGAAAGAAATTTAACAAGAAACAAACTTTTGAAATAAAAATTTCTCCAAAAAACAGTTCTTTCACTTCGCACTAGGGTGCACTATTGTTGATCTTCAGTAGTGTCCTCTAGAAGAGAATGTTCACACTTCTTACTACAAGCAAAACAAAAATACGTCGAAAACAACACAGTTCAGAAACTTCAAAATTTCCAAGTAGTGGCATCTTCAGGGTAACTTGAAAATTAACACATAAGACAAAGTTCAGACTTCTCCCAGTAGGGGAGTTTCAACTGGCGCAAGGTTTAAATAAGCGGCGTGGAGGTGTACCGCCCGGTACAATTATTATTATTATTATTATTATTATTATTATTTACGATGATGTCTCCTAGGGACCACGTGTCAATTTCAATTCACCGTTCATTGTTGCTTCCTCTTCCATTCTTTTCAGCATTCCTTCATCGTTGTGCTATGGTTTCTTCTTCTCTCCTCAAAACACTTTGGACCGCGTTTCCTTTATCTTGTGGGTGATGGGAAGATTGGAAGGGACAGACAAGGAAGATGGAAGGAAGCGGTCGTGGCTTTAAGTTAGGTATCATCCCGGTATTTGCCTCGTGGAGAAGTGGAAAATCACGAAAAACCACTACGAAGATGGCTGAGGTGGCAATCGAACCCCCCTCTACTCAGATGACCTCCCAGGGCTGAGTGGACCCAGTTCCATCTCTCGTATCACGTTTCAAATTTCGTGGCAGAGCCGAGAATCTAATCTGGGCCTCCGGGGTGTGGCAGCTAATCACGCTAACCACTGCACCACAGAGGCGGACTTCATTTGGATCTAGGATCCTTTTTCATGATCCTTTTTTCTAGTAACTTCAGGTTTAACTATAGTTCAAAACTAGACATTCACTTGGGTAAAGACATTCTTGTATTGTAGTGGCTTATTTTAGGATTTCAGAAAAACATTTCTTGTTATAAAAATTCTTAGTGATTCCGTACGTTCTTCTCATCTTGTGTAACTTTTCTTCTCCAGCAGATTTTCCTAAACCATTTTCTTGAATTATTTCTCCCAGGTCTTGGAATTTCTTTGCAAAATTATTATTGCTGTTATTGCAATTCTATACATTGGACGTTGTGTTCGGAAAGAAGTTCTTTCCCTCGCAAAACCTTACTATAGTAGAACGCTTGAAAACACTTCATCCTCTCTTTGACTGTGTCTGTTCGACCCAGGCCATTCCTATGCCACGCCACTCTTAGGTTATTTTGTTTATTTCAGTATTAATATGTTTCAAATGTTAAATGTACAAGCAGGAATGTTTTCCGCATTGGATATTGTTTATACACTCACCACGAAACAATAGTTCACTTCAAACTGAAGCGAGGTGCGCATAGTGAGCTAACGGGAAGGATAGGCTATACTATCCCCCAAGTCCCCTCTTCCCCCACCAGAACGTTACCAGTCCTTCTCGATGGAGACAGACGTTATACTCTTGAAAAATAAGGAACAGGCCGGAGAAAAATGTGGCTTCCACTGAAATATCGGTCTCATGTATGTAAACTTCAGAGGTATGACGGTGCTGAGTAATGATTTTCAGAGTATCACTAGAGCGTCTGAGTGTTATGAAACGTGTTGTTCATAGCATCAGTCATCCTACAATAGCACTTTCTGGTCCAGTGAGGAAAGCAATGACGAACTACCTCACTATTCATCTTGCGTAGCACACACCATTATGTCGCCACCATCGTTTTTGCGATAAAATAAATCTATATATTAAAAGAGCTTACTAAGAACAGATTTGACAAACCCGTCCATCCGTTCTACTGGACTGATTTGCTTCATGTTTGTTTTGTTCTCTCCAGAATTACCTGTCGGTGAATCATGAGGCATTGATAGGTCTCTAAGTTCAGTCAAATGTGCGTAATTGTAAAATAAAATCATTAAAGGATCACTCCAATAATTGCAGGCGAAGGCTTGCCCTAACCCGCAATACATTCTGTACTTAGCATGTTGCTAAGCGACTGACACTTTCATATTCTTATATGTGTGATTTTCATCCTTAGTAATGACATTGGATGTAGCCATGCTTGATTACTTCCTCTCAAGCCAGAGAGTATACACTTCGTCTGATCACAGAAGATTTTTAATCTGTGCTATATATTCTTTGATTCTCTGACCTTCCCCAGCTTTTACATATACTCAACAGATGGCAGAATGGGTGTCTATTCAGTCACGGCCAATTGCATGTTGCACTATTTCGGGCAAGATCGTTTGAAAGTGTTAAGAACCTGATACGCCCGAATGGTCAGAGCACAGAGAATATTTTATGGAAAGAAGTGTTATACTACATTACGAACTAATCAGTTGTTATGCACCAGTTCGGAATGTTCATAAAACTATTGAAAAGGGTAGGCAAAACAATATAACTACGACAAGCATATAATAATAATAATAATAATAATAATAATAATAATAATAATAATAATAATAATAATAATAATAATAACAACATAACTAGGGGCTGCCTGGCCGAGGCGGTAAAGGCGTGCTATTTTCTCCCGGAAGGACATGGGTTCGAATTCCCGTCAGGAAGTCGTAAAATTTAAGAAACGAGATTTCCACTTCGGGAGGTGTATATGGCTCTGAGGTTCACTCAGCCTACACCAAAAATGAGCACCAGGTTAATTCCTGGGGGCAAAGGCGGCCGGGCGTAGAGCTAACCACTCTACCCCATCACGTGCCGAGGTTAACAACGGTGGAAGCCTTTACCTTCCACTCCTCCAAGGGCCTTCATGGCCTGTACGGAGGTGACTTTGCTTTGCTTAATATCATAACAACTTCGATGGAGAAATAGAACTCATCTATATTGCACTACAAAAATCTGATTTATAGAGTGAATTCATTTGATAAAAGAAGTCCTACTCACAGATTCACTAGCTACCATACAAGTAGTAGCCTCAAATACCAAACCCCATTCATCAAGAATTCATGACATTAATCATCTACTAACAAAATTATGAACCTTTAAAGAGAAACATCATTGTACAATGGAAGGCAACGAACTGGCAGATAAACTAGCAAAAAAAGGAAGGCACTAGTACCAAACCTCTGGCAGCTAACTCAATCAAGAAGATAATCGCAAATAAAACCTTTGAAAAATAGAAGAAAGAAACTACCCAACTTAATTACAATGAAGAAGTGGACAAAAAATGAGCTATGGAACAAGAACAAAAGCAAGCCCAGGAAGGAAGCAGTGGCGATCTTCGGATTGGAAACAGGACTTGACTGTTCAGCTGCACATCAGCTAGAATCAAAATATACCCGAGAGAAAAGTGTACCATCTGTGAAATTACTGGATCATTTATGGACTCGAAACACTTACTTCAGTGCACAGGACTCAACCCAACCCAACAAAAACAAGGCAACTTACCACCCCTATACTGGACAGCCAAGAAGAAGATGAAACAAGACTCAGTTTCCTTGTACTTTATTTATGCCATTTACTGTTGTTTAGAGATATCAGTTCCGTATTGGAGTTACTTCCCAATAAAGTCATGGATAACAACAAGAACAACAACAACAATAGTTTCCATGTCATACGATTTTGGTGTGTAAAAGATCTGTTGATCTGGTGTTTACCTGAAAAAAATAATTAATACTCAGTCATAGACGCCCAAGAGAGATTCGGTTTACTCTGCCTTCTAGTAGGCCCACAGTTAAACAGAACGTCGAATTTGACAAAAGTTCAGGGAGATAGCGTCAAATCAAAATACTTGCATACATACAATAGCTGAAGTCAGATGATGATGATGATGATGATGATGATGATGATGATGATGATGATTATTATTATTATTATTATTATTATTATTATTATTATTATTATTATTATTCTCTACTTGTTATGCCCAACTAAGGAGAGCACTTGAATTTCTTTCGTACAATGTTTCTTCTTTCCATCCCAATATCTCTTCATTCCTTCACTCCGCGTCTTTCTCCGTTCTTCTGTCCATCCTGTGTACTTTTAAAAATGTTTTCTTTACTGAGTTTCAAAATTTTATTCTATCCTGAATGGTTTCCATGCTAACGCCAATTTCTTCCAGGTCTTCGTTTATTTTCATTAACCAAATTGTTACAGTGTTCATGAGAACACCACTGATTTTTCCCTGCTAGCTAGCCCCGCGGTATAAGGAAAACGTGCCTGCGTCCAACCCGGAGGCCCCGAGTTCGATTCCCGGCCAAGTCAGGGATTTGTATCTGCATCTGAGGGCTGGTTCGAGGCCCACTAAGCCTACTACGTGATTACAATTGAGGAGCTATCTCACTGTAAGATAGCGGTTCGGTCAAGAAAGCCAAGCATAATGGCCGAGAGCATTCGTCGTGCTGACCACTCAATACCTCATAACTTGCAGACCATGGGCTCCGGTTTGGTTTACCTATACCTGAATTATGAAGTCTTTGATCTAATGTAGCAACATAGAGAAACTCATTCAAGAATGGTCCATGATGATTTTGATCCAACTACTTTTATAAATCATTTCAAACTTCTTTGGTCCAAGGTTTCTTAATCAAAATTTTTGGACAGTGTAAAACAGATTTTTTAGAGATAGTGCGAGATTTAGTATTTTGTTTGCTAGCCTATTTTTATGGATTCTGATCAGGTGACCATACAATTTTAATCTTCTTTTTCTAATGGTGTCTGTGATATTTTCTGTTAGTAGATAGAATTTCTGTGATTTCCTTTTCATCCAAGTACAATTTTCGCATTTAGGTCCTAGAATTTTCCTGACAATGTTTCTCTCTTCTTTATCGATGTTCTTTATTTGTGATCTGCTACCAATTATCAGAGTTTCTGATGCATAAAGGGCTTCTGGTTTGAAACTTGAGCAGTAATCAGATACTAGAGAAGTTAAACCTTCACCCGTTATCTAGTCGCAGTAAAGTAGCCGACTTTAGATTCCTATATAACGCTGTTAACGGTTTATATCGTTCTCCTCAACCTGCATCCTTCTTTTCCTTACATGTTCCAACTCACAAAACCAGGACTAATCCGCCCCTTCATATTCCGTATTCCCGCCTCTCTCTCGTTCAAAGAAGTTTATTTATCCGCATACCAACCCTCCTTAACTCTCTATCTTCTGACAGGAACTTGGACGTTTTTTCTTCGTATGCCTCCTTTAATCGAATCTTCCTTAACTTAACCTAGTTCATTTTCTTCATATTCCTTTTTTTCTCTTCTCATTGCTGTCCTCTCTTTTGTGCATAATGTAATATTTATTTATTTATTTATTTATTTATTTATTTATTTTTTGCTGAACTATACCATTACTTAAGTGTTATATCTGTGTTTATCTTACTGTGCCTACCTATAAGTTTTTCTCTTCGTTTTACGTTCAATCTTCAATTTTTCTCGTTGTTTCTTTAGCCTTTATGTTTTGCTGTTATTTGTTATGTCTCTACAGTTATTTTGTTAGTTTTTAATTTTTTCCTCTATTTTTATCGTTAGATGTTTTTTCGTCCTTGTTCTTCCACTTATTTTTTTATGTTTGCCTTGTGATACTCCATTGTAAATATGTTTTTCATTGCGGAACTCTGTAATTCGGCTTCTCGCTGTTTCAATTTCCCAAATAAAAAAAATAAATTAAAAAAACTGTGTTGAAGTGTCGTAATTTTTCGTTTTGTTGTACATATTTTTTGTTGCAACTACTCCAGACAATGTTGTATTCCTTTTTGTAATTTTGTAATTCTTTGATTGTTTGCTGATTTATTCCGTTTCGTTGTATAATTTCGCCTAGGTATTTGAATTTATCTACTTTGGAGATTTTACCATATGTAGTAATGACGGGATGGTTGTTAAATCCTTATTTTGTACCTTCCATATACCTTGTCTTTCCATATGACATTTTCAGACCTGTTTCTGCCGCTATTGTTATTATTATTATTATTATTTCAACCGTTCACATCCTTGACATTTAATTCTCTTAATTTTTCCCCAGTATTTCCTCATTCGCTTTCTGTGAGCCTCTTTTCTTTCATCAGGCCACTTCTTGCCTGTTCACAACTTCGGTTTTTCTTGGAATCGCTGGTAAGTTCGAACTTCCTTCAGGAGAGAAATACGTTCCTGGATGTTTTCATGAGTGATCCCTATTTCTTGAAGGTCTTTTTCAACTTCGGTGCCGGGCTGAGTGGCTCTAACGTTTGAGGCGCTGGCCTTCTGACGCCAACTTGGCAGGTTCGATCCTGGCTCATTCCGCTGGTGTTTGAAGGTGCTCAAATACGTCAGCTCGTGTTGGTAGATTTACGGGCACGTAAAAGAACTCCCGTGGGACTAAATTCCGGCACCTCGGCGTCTCCGAAAACCGAAAAAAATTGTTAGTGGTGCGTAAAGCAAATAACATTATTCTTTCAACTTCGGTGAACCAGGGTCCCTTGATCTTCTTGGTTACAAAGACTGAAAAGATCCGGTTCGTCAATATCTGCGAGCTCATACGTGTTATGTGACCATAAAAAATCCTCCGTTTCCGAATGGTGTCCGTTAACCATTGCATATGCAGGCACAGTTCACTGTTATGTCGTCTCCTGTACCCACCATTTTTTCTGATTGGTCCTGGGATCTTTCTCTGGATTTTTCTTTGTTTAGCTTCTAACTTTTCAATTAGAGGCTTCCTGTTTAATGCACGGCATTCTCCTCATACAGGAGCTTTGGAGAATGACTGAACAATGATGTCTAAACTTCGCGTTGATGCACACTGATCTTTTGTTGCAGATATCTCTAGTTAGCTGCTACGCCACTTCTATCTTGTTGATCCTAGATGTGAATGCTAGTTTCTAAGAGTCGTTATCTACTATCCACTCGCCTAAGTACTTAAACGTTTCTGCTCGTTTTATTTTCCCGTGTTTTACGATTAACTATCTAGGAAGTGGCTTGATATTAGTTATAAACTCCGGATTTTCAAAAGAAATCTGGAGGCCACCCTTTACTGATTGAGTCTTAAACTGGCTGATTTGTTTGACAGCAGTATCTAGATAATTAGAGAATATCGCAAGATCATCTGCAAAAGCTGGGTAATCTATTATCAGGCCAGTTCTCTTGTATCCTAAGTCCTTTCTCTTCACGCCATTTGCGAATGATTTTTCTCCAGTACGCAGTTGAAGAGTAGATTTTGTCTTGATTTCGAAGATATCCGAAATCTTTCCCCTGAATTTCACACTACATGTTGTGTTGGTTAGTGTGTGTTGTATAATTGCTCTCATTTTGTTGTCTGAACCCATCTCCTTTAGAATTTGGACGAGTGTGTGTTGATCTATTATTATTATTTATTTTTATTTACGAAATGACCACTTAGGATCACGCTACAATTTCATTTCTTCTTTGTCTGAAGTTTGCTCTTTCTCCATTACTCCTTCATATGGGCGCTGTTTTGTTTATTCTGTTCGTCCTTCCAGGCTCTTCCCATTTTTGCATTTCTTTCGACTTGGAACCCTTCCAAATTTTGTATCACGGTCCGAAATGTTTTCCTGTATAACATCTGAACTTCTCTAGATCTTTACTAACTTCCTTAATCCATGCCTTCTTGTTACGCAGGTAGTCTGGTTTTGTCCATTATGTACAAATGTCCGAAAAATGGAAACCTCCTCTTTTTAATGGTCTCGGAAATTTTCTCCACATTTTTGTAGACTTCATTGTTGTTCCAAAGTTTTCAGCCGGTTTCAGTCTGGATTGGGCCCAAGATATTCCGTATTCTTCTTCTTTCTAGGATCTCCAGCTTCTACAACTTGTAATTCATTGAGATGCATTCGCTGGCATACAGGCATTCTGTTATTATTATTGTTCTTATATTTAGATCCATATCGTGTAGAATCAATTCTCTTTTAATATCCCGTGAAAATAAACTACTATAATTGAAAAGTCGGCTTTACCGTCCGGGGGTAGCGCGCCTGTCTGTCAGTCTAAAGACCCGGCTTCAGTTCCCGCCCTGGTGAGAGATTCTTTTTACCTGGATTTGAGGGCTGTTTCCAGGTCTACTGAGTCAGTGTGTTTACAGTGCCAGTGAGATGGTGACTCCGGTATAGAAAGCCAAGAGTAACGGCCGTGAGGACTCGTCGTGCTGACCAGGCGTCACCTTGTAATCTGAAGGCCTTCGAGGAGAGCAATACTCGTCACCTTTAGGCCATGGCCCTTCAGGGCATTAGAGTATGGTATTTATTTTTGTTTTGTGTTATCGAATCAGCTCCTGCTTAGTTGTTCTAAGAATGGAGGATTTCTGCTTCTAGCTCATCACAGTTCAATAAACTGATAACTGGAGAACATTCCATCTTCCCTTTGTTTGCTAATCTAATCCGATGGCTTTGTGTAGAGCAGCCGCGTACAATAGTAATGCTAATACTGTTATTGATAACACAACTGCGCTTTAATGCGACGGAGAATAATGTGTAATATTACTTCTCGTATACGAGCGCAGTGAGTCCAGTTCGAATTTACAACGAATAACCCGCGAATATTTCCATTTCAATTCGTTCTTGTTCGTTAATTTTCAGTCTCTGTCATGCGATCATAGAAATGGAATAATTATTCTATATCGGAGTAATACACTCATACCAGCCAGTTACCTCTCAGCGGTACAAATTCTATTTCAGCTTTCGACATCTGAGGTAAAAATCAATCTTTCAGTAGCAGAACAACGAACTTTTGAAATCCAACTAAAAATGAAATGATACCTAGTTCTGATGGACATGGCGTATTATTTGCAGAAAAAGAATGGATTTCAATATTTATGTACAGTATTGCATGGGGAGGCTCTTTCGGAGAGGATTTTAGACACTGATAATTAGAGCCCGGATTTTTATGCATTAATTGGTTAGAATGGAAACTTACTGAAGCGAGCAGCACGTGTAGTCTACCTTCACAACGAATATGCTATGGGGTTTGCATAAAACTTAGGAATACGGCCCTTCAGAACCCCCTATAATTTATGTTACTCTTGCTACATTATGGAAGAGCGGGTGGCTGACACTTCCTACTAACCAATTAGTTTGCAATCTAACCTGTTACTGCATAAAAATCCGGGCTTTACTGATACGTTGGAGGCTCAAGTATCAGCTAACCGTTATACAGTAAGGTATTGTGAGTTGCATACATTTTAGGGGTTCTGGTCAGGGAGTAATGGAGTAGTCCTTAGCCGGGCGAAACGGGACCACACCTTGACAGCGGCAGCGGCACCACGACCGGCTGGGGAGCAGTGTGAGCTAGTTGCTATAGTCACAAGATGTTTGTATTCACCTAGTGAATTACCTGTGACATGCTGCGTGATGTAACCGTTGTTTGTCATGGATGTTTGGGTGCAACAATGGAAGTGACGAGAACAGAAATTTTTTCTTGTCGTAGGCTAGTACTATCGAGCGTAGACAAACATGTTTATTTTTTCATGGAAAGAACGTCATTGTTTTAAAATATGGATTGGTGTAGGTTCCCTAATAATCCATACCGTCATGTCTTGTTGACGAAGACATATAAGAGGAAGAACTGAACACCTGGTGTTAATAATGTTATATTTACGGAGCACGTTAGCCCTAATCAAGTGAGACTGTGGGAGAATGCCCTCCCGAACGTATTCCCTGCCTCTCGCAGCTATGTACAGCCACCACCGCCTAAAATAATTATCACTTGAGGACTAAAATTAAGACAGTGGCTGATATGCATTATATTTCCCTTTGGATGGCATAAATAATATTGGTTTGTAGAAAAGGAAGGAACCACGATCCAGGGATGTTGATACACTCGAGCCAAGTAGTATGGTATTAAAGGAGGCTATTAATACTCTTTAGGTGCAAAAAGAATAGCTTTTAAAACAATAGACTATACTCCTGTTATAGTTTGGTAGTCCCGTTTTAACCGATACTCTAGTTTGTTTATTCAGCGTGTTCAATCTCTGGACGAGGAAGATGGAGAAAACTTTGAACATGCACAGTGTCAAAAGAAAGAAGAGAAAATGTAATTGATAATTAGGAAAATGAGGACTTCGTTGAGACGTACGAGAATAATCATTAGAAATTTACGTAGAAGGAATGCTAAGATGAAAAAAAAAAGAAAGCGACAACTATGAAAACTTTATTTCACGACTTGAAATCAAAACGGTTAATTACAAATGAGTGCGCTTTCAGCTTACTGATATATCAGCCGTTCGACTAAGACACTTATTCAGAGTGTAAAATGAAAAGATCCAGACAACATTTCACCAAATTTACGCAGTTCAAAGGACAGTAATGCTCAAAGTTGGACTATGATTGCAATGCTTGTTTTTATCAATTTGTGGTCTGTGACCGGTTTTAGTTTGATCAAAAAGTACAGTACCGAGCTCGATAGCTGTAGTCGCTTAAGTGCGGCCAGTATCCAGTATTCGGGAGATAGTAGGTTCGAACCCCACTGTCGGCAGCCCTGAAAATGGCTTTCTGTGGTTTCCTATTTTCACACCAGGAAAATGTTGGGGCTGTACCTTAATTAAGGCCACGGCCGCTTCCTTCCCACTCCTAGCCCTTCCCTGTCCCATCGTCGCCATAAGGCCTATCTGTGTCGGTGCGACATAAAAGAAGTAGCAATAATAAATAAAAAAGTACAGTTGTATATGTTACAATTTTTGTTTACAGTGTATTATATTATAATTAGGTGCCCTGTTCTTGAATAGGAAGAAAACACAATTTTAACCACATTTATTCCTCATTCAGTAGTGCACAATTGTGCCGAATTGGCGTGGCCTCAAGAGCTTCCCCACCCTGGGAAGGGGGCCCACTTTCTCCACAGGCTAGCAGTGGTGAGGGGCCACTTCATTACTCTTCTCCCTCCCTGGTTCTGATACTTCAGATCACTAATATTTATGCAAAACTCACTGCATAACTGTTGTCCGGATAGAGAACAGTTACTCCTTGATTAAATACGTTTGCATTCCAACCTATTCATGCCTAAAAAAGCTTTTCCTACTAATGACGTAGAAAAATTAGTGGAAGGCTTCTGACCCTTCGCACTCAGCCCTGCGCTAAAAATAACGCTTCCCTTCCATTTTAAGAATACATCATACATCTTCACAAAAGATTGTTATGTTATAATTCCCAGGGTCTCTCATATAAACTCAGACCGCACGCACGGAGTTTGTACTTTGCGCTACGGCAGCTGTAGTATGGGAGGCGCGCGCATAGTTCTCGTCCCTGCAAGCAGCCTGCACGTGTTCGACCTGGCAAGCATCAGTCGCCAGTCTGAATCTCAGCTGTTAACATGGTGAGACAGTTATCATTGCAACGCCGTATTTTCGTATGTAAAAGTTCTGCCTTCATCTTAATGGTCGTGTGAACAGTCACTGGTGTGCAGAAAATCCTAATGCTGTTTATGAAGTCCCTCATTATGGTAGGAAGATTGGTGTTTGGTGTGCTCTTAGTGCAAGACGAATAATTAGGCCTATGTTTTTCGGGACGACAGCCAAGATGACATTTTGACGCCATTCTTCCATCAGTTAACGGAAGAAGAAAAATCGCGTGGGTGGTTTCAACAAGATTCAGCCCGTGCTCATACAGCAAAAGATTCCCTTCTTATAATCTAGGATGTGTTTGCAGACAGTGCTGGTCTATTTCTCCCCTCGTTCTCCAGATCTAACAGTGTGTGATTTTTACTTGTGGTGTAAACTGAAAGAAAAAGTGTATCGAACTGAGGAACTGAAAGAAAACATTACAAATAAAGTCAGACTATAATGTCTCCGAATGATCATTGCATAATTGTAGAAAACTTACTCGTGAACAGTCGATATTTTGTTCTGAAGACGCGAAACGAAGTTCTCTGTGAAACGTAAAGTGCTTCAGCTTGTTTCTTGACACGGCATAAGCCCTAAAGCTCATAACATGTCTACAAGTACGGGCCGTGAATGCATCAATGTTAATATCATTCCATAATGTTTGTTGCAACGGTCCACTAACGAATTAAATTAACTGACCACAAAATATTCACAGAGACATCTACTTCACCATTAATACACAACCTGCCACACATACTCCTCCGTGTCCGATATAGCTCTCATAAATACTTCAATGAAAACGCACAGGAAATACGCCCCTTCGATTGGATATATCTTTCCTACCACCCGAAATAGCAAGGAAAAGTCTCGTTTGTTCTCGAATTTCGCTCAGTGATTCAGAACGGACACGCATGTTCACGGTACATACAGTATAAGGAGGACCTTTTGATCCAGATAGTGTTGTAAAGGTGTGTTTATAGGAGAAATTACACCTTTGTGTCTCCAATACTCATGACATTCGATAATATTCAACTACTGCAATCCATGTGAACGATATATTTATTTTTAATAGTGGAAACAGCCTTTGTACAGACTCCTCAATTAACATGGATCCATTTACTGTAAGTAGTTTGGCCTATGCCGACGCCTTGGTTGACTTCCAATCGGACTAGGGCAGTCGTTTGTATTACAGGTATGTTGACGGGGATACACGTCATTAAGATACTAAGGAATAGTTTATTATCTGGTAGTTTTCCACTTCATTAACAAGATAACGATAGATAATGAACAACACAACATGTTATACGATATTACGTCGTACTCGTAAACACTTCAAGTACTGCAGCATGTGTTCTTCAGCATGACAACGACAATTAATGCGTTGTCGTGCTCAGACAACTAGAGTATGGTTCCAGTGTATGGGACCCTCACCAGGATTACCTGATTCAAGAACTGGAAAAAATCCAAAGAAAAGCAGCTCGATTTGTTCTGGGTGATTTCCGACAAAAGAATAGCGTTACAAAAATGTTGCAATGTTTGGGTTGGGAAGAATTGAGAGGAAGAAGAATAGCTGCTCGACTAAGTGGTATGTTCCGAGCTGTCAGCGGAGAGATGGCGTGGAGTGACATTAGTAGACAAATAGGTTTGAATGGCGTTTATAAAAGTAGGAAAGATCACGATATGAAGATAAAGTTGGAATTCAAGAGGACAAACTGGGGCAAATATTCATTTATAGGAAGGGGAGTTAGGGATTGGAATAACTTACCAAGGGAGATGTTCAATAAATTTCCAATTTCTTTGAAATCATTTCGGAAAAGGCTAGGAAAGCAACAGATAGGGAATCTGCCACCTAGGCGACTGCCCTAAATGCAGATCAGTATTGATTGATTGATTGATTGAGACGGTGGTATTTGAAGGTGTTCAAATACGTCAGCCTCGTGTCGGTAGATTTGCTGGCATGTAAAAGAACTCCCGCGGGACTAAATTACGCCACGTCGTCGTCTCCCAAAACCATAAAAGTTAGTGCAACGTAAACCAAATAACATATTATATATGTAAATAGAAACTCACTGACTTTCCAGACATTCTGGATTGCCATAAGGACAAAGTTTAACCAAATAAAAAATAACAAAATTAAGTTTGTATAATTAATAACACAATATACAATCTACAGCATGAAACATTGGGAAATAAAAAACAAAACTAAAGAACAATGCATTTAGGGTTATTAAAAGAACTGCTATGAATACAGATTTGATTTTAAAACTGATAAAGATCCTCGTAAATTAGTGATATTTAAGAGAGTGATTCTGGACTTCTGCAAACCAAATCTGCTCCAGAAATTCATAAGAAACCTACTTATAATACCACGTGCCCCTACCATAAAACCCAATACTTCCACCTCCTCTAAATGGTACTTTCCCGTGTGAAATTCGATGGTAGATGTTCCTCTTTTCAGCGTTAACCTCCTGAGGATGGCCGGTGTGATGCTCTATTCTGAATGTGGGACCGATTATGTACACCTTTCTTGCTGTCGTGTTGAAAGGCTATCATGACAATACTTCTGGTGCTCCCGCTTGTTTTCACGCGTGAACTTCCTCGTAAATGGTATAACCCTTCCCACGAAACTCTTCGGCAATGAATAATATTATTTTATGATGGCGAGCGTTTCTTAATGTATCACCATACGGGCAGTTTCCCAGGACGTGAGCCAGCGTTTCATTCTCTCTGCCACATCTGGGACAGAGGCTGCCGCATTGATAATCTACTGGTGATACAAGAGTGTTGCCCAGTGTGGTAGCCTTCAACTCTCAGAACCTTGGGTTCGATTCCTGGTTGCGCATACGATTTTATCCACGTTCAATTAGTTCCTCTAATTCTGGTGTTGGGTGCTTGTGATGGAATTAATACAAATCTTCATATACACGCAATATATTGCACTACTAATTACTCCACATGGAGTTGGCGTTAGGAAGGGCATATGGCCGTAAACTGAGCTCAATATACCATTTTTCTTAACCCAGATATCTATAAGAAAGACCAAGAAAAAAATAAACACCAAAGCTGGGAATTATTTTAGCCAGCTGAAAATCAGCACTGCTATTTAAGATAAAAGGTAGCGGTACTCACCGTCTTCTCCTCCAAAGGTGCTGATTATACCATGCCCCACTCAAAAGAAATGTTCACTTCCATCTTTTTTTCTGGTCCTAAACCTGTAAAATCTTGCCACACGTTACAACAGCAGCGTAGCCAACATCAGCCGATGGAGAGAGAGGGGAAGGTTTGATGTAGTTTGATGATAGATTGTAATGGAAATGTTTGTTCATGTGTGGTGCGCGCATGCAAGACTTGTCATTATTGTGTTGATATTGCAGTACACTACAGGGTCTCACATTAAAATACAGAGCAAGAACAATACGATGAAACACTACAGTTTTACAGCGAATGATATGTTCAGTTTACAATCTAAATTCGAAAATTCGAGGCTTCTTAGAAAATAGATTCAAAAGATTTGTTGGTTCTCAGAATGTTTATTTAGTTTGTTGTTTATTGTCAGATTCTCTTTATTGTATTTTTGTAAAATTTCCAATTGGTGGGGGGGGGGGAGTTTCTAACCCCTGGTAATCCCTCCTTAGTTACGCCCCTTCCTTACAACCTAGCATTTTATTTTTCCACATAAATCCATTCGTTTCTCTGGAATATATTTTTTCTGAGTTGATGTCCAACAAACGGGCCGATCACCCAGAATTGTTTCCTCAGTAAATCTATTGGTACTTGCAATGTTTTCTTCACATTCACTTCATTCGCTTTTCGCAGGTTCAAGAGATACTTCGAAAGAATCGTCGTACTTTCTTTTATTGCACCCCGGTACAGAATAGTTATTTTAATCATTTCACTTCTGTAACCAGTGAACCCCGTGCACTCCTTGTTATATAACTACGAGCTCACTTGCCACAGCAGCACAAAACAAGTGTGTCCCTTTTCCCTCCACTTGCAAGAACAGCATCGTATCGAGGTAGCTCCTTTGTTCGTTCTGCTCGGCTATGGAATGAGCTCTCACCGTGGACAAAAGAACTACCTGCTGAAATTTTTTATAAAGAGGTACAAAGAATGTACATATAACGAAACCTTCTGTACATTACATGATTTTCTACTATGTGAATGTTCAGTATGCGTGGGAGGACGGATGAAAGTTCAAGTGCTCCCGAGTGAGTAAGACTGCATGTCTGAATGAGCCGGTGTAGCTGAAGTATATGTGATGATTGAAGATAGAGAGTGTGTGTGAGTAGAATTACTTGAATGTTGAAAAGGTCTTGTGAATATTATGTAAATGATACATCTATGTAAACAGGGTAACTGTTTATGAGCACATTCTGTAGACTATAATTGTAATTATTTGATATTATAATTTTAAGTTGGAATGGAGGCACATTCGTATGTGTAAGGCTATGTCCTTTCTCCATTCACCATTCCTGAATAGTATCTAAGATTTGTGGAAAGTAATTAATTAAATAATAATCAATGCATGTAAAATACAGTTGGCTGCTCGAAGTTGGAAAAGATCTTCAGGAAGTAGGCATCGCAGATGACATTGTGTTAGAAAGATCTAAGTTCAGAAAATTAGTCGACAATCACCACTTTAAAAACCATCCAACCACTACTACCAACAAGACCTGGTCGGAAGATCGCAAGAAAAGCCACAGCGAGAAGATGAAGAGATTCTGGGAGAAGAAAAAAAGACAACGATATCAGTGAAATAAGTTCAATTAATCTCCTTAGTTGGGCATAACAAAGAAGGAAAGATACCGGGCGGGTTGGCCATGCGGTCAGGGGCGCTCAGCTGTGTGCTTGCATCCGAGAGATAGTGGGTTCGAACCCCACTGTCGGCACCACTGAAGATGGTTTTTCGTGGTTTCCCATCTTCGCATCAGGCAAATGCTGGGACTATACCTTAATTAAGGCCACGTCCACTTCTTCCCTCTCCTAGGCCTTTCCTATCCCATCGTCGCCATAACACTTATATGTGCCGGTGCGATGTAAAGCCAAAATAAAAAATAACGCTTTTGAAATTATTTATAAATCAAGGAACAGTTAAATATTAATGTACATTAACCCCTGATTAACTATGACGGTTAGCTATTTACTAGCTGGTTGCTGCTACGCTTTGTTAATGGCACTTCGTGTAATACGGATAGAGTTAGAGTGAAAATGAAAACCTACAATCTGTTTTCCAGTCTTTGACCGGGTCAGGGATGTAATGAATGGACCAGATATAGGCTATTATTACAATGGGGTCGCCACTCCCAAGGTGATATTGATGACTGATAAATTATATGAAGTGATAATGGAGAGTGTTGCTGGAATGAAAGATGATAGGGAAAACCGGAGTACCCGGAGAAAAACCTGTCCCACCTCCGCTTTGTCCAGCACAAATCTCACATGGAGTGACCGGGATCTGAACCACGGTGTCCAGCGGTGAGAGGCCGATGCGCTGCCGTCTGAGCTACGGAGGCTCCAGAGTTAGAGTGTCCTTGACAAAAATAGTTTCTTTACAGAAGGATGAGAAAATCAACCCCTTTCTATATTGTATGCCAGTAATCAAAAGTGTGGAAGGTTAAGTAAGATCAAGACCAAGATTATCTCTTCCTTTTCCTTTAACTCCGAACTGACGACACGAAATGGTTAGTAGGACAAGAACTTTAGAACGGCGGTTTGCAGATACTCCAGTTGTGTGATTGCACGCTATATTTAGAGAAACGTAACTGAAGCGGACGAACAAGCTTGATTTTAATCCTTTAGCCAACACTTCATAGCGAAATCTGATAGCAGTATTCCGAATAATATCTAATTCATTTCTTTTGTTTGCTTCGAGGAAAAGGTGCTGGTATTGAGTACCGGCACAAACAAAAAAAAAGCTGGTTATACCTTTGTTATAGATCAAGTGAAGTACAATGTAATTGTAAGCACTGTTCTAGTACTGGTTTGTAATAAGGAGAACATTTCCAATTCGATCTGAGGTTGAGCATGTTTTAGTGATTCCACCGATAATTGACCGTGACCGACACAGAGCGGCTCAGAGGTAGCGACCTGGTTTTGTGGTCTTGGATCTAAAGTGCAAGCGCGCGTAACAGTAGGCAGCATTATGACATCACCGCTTGCAGCTGCACATCGATACCCTTCAACTAGCCTGCAGGAGTGGGGCGGCAATTCATTCTTCAGCGGAGTGATGCCGGTTGCCTGTACACAACTCTGCTGTGGGCGCGGAATACTTTAATTGTTTACGAGGTAGGCTGCAACAAATTCCACCGAGGAGTGAGGAGGGTTGCCTGTACACAAAATAAGAAGGAGTGATGCTGTAACTAATTCTAGTGCGGAGTAACGCAAGATGGAGAGCCTCCGTGGCTCAGGTGGCAGCGCGCCGGACTCTCACCACTGGGTTTCGTGGTTCAGATCCCGGTCACACCATGTGAGATTTGTTCTGGACAGGTTTTACTCCGTTTTTTAAATATTTTTATTATGACCTACGACCTCCGGAGAGGCCTGGTACAGGCGACCTGCGCGGCTATGAGGATGGGGCCCTACCTGTTATAAAGACGGCATGCAAACCCCGCCATCGAGAAATCGGGATGAACCTTATTAAGGTTAAAATCCGAGACCCGACCGGAATCGAACCCGAGATCCCCTGGATCAAAGGCCAGAACGTTAACCATTTAGCCATAAAGCCAGACGGTACTCCGCTTTTCCCCGCCATCTTTCATTCCAGCAACACTCTCCAATATCATTTCATTTCAACTGTCAGTCATTAATCATTGCCCCAGAGGAGTGCGACAGGTTTCAGCAGTCAGCACATTCTACATCCTCGCCGCTAGATGGGGACTTCATTTATTTCATTCTTGACCCGGTCGAATGGCTGGAAAAAGGCTGTGGATTTTCATTTTCAGTAATGAAAGGTGTCTGCATACAACATAGCGGTACGCACACTGGACACCGAATAAGTAAATAATAGCACAGAGGATTAGCTGCAACTAATTGTACTGCGGAGTAAAGCAGGTTGCCTGTATATTATCACGGTGCGTAGAGTGGATACGGAATACGGTAATAATTATTATAAAGGTGAAACCAAATTCGTGTCTTCATCCCGTGCAACTCTTTTCAGGCACATCCCCAATGGAGCTGACCTGCGTGTTCTATTTTTTATCCACGTACCAGCCCTCATGCTGTTGTTTAATCTTTGGCAGTACCACGAATCGAACCCTGATCTCCGAGGACGACAGCTAATATTTCTAACAGTTTCACTACGGATGACGACATTATGACGGTTGGAAGCTGCTACTAATTTTACAGTGGAATAAACCACACACAAAACAGCGGTGCGTGCACTGGACACTGAGTAGGAAGAAGTTGCAACTAATTCTACAACGGAGTTATGGGGGTTGTCTATGTTCCCCACTGCAATGTGTACAATGGGCACGGATTACTTTTATAATAAAGATTTTACTGCAGCCAATGGCCGGATTACTTTTATGGTTTAAGGGATAGCGTGCTACCTATTCTACACTGGAGTTATGCAGGCTGCCTATATACAACATGAGACCGAGAGATGTTTAGAAACACAGACATTGAAGGAAAAACTTGAAATGATCAGTATTACGTACTAAGCGAACACTTAAGAAGGAAATTTACCGAAGAAATATATGTACAGACACGCCACCACTATGATTTTCTTTATATAGATACTGGAAGGGAGAAAGAAAATATCTCAAAAGATAACTTCCCTTAGTCAAGGGTTAGCATGAGCCACAGCTTAATAATTAGTTTAATGGTGGAACAGTCATTCATAAAAGTGTTGATTTAAGATAAATGAGAAATCTAAAGGCAGCTACCCCGAACTTGTAATTTTGTTTTACAAAAATAACCTTGTTACTAAAATATTTTAAATTCCTTAAGAATCCTCGAAAACGTAGAGATGCAAGAAATGTGTTCCATTAGGAGTTCTTCAACACGATCCGGGAAGCCAAGCAATACGGCTGAAGATGTTGTGTCACTCAGTACGTAGCACTGTAAGATCTGCACACCACCTGGTCGGGAAGCATTCATCTTGGATGGCTCTGCATGGGCCGCGTTCTTTAAAAAGAATAACCTGGCATTATGTCTAGTGAAAACGGACAGGAGCATTTGAGGATCTTGAAGAAGGACCGTTTCCTGACAAATATGAAATAACTCATTGGATTTATTTATGGGACCACGTCGAAAAATCCTTCGTTTCAGACTGCGTATCGATGGAATTGTGGCGCGACAGCTGCTCAAGCTGACCTTCGTGTTATAGGATATTAACGGAGACTTCATAAATGTCCATGGGAAGAGTTTTGACTGGAGTCATCTGAAAATTTGCCTGACGCAAATGGATGGATGGACAGACAATGTTACCTATCAACCGTGCAGGATATATGGCTGGAGGTGATCTGAAATTAGCACTCGTTGATGGATGCCCATGAGCGAGAGGCATATTAATGATCGTTTGATATTCGCAATGGGAAATGTGGTTTCTTTTTTGAGAACAGTGTTCTGTCTCACATAGGAGGGAAATCTTACGTGTGTAATTTCAAACTTCAACGAGTTTGTCACTTGATTTCTGAAGTAACAGGTGAAGTAACGTGGTGCACTGTTTGGAAGCCCTTGTGATGACTTCCCGAACTTCTAAGGCTACTTAGGGAGAGAGGTGGCATTCCCTGCGGACGTGATACTCTGAGACGGGAGCACTCCCATTATGCCAGCACGTAACACATCGTGGAAGATGGAGAACTCTTGCTTCGTTTTAACTGTAAGTGCCAGAGGTGTGGCGGAGAAAACCATTTTTCTGTAAAAATAAGTGATGTGCTATGTATTCAGCATTGGCACACACGTCCGAAAAGAACTTGGGCCAGTATAATCTACCTTAACATCTCCGCAAAAGAAACGAATTTATTAACTATACAATGTTGTGTCAAACAATATATTTTACGGAACATCGAAGAGTACGGTCAATGGTCATATGACATTTCATTGGAAGCCAGTTGTTTTAGTGTTATCTATTAGAATGGAATACTCCCAAACTCTGGTTTCGGATCGCCAGGAATTGGGGAGAGAGTGATAATTTATTGCGCTCTGAATTATTTGTGGTACATGCATGATTTTGTTGTTACAATTATTTGTCTGTTACTATGTTATATGTTACAATTACGCTTAGCAGTGTTATATACTCTAGGACAGAGATGCTCAGCTGGGTGCACGTTGAGGCTAGCCCAGTGCGGCCGGGCTGGCGTGACGTAAATGCGGGCAGCTTACGTAGCAAGCATACGTCACAGTGGAGCGAGAGAAGTGGAGCAGTGACGTCATATTGTGACTACTGAGCTCTCCTCCACTACTCAGAGTACTGCTGACTGGGGTACAGTACAGTATAATCGCAAGAAAACAAGGATACGGCTTGATCTTGCACAGTATTGTAGTGTTATGCGACTTTTTCTGTTCCCCGAATTTCTGAAAATAGTTCTTCGATGATGATAATAGCGAGAGCCGTGCTGAATGGCTCATTCGGTTGAAGCGCTCGCCTTGTGACTCCCAAGGTTCGATCCTGGCTCAGTCCGGTGGTTTTGAAGGTGCTTGTGTCGGTAGATTTACTGGCACGTAAAAGAACTCCTGCTGGACTAAATTCTGGTACCTCGGCGTCTCCGAAAACCGTAAAAAGTAGTTAGTGGGACGCAAAGCAAATAGCATTATTATTACAATATTTGAGGTTTATTGTACCCGGTCAAAATACAGGAACTGCAATGAACAGAAATGACTTATTTCTTACAACGCAAATTGAAAGTGACGTGGATTTCTGCCTTATTTCTTTCATTATTTGAAAGGTGCGACCGAACAACGGGACAAGCGTTCACTAAGCACTTTTTGCAGTAGAGGCGATAGTAAATAGGTGAAAGACTTTCGCTCATGCTGCTTCCACCGAGCACTGACTGTACACGTGCCTCGTTGTTCCATTCTACTTCGGGTTGTAAAACAAGGTTTGAGAAGCACGATCGAACATGCTAGACTGTAAAACGTTTCATTTATTTTAATGACAGATTTTGAGCCTCGTGAAGCGTCATATGATAAGACAAATGTCTGTCTGCCTGTCTGTTAGGTCATCAGCCCAGAGGCCGGTTGGATCCTCAAATAGCACCACCGAAGGCTATGCAGTTATAGGCAAACCGCAAAAACCAATGGCAGAGCCCAAATGAGGCGTACTAGGCAAGATGAGGAGTGAGGTAGTTTGCCATTGCTTTCCTCACTGCAGCACGACTGATCCTATGAGCAACACCTTTCATAACACACAGACACTAGTTGTGCTCCGAGTGTCATTACTCAGCACCACTCATACCCAAGCAGCTTCCATATTGTCACAGGAGACTGGGACTTTGGTGGAAGCTACACTTTACTCTGGCCTGTGCCAAGAGACGGATACAAAAATACTGCATACATCAAGAAATGGCAACAGGCGGGATAAGACAAATATAACTCATGATTTCTTTGTACGTGTCCATTTCTGCTAATGGGAGAAATGTAGCTTGATCTGTGTGTATGTAAATGGAAGAAATAATATACTAACATAAGAACGTTTTTTAGTAAAGTACGTAAGTAACCATTGAGTTTATGAGTTGTTATATTCGATATGTACCGTAACAAGTAGATGTAGAACAAGTTACCATAATAGGCGTAATTTTATAAGGAACTTCAACACCTTTCATCGTTTCCTTTGATTGCAAGCCCATTCAGAAGGAATGATAGATCTTTTACGTGTTTTATTTAGTCGTCCTCATCAGATATACCTGGGCATCGAACAGGAATGAGCTGAATGAAGACTTAGAAAGCACACAAAGACGTGTTAGAACTGGGAAGGAAGAAAAGACAAGACTCGTTAGCGGGGACTGCATGAAAACACAAAATACAGCTCGTTCTACTTAATCGAGTCTGTCTCGCTTTCTAGTGGATTTCCCCTTTACGTTAGAAGAGACCTCAGTTTCGACTTTCCACTGAAATTTCTACTTTGTTCAAATTGGCGCTTGTCCCGTTGTTTGTCCGCATCCTTCATTTTTCTTATGAAATGGAAAAGCACACATTGTGTAAGAAGGCAAACTTATTCGCTACAGAGCTTTGTTAGAGAACAAGGCACTCCAGAGCGTGTTAACAACTGCACAATTTTTCACACCATCGGAACATACAATCATGGTTTGTTTCGTGAAAAATAGGTACAACACATGCCTTATGATAGAAACCATGGACCGCTGCGCGAGTCACTGTATGTCTTAGATCGAATGGGTTTTGGCACCAATTGTCTGTTGTCATTGCGTCCGTTATATAAAAGTCACTCCAAATTTCTGTCTTCTTCAATTTTTAATTCATGTAACAGCTTTGTAGACTGTAGAGTTATAGTATGTTCTAGGTCTTCAATGAAGACAAGTTCTCGAGTCAGTTCATATACAAGTCTTGACTGTATGTGTTTGGATACACATAACGCTCTTTTACGGAAAATTGCTGTCACCCTTTCTTTCTCTCTTAAGTATTTTTTCAGGAAGGTCCATATGATTTCAATGCTGTATGTGACGATTGGTGTAAGTTTTAGATGGAAAAGTTTGAAGGCTGTTTTGATCGATAGCTGAGTAGGATGATCTATGCTTTTTATTGCTATTATTGCTGTCAGAGTCCTTTCTTTTATGTGAGCTGTAAATGTAGTCCCAGTTGTCTACAAAGTCATTCCGAGATACTTGAACGTATTTACTAATATTAGAGGTGAGCTTTCGTAACTGAGCCTTCCTCTCCTTCTAAAATCCATGACTACTGTTTTCTGTTCATTAATTTCTAATTTTTTTTCTCGGGGCCATTTTGACAGGTTGATGATTGCGTTCTGAAGTTCATCTCGGCGTGGCGACGTAATTACCATATCTTCCGCGTATAGGTAAATTCTAACTTGATTCTCAGCGACTGCTTCTGTTACATCACGTGTTAGTACATTGAAAGGAATTGGACTTAAAGGATCCCCATGAAGGACCCCTACAGTCTGAAGGATTTGCTCTGATTTTGCTAAATTGTCGCATATTCTTACACAGTTTTCTGATAATATATTTTTATCAGTTTTTAAAAAAGCTCGCACCGTTCATTTTCTGCCTCCATTTCAAACTCGGATATCTCCGCAGTAATCGAAGTGTCCGGGAGAAGTTCGCCCAACCTTAACGGCCAGTGACGTAACCACAACGTCACTGTGTCTAAATAGCGTACGTTCATTGCCTGCCCGCTTATAGTGCTATGCGCCCGTGGGAAGAAATGCTCAGTGTGAGCTCCTCTGGTCTAGGACAACGTGTATCTTATCCGTATTTGTTTGTGTTTGTGCAAGTATTTATTTATATCGTGAGTCTGAATAGAGTTATCATTAGCTTACAATAGATATTATGAATTAACTGTATAAATGAATGAATGAACTGAACACTTACAGCCTACTTGTACCGAACTCCAGCAGTGTTTTCTATTAGAATTGTCCAGATCCCTTCCTGACCAGACTTACTGTTTATAGTACAATGTATCTCCTGGTATGGACTAAATCAAATTTATCACTTTCATTAATTTGTCTCACACCGCACGGCTAGGGTCGCATAGCTAGGAGCTTACATTTGGGAGATGGTGGGTTTAAATTCCATCGTCGACAACACCAAAGGTGGTTTTTCCGTGGTTTCCCGTTTCCACACCAGATAAATGCTGGAGTTGTATCTTAATTAAGGCAACTGCTGCTATCTTCCAAATATTACCCCCTTCCTACTTTCCTGTCACCGAAAACTTTCGATTTGTTTGTACAACGTTAAAATACTTGCAAAAAAGTCTGTCTCATATGTGAGGAAAGGAATTTTAGGCGCTAAATGGTTAGAGTGCAAACGTTTTAAGCCAAGGAGCAAATGTGTTTCCTATCCCCACAACGGGTCTGCAGTGAGATTTGCATAGGGATTAGGGATTTAAACTATCAGAACCCTCTATACGTTATGTAACTCACCGACGTAATTGTAGAACGGATTGCATTCTAACTTATTTGTGCTTAAAAGATCTTTCCCTACATCTACAATCAAGGATTTTGAAAGGTAAGAAAATAAAACAAAAAATATATTGTGGAAACAATACGGATATCAGGCTTATGAAAAGTTCAAAGAAGACAAGTAGATATTACGCCTTGCTTAAATTATGAACTGGGGAAGATAACAAAGAAGGTAATAAAGCCATGGAACCAAACAAACATCAAAATACAACTCCATCACAGGGAGATGGAAATGGAATTACAATTTACGGAGTGCATGGATGCTGAAGAATCAATCAAGTTACAAAACAGTCAATGCGGAAGCAATCCCACACTACTCTAACACAAATTAGCTTGCATAATTAAGTCCCCAAGGGGCACTTCTAAATGCAGAAAGCAAAACGAAAGTTGAAGGCTGAAAACTGAACATCCGCTCCATCGCAGGGAGTTTTCATTAATTCAGACTCGTAGCCCAAAACGGTAGGAACATAGATAACTTTTTCTCTTGGTAGATGTATGGGAGAAGGATTGTTGGGCTGCGGAAGGGATTTGTATATATGCTTCATTGAATACGAGAAAGTGCCATGGAACAAAGTGTTTCCACTTCTCGTTGAGATAGGTTGCCCACAATGCATCGTTAAGCTGTTATAGAATTTATATAAACATCAAAATGCAGTTATTTGGCTTGGCAACGAACTGACAGACCTCTTACAGGTACTGAAAGGAGTGAGACAAGGCTGTCTGCTCTCACCATTCCTGTTTCATGTCAACACTGAGAAAGTCATCAATGAATCTATACCTAATAAAAATCAAGCTTGAGGTGAAAATAGGGTGCACAACATCAAATTTACTGATGATCAAGGTATAGTTGCGGGTAGTCCAAGAACTTATCGCAAATTTTGCTAGTGAATGAAAAAACCAAAGAATTTAGTATGAAAATGAATATTAATAAAACAAAAGTCCTGATGTTTAGTAGTAACCGACGTCCATTGCACGTGATGATCAGTGGTGAGCCTGTACAACAGGGAACACAGTTTAAATACCTTACAGATCATAACATAAAATAAATAAAAACACAAATAGCAATATTAAAGCAAGTCTTCACAGATAAAGAATCCTTGTATATCAGGAAACAGTCCCCCACCTTACGTAAAAGAATAATGAAATCTAATGTTTGGTCTGTTGCGCTGCATTGTGTAGAGACCTGGACGTTAACCAAGAGGGATATTAAGAAACTAGAAGCCTTTGAGATGTGGTGTTGGCGTCGTCTGGACGGGTAAGTTGGGTGGAGAAGAAGAACAGCACTGAAGTATTGAACATTGTCCAAGAGAAGAGACAGCTGTTGAGTCAGATTAGGAAGAGACACCTTTCTTCGATGGGGCATCGGAATGTGTGGATTGAAATTTTGGAAGCTAAAATACCAGGGAAACGCCCTCGTGGAAGACCAAGAAAGACATTCCTGATGGCATTTCTTGTGAATTCAGGATACAGGAACTATGCAGACGCAAAACATACTGCACAGTATCGGCTCAGTCGAGGAAGACTCATGGCAGGGGCAAACCAGTCACTGGAGTATAATACTCTAAGAAGAAGATCACAAATGAAATACTAATTGGTTTCCAGTTTCTTCGACAAGGAACAAATGGCGGACTTGTTCGACAGATCAAACTTTCCAAGAAATTGTTGACGACATGACCTTATCAACTTTGTTTCCCAGTAACTGTGGACAATAAACCTTCTCTCTACCTAAAAATACACACTGATTTTTCAACAGTGAGCTTACGTGCACATATATGAACACAAAATTCCACATTACGCTGAGAAATATCATTTGGACTTCATAGAGGTAATAGGATTGATGACAGGAGAAAGAGGCACGATTACTCGCATATTTCATAACTTTTGCAACAAATTTAATTTCGATAACCAATTTTTTAAAGACATTGTGTTAGTAGTCCTCATAGGCTCCTTGTAGTCTCTCCTAGCTTCATCTTTGTCGTATAAAGAGTTCCTCATGGGTTTCAAAATATTGATCGATACGAATTTTACTGAGTAATAGGTATAATATGGTATAAGGTAGGTGGCCAAATTTCATCCCCCTAGGGATATTCAGTTTTCACGATTCATACCTAATGTTTAGTCGCGCGCTCATGCGTAGCCTCATCCCGTTTTCTTGTTGTGACAGTTGGTTGTATGAACCACGTTTAGTTTCCCTGTAGGAGGAGGATTCATTTTTCATACTGAGCTGAACTTTCCTACTTCATTCCTAGAGTGAGAACTAATATGTGCATGAAATAATTTACTGCATTTCAGTCGTGTGGTGTAGTTCGTGGCGTGTAGTAGCAACAGTGGCGTGGTTGGATAGAGTTACTGTAGCGGCCATTATTATGAATCATGGAATATTCGTAATTTCGTCCCCCTTCATTTTATTTCTTATTTATGACATTTATTGCTGTTTTCATATGGTAAAATGCAAGCAGTGGGATAAGGAGTCTATGGAAAATGCTATTAAAGCAGTGAGGGACAAGATAATGGGTTATAAACGTACAAGGAAAGCGTTTCACATCCCTCGAGCAACGCTGAAAGACTACCAAGAAACCGTATTTCATAAATGGTCCTCAAGTAATTATAGGGAATGTGTTTTGTAAGGTTAGAAAAGAAAATATGTATTAAAATTAATTGTACTTTTCATAAATTTGTTGGGGGACGAAATTATGAAATTTTTTTGGTGGTTTAGTTTCTGTATGTTTATGTCAAATATTGACTTCCTTACGTTATAACAGTTTCATCTTAACTTGCCCGTAAGTGGATAATATATTCAGTAATATATATACCAATTTCTAGCTTTGTCCATAATATTCCTGAATTTTACAAGTCCTAATCTGCTAAGGAGAAGAAATATGGGCCGCCTGTCTTACTAACCCTTTATAGACAACGTATTTTACACTACTCTGCCTCTGTGGTGTAGTGGTTAGTGTGATTAGCCCCCACCCCCGGAGCCCCGGGCTCGATTTCCGGCACTGCTACGAAATTTGAAAAGTGGTACTAGGGCTTGAACAGGGTACACTCAGCCTGGGGAGGTCAAATGAGTAGAGTGGGTTCGATTTGCACCTGAGCCATCCTGGAAGTGGTTTTTCGTGGTTTCCCACTTCTCAAACACCGGGATGGTACCTAACTTAAGACCACGGCCGCTTCCTTCCCTCTTTCTCGTCTATCCCTTCCGATCTTCGCATCCCTCCCAGAAGGCCCCTGTTCAGCATAGCAGGTGAGGACGCCTGGGTGAGGTACTGGTCCTCATTCCCAGGTGTATCCACCGACCCAAAGTCTCACGCTCCAGGACTCTGCCCTTGAGGCTGTAGAGGTGGGATGCCTTGCTGAGTCCGAGGGAAAAACCAACTCTGGAGGTAAACAGATTAAGAAAGAAAGAAAGGAAGAAAAAAGAAAAACAGAAAGAAAGAAAGAAAGAAAGAAAGAAAGAAAGAAAGAAAGAAAGAAAGAAAGAAATATTTATTTACACGACCTTTGAAGCTGTTATCAGCGCTTTTCGTGTAAACTTTGTTTCTTTGGCAGCCTTCAAATGGGGGACGCGGAACTAAATGCATTTCAAGTTTTTTAAAACAACAGAGAGATGGGCTGGATACTAACAACATAGTCCTTTTTGTGTTTCGATGGTGAAAACGACCGGGCGAAAGTCGATATCGGGTGCACCCCACTGTGTTTTTCTCAGGTTATTTCCTTGTTTCGACTGCTGAACTGGTGATGATCTTTGGCTTTGATAGTGTGAACACGTAAAGCAAGTTGCAAATTGAATCCAGTTTATCAAATTGAGTAATGGAAATCAAAAACAATCTAACTCCACTTTTTGTCATTTTTATGGTTTTGATGGAAAAATACTGCAGACGTAGCCTTATTTCCTATTACTCGAAGTAATCCCGAGAGAATTACCAAAAATTGTAAAGGTCCTAGCATGCACCCTTGTGGTATTTTAGCCTCAACAGTTCGCCATGAGGAGAACTTGTCACCTACCGAAATTTAGTGCTACCGGACGAGTTGGCCGTGCGCGTAGAGGCGCGCAGCTGTGAGCTTGCATCCGGGACATAGTAGGTTCGAATCCCACTATCGGCAGCCCTGAAGATGGTTTTCCGTGGTTTCCCATTTTCACACCAGGCACATGCTGGGGCTGTACCTTAAATAAGGCCACGGCCGCTTCCTTCCAACTCCTAGGCCTTTCCTATCCCATCGCCGCCATAAGACCTATCTGTGTCGGTGCGACGTAAAGCCCTTTGCAAAAAAAAATTAGTGCTGATGATCTGAGAGGCAGGAATACATCCATGAAGCCATACTACTTGAGAAATGAAAGTTGCTCAGTTTGACGAATACAATATCTGAGTCAGCACAGTCGAAGGCTTTACTTGGAATTTAGAAAGTTACTTGACCTCTATCCATAGCGACACCAATGCCGTTTGTGACTTTAAGTAGTGTGTTGTAGTACTGTGATGTGTTCTGAACCTTGACTGATCCCATTTCGGTTCGAGTCATTGTAGTTGGCCGGTTAGTCGTTCTGTAACCCCTCATCAGTAGTTTTATAGCAAAAAGAAAAGCTTTGTGAACAAAGAAGTTTTGATCTGGTAATTACTGGTATTTTATGAAACGGACTATATTAGTCTTCCACCTCTTCAAGGGCGTTCATGGCTTTGGTTTTAGTTTTATTGTGAATACTTGCTAGTGAGATTATAGTGGATTTTCAGCACTGGTTTAGTGGAAATAGTATAAAACACCCGAATCCGAATGTAAATAGTCAGCTACAAGCTGTTTATAATTTCGTGGAAATCACAAACCAAGTTATTCCGTGTAATTCGCGAGTTTATTCCTTGGAATGTGTGATACACATTGGTTCAAAAAAGTATTGGCCTGTCGAGGTACGCTATATGTGAGGACGAAGAATCGAAGAGAATGATGATACAAATTGACATAGAGTATACTAGAATCCTTGATTATTTTTCATCTTGTATAACATGTATATTATAAGAAAAAGACAGTTCTTCCATGTCCATATAACTGAAAATCCATAACTTAAAACAATCATTTTTACTTGCCACCAGAAGGTATTGCCAACGGCCGTAGCCGTGTTGAAACGCCGGATCCCGTGAGATCTCCAAAGTTAAGCAACATTGGGCGTGGTCAAGGTTTGGATGGGTTGCCACGCGCTATTGGTGGGGGGTAAGGGAATGGAGGAGTGGAAAGGAACTGGCCACCCTACCATACGTAAACTCCGACTCAGGCAAACCTCTGCGGAGGTTCGGACCTGCGTTCGGGCAGAATACCACCTTACCTTACCTTACCTTACCAAAAGGTATTGGTCTGGATTAAAATAACGCAGTTTCTTGATCCTTCTTGAACGTTTCAATACTTGGTAGGTCCTTCTTTCCTTTTTATAATCTCAGATAACCTATTTGGCATCGATAGTACCAAGTTTCCGTAGTTTCCTTTGGTATGTTGTTCCATTCGTTGAGTAAGCCTTCTTTCAGGTCATCTTTGTTTGATTTTGCTTGTTTTCTCACGTTTTGCTCCAAATAGTGCCACAAATTCTCGATGGGGTTGATGTCGGGAGATTGTGGTGGAGTTTACATGCAACGCGGTGTATTATATAACAGCTATAGCTTCGTGTTACGGGCTGTGTGTTTGGGTTCGTTATCTTGCGTAAACATATACTTTGCTGAGAGTCCCATTTTTTGTATACATGATGGAAGATGTGTCTTGAGTATGTTAATGTATGATTTGTCATCCATATTTCTTTCAATAAAAGCTAATTCACCTACACCATTCGCACCCATACAACCCCACACCATCAGGGAACCACCTCCATGTTTCACAGTAGCTGTCAGGTTCTTCTCTTTAAGCTCAGAATTCGTCTTCTTCCTCACAGTCACTCGTCTGTATGACCTGAAGAGGGTAAATTTACTCTAATCGGAAAAACCGACTGTCTTCCAATCCTAATAGCTTTCATTTCTGTGATTTTGACCGTACGCGAGTCTCTTCTTCATGTTAGCCTTACAGCTGTTCCTCTTTCCCGTAGCACATTTCGGATGGTTTAACATGCAACTTCAGCTCCTACATCTTGTTGTCTTCGGCGCACTTTGCTGAGGATTTTGCGCCACTTTACGCCCAAATTGCCGCTTGTCTTTTACTGATAACTTTGATGGGCGGCCACTTCTTCATCCATTTGCTATTGTCTTTGTTCTTTTGTACCTGTACACAATAGTTTTAACAGTTGTTCCAATAATTTTACTTATGTCCTTGAAAGATTTACCTTTTTGTAATAGTCGCACTACAACCCTCGTTTCTTCCACGATTGTTTCTTTCATTTTCCTTCCCATTGCTAGCTGAGCGCGGAAACAGTGCTGAATATTACCTTCCAACGTGTAATCACAGAAACAATAAGCCCGAGTTGCGGCAGACAGCACGATGTCGCGATAATCTTTCTTTACGAGACCAATACTTGTTTGGCGTGTAATGACGCACGCCGTTGTATTACAGGTCCGTTTGCAAACCACGTGAATCTCTTTGCCTCCATATTCAACCTACTGATGTACTTGACTGTCCTATATATCTACATACGTGTAATTCTATTTGCACCATTATTTGTACCATCATTTGGCTATGTGATCATCATCATCTGCTAAAGGCAATTCCTTGTCGCTGTAGCCACATCTGGCGATCTTCTGTTAGATTCTTCATGTTGCTATATGAACCACTTGGCAGCTCATTGACGGCGTTCCTGATGTATGACACCCTTGGTCGTCCCCTGGGTCTCTTTACCTTCAATGATGGTTTGAAGAAGAGAGTCATGTCTCAGTACGTGTCCAAGCAACCTTGTTTTCCTCTTCTTTATCGTATTTAATAAACATCGGTCCTCTTTTAAAACAAAGTCATTTATTATTTTATTTGTCCAATTTTTTTAAGTTCCTCTCCAAAACCACATTTCAACAGCTTCAAGTTTTGTTTCTTCCTCTTTCCCTAATGTCCAGCTTTCGCACCCATACAGCAGCACACTCCAAACAAATAATAATAATAATAATAATAATGTTATTTGTTTTACGTCCCACTAACTACTTTTACGGTCTTCGGAGACGCCGAGGTGCCGGAATTTAGTCCCGCAGGAGTTCTTTTACGTGCCAGTAAATCTACCGACACGAGGCTGTCGTATTTGAGCACCTTCAAATAGCACCGGACTGAGCCAGGATCGAACCTGCCAAGTTGGGGTTAAAAAGCCAGCGCCTTAACCGTCTGAGCCACTCAGCCCCGCACTCCAAATAAAGGTCTTGAGAAATGATTTTCTGGTCTCCAAACTGAGATGGATATTTAGCAATAAGTTTTTCATATTTTGGAAGACTTATTTTGCTACCACTATACTTTTCTTGATTTCTGAAAGGGACCTGTTGTTAGAGGTAATTACATTACCCAAACAGGGGAATTTTGGACTTGTTTTATCGGGGTGTTATTTAATTTTAAGTGTTTTCTGCCTGTAGGCTTGTTTTTGTCTACTATAACGTGTTTTGTTTTCTTGATATTTACTTTTAGTTTACATTTTTTCTTTAATTTTTGTATGGGCAGACCAATACTTTTCTGAGCCACTGTATAATCTTGTATTTGTCTTTATTGTTTAATTATTGAACTTTAGAACTTCGTCTTTCAGCTAACTTAAATCTGCTAACGGTGTTATCACAGTCTAATATATACAGTCGCGAAGCTCTGATGATATTTTTCATCCCATGCGACTACAGCGCTCCAAGCGGCGAGGTAGAGGCAACTTGCTAGCAGACACAACAGGGACAGAATTACCACTACAGTCTAAAATGGTCATAACTTCTGAATCATTCATACAAATAATGTTCTGACAAGGTTATTTTAATCCTTATGAAATAGTGGAGGAGGTCAAACAATTTATTTCGATGAGGAGTTCGAGGATAATATCGAAATATTTATTTAATCCTAAGGAGTTATTTTTCTTTACTACGGACTAGAACATAAAATCGCTTCTAGAGGGTAACCGGTTCGAAATAGGTATATACCATCGCGGACGTTTTTGTAGAAGTTTCTTTGCTCTACAATTCTTACGCTTACACTTGGGGTCTATCGTTGACGGTTCAGGCAGCGTAAGCCAAGAAAGCAAGCGACCGACCGACCGACATCGAATCTGCCAAGTTGGGCTAAGAAGGCCAGCGCTCTATCATGGTGTGGTCGCTTGCTTTCTTGGCTTACGCTGCCTGAACCGTCAACGACAGACCCCAAGTGTAAGCGTACGAATTGTAGAGCATAAAAACCTCTACAAAAAGTCCGTGATGGTATATACCTATTTCGAACCAGCTGCCCTCTAGAAGCGATTTTATGTTCTAGTCCGCGGTAAAAAACATAACTCCTTAAGATTAAGTAAATATTTCGATATTATCCTCGAACTCCTCATCGAAATAAATTGTTTGACCTCCTCCACTATTTCATAAGGATTAAAATAACCTTGTCAGAACATTATTTGTATGAATGATTCAGAAGTTATGACCATTTTAGACTGTAGTGGTAATTCTGTCCCTGTTGTGTCTGCTAGCAAGTTGCCTCTACCTCGCCGCTAGAGGTGCTAGTGTCGCTCCAGCTGTCAAGTGGGTGAACCTTCCTCTTTTTAGAGCTTCGCGACTGTATTATATTAGACTGTGATGTTATTGTGTCCAGGTTCTCAATGATCCTTAAGCTTTCTCATCCTTTAGATGTTTCTAAAGGTACGTTCTTTTCTTCTTGGCACAAAATTGCAGCATGTAATATTGGGGCCTCTCTTCCACGGTGTTTAAACCTTTCGCCGTTTTCATTGTGTTAACTGCTGGCGTGAGTATAATGAGAACAGCCCTAATTGTTATGATAATGTGTGTATTACAAGGGGCCGACCTTGTTAATGTTTGTAGTAGCCTACATGGAGATAGAGCTGGACAATATAGTTTTTTGACAAACTCGCTTTGCAATTACCGCCTCCACAAAAGAGCGTCGAGATGTTTACAACGAACGGAGACTTGTAGAAGGATTAGAGTAGAACTTTACATTAATCCACATGCTGATCACATTAAAGATCACTTTGTTGGATATTTCTGTACTGTTTCTGAAAGTTTGAATGTCATGAGAATTACTTTCTTGTACCAATATGTGCTGCCTGCTGTCACTTCTTGATGCATACAGTACTTTTGCATCCATCTCTTGGCACAGGCCAAAGTAAAGTGTAGCTTCCACCAAAGTCCCAGTCAACATCCATGGCTGTGACAATATGGAAGTTGCTGAGGTATGAGTAGTGCTGAGTAATGACATTCAGAGCATGACTAGTGCATCTGAGTTTTATGAAAGGTGCTGCTCATAGGGTCAGTCATGCTGCAATAGTACTTTCTGACCCAGTGAGGAAAGCAATGGCAAACTACCTCACTCCTCATCTTGCCTAGTATGCCTCATTTTGGTGCTGCCATTGGGTTTTGGGGTCTCCTTATGACCGCATAACCTTTTGTGGTGCTATGTGAGGATCCAACCAGCCCCTGGGCTGATAACCTAACAGACAGACACCCATATGTGACCAGTTGTGCAGAAAAGGACCTGGAGTAGGAATTTTCATTTTTGACAGTTTTGTGATTCTACCAGGTTTGTGCCGTATTTTTTAATGAGGAAAAAGGATTCGGTAATTTCTTGCAAATGAATTTTATTCAGCAAAATAATCTCCTTCAACTTTAATTACATGATTCCAACGAGATACAAGTGTTTGTAAAAGTTATTGTCCCTAGAAGCAAAAATTTGTCTTACGGCCTACGTGACATCATCTCGGTTTCGGAACTATTCCTTAATCAAATGGTTATCCATGGCGAAAATCAGGTAATAGTCGGATGGAGCAATGTCAGGAAAGTAAGGAGGATGAGGTAAAACTTACCAACCAAGTTTGTTGATTACTTCCTTGGTCGCTTTCGCCGTATGAAGTCTAGCGTTGTCTTGAAGAAGGATCACTCCTTTACTGTTTTGTCTAGTACTATCTGCTTCTGACGCAGTGCAGCTGTGTCGAATACACCTTAGTTTTGATGGTCTTGCCACGCTCTAGGAATTCAAAGTGCACAATGCTAACGCTGGTCCACCAAACACAGAGTAGTGCCGTCTATTGATGAATATTTTGTTTGCGGGCAAATGCAACAGAACCAGGGGATGACCAATGGTAATATCTTTTGCGGTTATTGTAACATTCATTACTTGTCACATAAATGAAGAGATACAAGCGTACAAATCCCGTGCATTTGTAAAAGTTCTTGTCCCCAGAAGCAAATATTTGTCGTATGACCTGCGTGACTTCGTCTTGCTTTCGGAACTATTGCTCACGTAAATGGTTATCCATGGCCAAAAGCAGGTGATAGTCGGATGGAGCAATGTCAGGAAAATAAGGAGGATGAGGTTTAGCGTTGTCTTGAAGAAGGGTCACTCCTCTCCTGTTTTGACTAGTGCTGCATGCTTCTTATAGTAGTGGCGATTGGGAATTGGAAGTGTAGTGGGCGGAGGGGATGCAAAATCTATACACAATAAAAATTGCTCGCCGGGGGTTGGTTACATCACAAATGACAAAAATAGCTGCAAATTGGTAAGTACTTCGATGCTCTCCGAGCGAATTTTGACAGGCAGATAAAGAGGTTCAGTCTATCAAATTAAGTGCGGTAATATAGGATTTTTTGAGATTTTGATTCAATACTATACAATAAAACTTTCATCAAAGGAACAACAATTATACGTGCTTTACAATTAAATAAAAGTAGGACGTGATTATGGAATTAAAAAGTCATTTAGTATTTGACTACACACTAACAAAGTAACAAACACTAGATAGAACTGCACGTACACATTGACTGAGTGAAACTTGTACTTTCTCTTAAAACAATAATCACCACGACCACCTACAACACTGACGAATGCACGTGGCAAGCAGGTGAATCGTACCCCTTGCTACACTTCTTCACAGCACATGCAAAGTCTCCACTACTTGCTGTGGCGCTATACAAATCGGTTGGTCGCGACGACCAATATTTTGCGTGTAATTCCGCTAGTAATTGTGTTAATAATTAAATGAAATAAAGTAAAGAATTAGCGGATAAGACGGCAGGCTTTTTAGAAATTGCCTTTTTAAGATTATTCCTATAATTTTTAGTTTCTGAAATGGAATAAAAGTGTAATGTTTTCTCCACAAAGTGGGGTGGAGGGGAGACTGCCCCTGCTGTTTCCCTACTGGCCACCACTGGGCCTTCTGACGCAATGCAGCTGCAACCTTTTGCAACTGGGACTAGTACAGCTCGGTTGTGGTAGCTTTGCCACGCTGTAGGAATTCATTATCAACGCTGGTCCACCAAAACAGAACAGTATCTTCTGTTGATGAATGTTTTGTTTGGGGGCAAATGCAACAGAACGAGGGGACGATCAGTTATATTTTCTTTTGCGGTTACTGTGTAACACCCAATTCTTGTCGCATGTCTAGGAATGTTACTTTTTTTTGGTTTGACAGCAATGAAGATAAAATGGTAAGCGGTTGAAGTTTGGTTTCCTCGCTCCGTCCAAGGTATTCGTAGCATCCTCCGCCAGCACTACACTTCAAATGCGTCGATGTGCTTTTTGTACTTGCCCAGCACTGTCCATGATTCACAGCCATACAACTGCCCGAAAAGACATTATAGTGCGGTAAAGTGCCATTTTCCGTACTCTTCTTATTACAGGAAGAAGGCAATTACTGGGTGCCTCCAGCGATCCCAGAATTCACTGGGATACGATAAATAAAGCTCAATAGACTGCAATACAAAATTATGAAGGAGAGTAAGACATTTTTCTAGTCCGCACAACCGTTCTGCAGTGAGATTTGCATACATAGTAGGGATTTGGCTTATTAGAACTCGCGTACATAACTGTAGAGCAGCTAGATGCTACTTGCTACTCTCTGAAATGAGTTTGCGTTCTAATCTGTCAATGCTTAACATTCCGGGTTCTAATTGTTATTATTATTTTTATAAATTTTTAATTTGCGAATTGACCACTGGGGATCACGCTACAATTTCATTTTTTCTTTGTCTGAAGATCCCTCTTCCTCTTTCATATGGGCCCTATGCTGTTTCTTTTGTTCATTCGTCCTGGCTCTTCCCGTCTTTGCAGTTCTTTCGACTTGAAACCTTTCCAAATTTTGAATCATGGTCCGAAATGTTTTCCTGTCTAACATCTGAGCTTTCTGGATGTTGACTTTTCTAGATCTGTACCAACTTCCTTAATCCACGCCATCGGTGTCTTCTTGTTCCACAGGTAGTCATTGTTCATTCTGTACAAATGTTTGAGCCTCTGAAATTTTCGCCACATTTTTGTAGACTTCATTGTTGTTCGGAAGTTTCCAGCCGGTTTCAGTCTGGATTGGGCCCAAGATTTTCCGTATTATTCTTCTTTCTAGGATCTCCAGCTTCTCCAATTTGTAATTCATCTAGAGGCATTCGCTAGCATACAGACAGTGTTATAATGCCTTATTTTGTCATTCCATGAGATGAATTTCTTGTTGTAGATGTTTTCAGTCAGTCTATAAGCTCTCTCCATTCTGGGGTGCGATCGTCTACAGTAGCTTTCTCTATTCCGTTCTCTTGTATGATTTAACCAAGGTATTTAAGCTTTTAATCCTCCGAATCCGTCCAATCTTTGTTTCAAGGAATTGTGGTCCATGTTTATCGTTCATCATGGACTTGGTCTTCTCTTTCGAGTTCTAAGTCCCGTCTTGGTAGCGATACTTTCTTGGAGATTGATCTGAATGGCTGCTTCCTCTAGGTTATATTATTATTATTCATCGTTAGGGCCACTAAGGATCGCGAGATCTCAACTGTTTGTCGTCTTGCGGGCCCACCAGGTTTTCGTCCTTTCGGAGTGTGCTTTCTTCCATGTATGGCAATGGGCAAGCTTCTGTCGAGTTGGAACTTCTTCTTGGTGAACTTGTCTAAGTTTGTGTTTGAGTGGTGATAGTCCATCTCCTTGCCGAACTCCTGTTTGGATCTGAAAGTCTTCAGAAATCTCAGATCTGAATTTCACTTTGGAAGACGTATCAATATGTGTACTTTGGATGATATGGTCGGTCTTGTTGTTTAAGCCAAATTATTGGAGAACTTGGAAAAGTGTTGTGCGGTCAATCGAGTCATCGCCTTCTGGAAATCTACAAAAGTGATGACAAAATGGTTTGGCTGAGAGTTTCAGATAGGCGATAGTAATTTTTAGATTTTGAATCTGTTCTTTGCAGTATCTTCATTTTCGGAAGCCGACTTGTTATTAACCTATTTGTGAGTCAAGTTCTTCGTATTATTATTATTATTATTATTATTATTATTATTATTATTATTATTAGAGCTGCCTCTGTGGATCAGCGGTAGAGTGTCGGCCTCCTGATCCCAAGATAGCGGGTTCAAACCCGGCAGAGGAAGTCGGATTTTTGAAGGGCGGAAAAAAGTCCATTCGACACTCCATGTCGTACGATGTCGGCATGTAAAAGATCTCTGGTGACACATTTGGTGTTTACCCGACAAAATTCATTAAAAATCTCAGCCATAGACGCCCAAGAGAGTTTTGGTTTACTCGGTCTGCCATCTAGTGGTGGCCTAGAGTAAAACGGAACGTCGAAATTGACGAGCAGACAGCCAGATGGCGTTAAATTGAAATGTCTGCACACGGTAGCTGAGGCCATACGATTATTATTATTATTATTTATTATTTATTATTTATTATTTATTATTTATTATTTATTATTTATTATTTATTATTTATTATTATTATTATTGTCCGTTTCATCCACTTCGGGGTGTGGTTAGTAAGTCGTGTTTTCCTGTCCTCCTCCTACTTTTTCACCCTTTCAGATCTTGCCTTCTTCTCTTCTTCAGAAATTCTGTATAGTCGTTTGGGCTTCACACTGTCCTGAAACCTGTTTATTTTGTCTTCGGTATTTTATTCGCGGATCCATCTGCAAGCATATCTTGTGTAATTTGCTACTCTCGTAGGTCATTCTCAGTTTCCTTAAACCAACTCGGCTTGGTTTCCTTATTGCAGAAATAGTCGAAGATTCTTTATCCTTTTCGGGTCCATTCTTCGGATGTGGCCATAGATGTCAATTCCCCTTTCTTCTGTTGTGTTGGCAATACTTTCTGTTTTCCTATACAGGGCTTCATTGCTGATGTGTTTAAGTTCGATATTACGGAATTTCGTAGTATTTTCCTTTCCTTTATCTCCAACTTTTCCAATGGACCATGTGGAGTTATAGGCGCTGTATCTGCAGCATAAAGGGACACGGGTTTGACTATTGTATTATAATGTCTGATCTTGGAATTCCAGGAGAGAGATTTTTTGTTATAGGTGTATTTCGTAAGCTGGAAGGCTGTTTCTAGTTTGGTTCGTCGAGATTTCATTGCTTTCTTCTCAAGACCATTCCAACTGATCTATTCACCAAGGTACCGTATTTGAAATCCCTGACGATCTCTATATTTGTTCCCCTACTTTCGAATATTTTGGAGTTCTTAATGTTGGATTCTCAAAATCAAATACAAATACCCGAATTTCTTAGCCACCCTCAATGCTAATTCCCTTCTTCTTCTTCTTCTATTCATGTTCTCTTCGTTCCGAGAACACCTTCAGCTTGTAGCCGTAGTTCCCAGCATAATGCCTTGCAGTAGCAATACACATGCAACGGTCCATTTCATGACTCATTATTAATTGCAGATAGAAGGGTTGTACCGGTTCTTCCCCATCCCGCTCTCTCTCCACCACCTCCTCGCCTCTCTATGTCACATTACCTATTCACTTTCAATGTCCTCTTACCTAAGGACGCGACAATCGAAGGGGACGCGCTTTGGGGACTCCCCGAGCTAATACATCAGTTTGTGGACTCCATTACGGTACCAGGTCTCCCAACACAACGCTCGGGGAACAGAGCTCAAAGCTGAAGGTGAGTTTCCAACCTTCGGGTCTCCCGATACAGCTCTGATGAATGAGTAATTGGATAGTAAGACATGTTATTGCTTGGGTCACCGAGCGAGATGGCCAAGCTGTGAGCTTGTATCCGGCAGCCCTAAATATGGTTTTCCGTGGATTCCCATCTTAATTAAATTCACGGCGGCTTCCTTCCCACTCCTAGTCATTTCCTATCCGTTAGTCGTCATAAGACCTACCTGTGTCGGCGTGACTTAAAGAAAAATTAAAAAAAATCTACCATTACAGTTCTTTAACCGTATGTTTATCTCAAAAATCAAAATAAATATGCCCTAGTTTGTTCCTGTCATTCTGTCTTTTTTTCTTTGCGTTTAGGCCATCTGTGGACCACGGTGCTTGTGTTCTAGCTGTGTTTTTGTCGTCGTCTGCCCCTTTTAGCATACTGGATTGTGTTCTTAGTGGCCTCTTGAGCCTTCCTATTGCCCCAGTATTCCTTCATTTTCTCGCTGAATTCTTTCCTGCGCTCCTCTGACCAATTCCCGGCTCCTTTGTGGCTAGCTGATGTAAGGGATGTTAGGAAAGGTTTAGTTTTGACCATTAAACGGTATGCATTTCTATCAGTAATGGCGGTTTGATTAATATTAAGCTCTGCAAGATCTTTGTCCACTTGTTTGGTCCAGGGGAATACAGTAGCTTTGCCTTTGTTAGCAACCTTGAAGATCTTATGGGATAATCTATTAGGATCCATTCTGTATAGGTGTCCATAGAAAGTCAGACGATTTCTCCTGATGGCATCTATGAGGTTTTCTTGATGCTGGTAGAGCTCATTTTTGGGTTTGTACCATCGCCTTCCATCTGGTAGGATCCTTGGCCCTATTATTCTTCTCAGGAATTTCCGTTCTTGCACTTCCAGGGCTGTCAGTGGTTTTTTTAAGTTAGGGATAGGCATTCTGCTGCGTAGAGGACTGATGGTCTGACTATTGCATTCTTGTGTATTCCAATTTACCCTTTTGAGTTTCAGCAGTTTTCAATAACACCACATTTCAAAAGCTTCTATTCTGTTTTGTCTGCAGCAGTTATAATCCTTGTTTCACTTCTCTACTGCCGGGATGAAATGCTCTGAGGCAGGTTCTATCCTTGCTCAGTCCAGTGCTATTTGAAGGTCAGCCTCGTGTCCGTAGATTTACCGGCACGTAAAAGATTTCCTGCGGAACTAAATTTAGGTACCTTGGCGTCTTCGAAAACCGTAAAATTAGTTGGTGGGACGTAAAGCAAATAACACTCAATTTAGCACATGTAAGAACACACTAATTCCATTGCTCACTTAGAAAGAATAGTTAGTGATTTTTGTGTGTTTGGCTTTATTTTAGTTTTAGACAAAATCTAGATTTTATTTAAACTTTGAAAGATGTCATCATAAACATGTGACTGAGCTTTAACAGATCATAAACTTCCTACCATTTTGGAAGCTTTGTACGTGGTCTGGGCAGGCTCTGCCATAGCTGATCTCCTCTGCATCACTGAATGGATTAGAATTTTGTAGCACTTCTTGGAGAATCTCCTCTCCTGTCAGATCTCGAAATACTGGAGCTTCAGTATCAACAGCAAAATACACGTCATAACTAACATCGGTCACTACTTCTTGCTATCGCTCCGGTTCCACGTCCATTTCTAGTTCTTCTGGAACAGTTTCTGCATGTTTGAAACCTTACGGAAACAGTTTGAAATTGTTTGTTCATATTCTAAGGTTGGCAACTTCGGGATGGGGGGAAGGGGAAGTTTTCTGCTGGCCAAGTGAAGATGCCCATAGACTAGCAATAGTCAAGGCCATGCTGATTCTACACTAATTGACAGTTGTAGAGATATGGGTTAAGTCTGTTAATAATAGCGACTATCTGACCATAACTGGGAGGATACAATAAAAACAGAGAATTCTTGCGAATTACAGATCTGTTCAAATTATTAGACTCAACAGACAAATTCATGCTATTTTGAAATATATTTAAGATATCTCTTCATAAGAGGGACTGTTCTTGTCAGATTATTGGTGAACATGTGCAACATCAATTCCTACACAGTTTATGAATGCATGAAGCTGTTGGCAACTCTGTTTTGACATTCCGCTGTTTTCTTTTGAAAAGAGAGCCATTGCCTGTTCTGTGACTGCAAGTAGCAGTTGGATTCTTGCTTCAGTCAACAGTGAAAAAGTGTAGTTATGACCATTGTTGGTGGATTGTACTGTTGCTAGGGAAGTGTAAGATAAATGTCGACTTCTGTTCCACGGTAGAATACCACACACGGTATCCCTTATCACTTCTACGTAATACCAATTTTTAAACCATTTTCTTGAAAGAACAAACACCTGACTATATTAGATTTTTTCCTTTCCCTAAGAGCTAGAGGAGGGGGGGCACATCAAACCTTGCCCTGGGCATGGGCGCCCATGATATTATTCAATCAGTTGATTCTATCCAACTTCTAGTGCTGTGTACCATATAATCGGATTTTTTTATAATGGGGAAAGGCAAAGACATTTCCCCACGTAAAGTGGGCTAGATTATCTGGAGACACCACCAAATAGCAAACAACTTATGCAAGGGACTGATGTAATGCTAAAATACTAGTTCTTCTTCTTCTTCTTTAGCGTTTGTCCCGCCTGGTGGCAGGGTCCGCTGTGTGGATTCGTTGTCTCCATTTAATTCGGTCACGGGCCGTGTCACATATTTATATTAATACAACTAGTATTATATTATATTTGCTAATATACTACTTGTATTAATATAAATATGTTTTTCAACATGATTTTGGGATGAGAAGTAAAAAATGTGCTTGGCCTGTCTGTTGAGTCTAACAATTTGAACGGATCTGTATTTTTGAAGGCTTCAATTCGTGGAACAGTTACCTAAGTAACTTGCGATAAAATTCTAACTTCGAATTATTCAAATTTAAGCTTAAAAAATTCGAACTAAATACGATTTTCTTGCGTTGATTGCAACAGGAATTTCAAGGGGAGTAAAATTTTACGTTGGAATTGTCCGATTTTCAAATTGTCCATAGTGCACTGAGGTGAGGGACGAAGGTTGGGTTGTTTTTAAACATCAAGAAGACAAAACTCCCGTTGACAGAAGAAAACAGGGATATTAAAATAAACATTAACAACGAGGAAATTGACGTGGTCAATGATTTTATATTCCTTGGCTTTAAAATTGATCGAGAATACGACTGCTCCCCTGAAATCAAACTGCGGTGGGCACTTGGAAGGAACGCAATGATGATTAAAATCTGGAAAAACTCAGGTCATCAGTAAATGAAATGAAATGGCGTATGGCTTTTAGTGCCGGGAGTGTCCGAGGACATGTTCGGCTCGCCAGGTGCAGGTCTTTCGATTTGACACCCGTAGGTGACCTGCGCGTCGTGATGAGGATGAAATGATGATGAAGACGACACATACATCCAGCCCCAGTGCCAGTGAAATTAACCAATGATGGTTAAAATTCCCGACCCTGCCGGGAATCGAACCCGAGACCCCTGTGACCAAAGGCCAGCACGCTAACCATTTAGCTATGGAGCCGGACAGGTCATCAGTAAAACAAGTAAAATCAGACTGGTCCAGTAAAACAAGTAAAATCAGACTTGTCAACGCCTTAGTCTTACCCGTTGCCACCTACGAAAGCGAAATATGGATGAAAAAGAAAACTGACAGGAGAAGGATCGATGCTTTTGAGTGTTGCTGTTGGGGACGTTTTGCTGAAAATAGCATGGACAGCCAGAATCAGTAATGAAAGTCTCTTCAATCAATCACTACTGATCTGAATTTAGGCCATTTTCCAAGGTGGCATATTGCCTATCTCTTAATTTCCTAGCCCTTTCTTAACCACAGTTCTCCGACGAAAAATCTAACCATATTGTAGCTACTTTTTTCAATTCTTTTCTCCCCCCTCCCCACTGTTTCCTGCAGAACCACGGTACTTTTTGTTGTCTTTAATTTTTCCTTCCTCCCCCCTCCTGCTCCCTCACTTCTAATTCCCAATGGCCGCTACTGCGAATTGGAGGAGATTCAACAAGTGGAGAGTCTAGCCTGAGCTGGGGAGTGAGCTTCCTCTGACATGGATTCTGTGCATCAATCCGAGAATGATGACACAAGAATTACCAAAGCATGTTGAATAATTCCTTCACTAAATGCTGGGTACAGCATAAATTACTCCGTTATACATATCCGTCCTGTTGGCGATGCCACAAAGACCAGTAGTGAATTATACCAGTATCCTCGTCTCCCTCGCATATGGATGTAAATTACTGATACAGGGTTTCCAGTAATAACTGTATATGTAGTAGTAAGATTTATTATAAATAAATCATCCGTCCTTCAGTGAGGGTGTTAATGAATCTCCGGAATATGGTACATAACTTGCAGTAGATAACTGCATGTAAAATGCAACAAAAACTTTAATAATAATAATGCTATTTGCTTTACGTCCCACTAACTACTTTTACGGTCTTCGGAGACGGCGAGGTGCCGGAATTTAGTCCCGAAGGAGTTCTTTTACGTGCCAGTAAATCTACCGACACGGGGCTGTCGTATTTGAGCACCTTCAAATACCACCGGACTGAGCCAGGATCGAACCTGCCATCTGGGGTTAGAAGGCCAGCGCCTTAACCGTCTGAGCCACTCAGCCCGGCACAAAAACTTTTCAGCCTGTCAAACACACTGCAAATTGGCTATAAACATACCTATAAAAATACACACTATACAAAGAATGATATGTTTCGTCCTACAAGGACATCCTCAGATTCTATCAAATCACTTAAAACATGCTTATATATGTACAGTAGCTACTGAAGATGTTCTTGTAGAACGAAACATGTCATTCCTTATATAGTGTGTGTTTTTACATGTATGTTTATAGTGTTATAAATTGCAGTGTGTTTGACAGGCTGAAAAGTTTCTGTTAATTTAACTAAGTCAATACTGAAAAGTATGGGTTCATTCTTAACTTATTGTATGAATGTTGTGTATGTTGTGTATTCAGCCCGAAGGCTGGTTTGATCATCCACAGCTCCACCATCAGCTGTCATAGATAGCCTATATGTCACTGAAGAGGGATACTAGGGAAATGAGGAGTGAGATAGTTTCCCGTTGCTTTCCTCACTGAGACAGAAGTTGCTACTACATATCAGTCTGCCAAGCCCACTGAAATGCATGAACCAACCGACCCTACGAGCGATATTTTCGCACCATGCATAGCAGGGACTGGCTGCATACGGAATGGCAATACTAGCATCGCTCATACCTCAGTCACTTTCATATTGTCGAAGCCAAAGATAAGACTGAGACAGGTCAATGAAAGTAAAAACATTATTCTAGCCCATACCAGAAGACATAGTGCACTGTCAACACTACATCTCGCCAGATAATTATAATAATGAAATTATACTTAATAATTTTGTTGAAAAATATGATCTTTAGCCAGAGATTACGACGTAAGGTATAAATGAAACTATAATTTGTCGAGAATCTCGTAAGTTCTGTAACTCGTCATAAAATGGAATTTTCAAAATCTTGCAAGGCATTGTCTGTTTTCTTCGGCTGGTACCTCTGGGTCCAAACAGGAGGTCTCTGACCTGACAACCCATTGTGCAAGAGGAATATTGTACCTGGCCGGCAAATACGGCAGACGAGGTGTATAAATTGCTTGTTTTTACAGATTATTGTAACATCCTAATAAGCATGTTGGACGTTCCTTTCGAAGCGACTTGTAGGATCTAACACCATCGCTTTATTTTCTTTCTTATTGATGGCTACGATGCCCACTCTTCTCGCTGAGCCATAGGTAAAGACACAGTGAAATTCTTCGTGCATACGTACAGTATTATAGAGGAATATTGGAACCATCCGAAGGATAAAACCTTGAGAGCTTTGCCTGATGAACAACACCAAAATTCAGAATTAGTTGGCGTCCTTATATCTGGATTCTCTGCCTCATCCTTTCCACCTAGATGTAAAATCTGCATATTTTATTGCTCATTGTGTACGTTCATAACCTAAAAAATATTTATTCCAAGACTATAAAACTCTGTTCATCGTTTAACATCACATGAAGGAAAATACGAACATAGTATTAAATTTCTCTCTCTCTTACCGCTGAGCTGTATCTTAATTAATGTGGCAGTAGCTACCTTCCCAGTCCTAGCCCTTTTCCGTATCTCCGTCGCCGAAAACTTCCAAATCTTTTAGTGTGACATTGAACCAGTAGGAAAGCAAATGAACGGATTAGGCCTACAATAGCACGGAATTACATAACAAAGAATTACAACGAGACACGTCCATTTATTTGAGGTTTATAAGTACAGAAGGTCGTTCGGAATCTCTGGGGACGATGTATGAAATGTAATTAGCTTATTTTTTAAAGAAAAATCCCATCTCCTCATTAAGGATAACCAGCAACTTGGGAGAGAATGTCATGAATGACTTGAATTAATGAATGAATGAATGAAAGAATGAATGAACTAATTAGTTACTCAATTCTAATTATTTAGTAAAATATCTAAGAAAAATCCTCTCTCCCGGTCACGGATAACCAGCAGCTTGGGAGAGAATGTCATGAATGACTTGAATGAATTAACTAATTAGTTACTCAATTCAATTAATTATTGAATAAAATATCTAAGAAAATCCTCTCACCCGGTAACGAATAACCACCAGTTTGGGAGGGAGTTTCGTGAATGACTTTAATGAATGAATGAATGAATTAATTAATTAATAGCTTATTAAAAGCCATGCCTCCGCCAAATGTCAGTTGAAAAGGCAGCGTTTTTAGCTATATCTCGACAACGTAATTTGCATTTCAGCACACTTTTTCGTAGAGCTAGCATGTCTGTCTTATTCCACTCCTCCTTACAGGCTTTCGAGAGACCATTGGTAGTTCTGTGGCTTGCTTCTAAAAGGGACAATGTCATTTTTTATCGAAATTGAGATATTAAGTGATACAAACGCGTTTTATCCTGGCTTGCAACATGTTAAAAGGGCCAAGGTCCCTCTTAAGTACTAAACGAACAGGTAACGTTTAATTAAATAAGCCCTTGCCAATAATGTTAGATTACCAATAAAGATTAGAGACCTGACAATTTTTAAAGCATACGATGGAAAAAATAGAGTTTAATAAGGTGACTTCCACAAAGAAACTGTAAAGTTATTTAAAGTTAGTTTGCTTCAGTGCTGTATATCTGTGTTATAAATGAGTGCTAAAACCTCTTGCTGAGTTCACCTTCACATTACTAGCGACGCGGCGAATGGTTAACTTGCCACTGTAGCACTATCCAGTGATGATCATGAAACCCCATTGAAAAACTTTCCTGGCATTCTTCATACGATGTTTGATTTTTTTAAAAAAATTCTCCAGGTCGGTAGCAAATCGAGCGGGATTTGTTACAGTCACTAAGGTATATGCTTCGTCTAATGTAACCACATTTTTTCATCTGTCCTCTGCCAGATAACTCTCATACAGCATGATTTTGTAGCTAGTTTCACTTTGTTATCGCGGAGAATTAGAAAGACCTTTTATTTCATATAATTATATATCAAATCACTGATCATAATTTCATAATATGTTTGATGATTTCAATTAAATAAGGAATACTTGTATTTTATACTAAATTATATTATTGGTTACTCATAGGCGTATTGAAACGAAGATAACTAAAATAAGAAACCACTTTTCTCTTTGCGAAAATCAAATGACCATTGTATCTCCCGGTCATGACCATCCATCAACGGCTGCTAATTTCAGGTGGTAACCAGTCATAAGACATAGCCTGAACGGTTGCTAGGTAACGTTGTACGACTATCCATCCATACCTTACATGATTGCTTACACCGTTGCTATGGTTACACTTCCGTGACACATTTTGTCGCATCACCTTGCGCAATGTTTCGGACTATCCCTGGCCATAAGACATATCTATGTCAAAAAAATAGTTGTTACGTACTTTGTATTTTTATTCACTCCTTAGAGCGAATTAGATTTTAATTTTTAAAAATCCTCAAATTCAGTTCTAATCGATGCTTCACAATTTTTCCCAACTTTTTCTTCCAGCTTGATTAACATACGAATTTACACATTCGGAGGAACGATGAGTCACATTTTAAATCATATGACGGTGCTGCGATCATGCTAGCATGTTAGTAGTAGAAGAAGAAGAGAAAAATGTGGTGTGTACATTTTTGAGTGAAAAATCATTGTAGAAGTAATCTCCTACATTCTATAACGTTTTAAAAACACTGTGCTTACTTCCGACATACTGTACAGGAGTATTCATACGTTGTACAGCTGATGAATATTTTGACAAAAAATTTGGTGCTTTTTTGTATAATTATTGCACAATAGTAAACTTATGTGCAGAATATACCAACAATTAGCTCCATACGGTTCACATATCAGAAACAATCATTCATCCTTTTTCGATTTTAAGGACGAAAAGTAAAAGTAATAAACACTCTACTGTTTGTCCTGCTCCCATACCAGAACACTGCCCCGTCCTCACCGCGCTTCACGGTAGTAACCTGATATGGCAGGTTGTTTCGTTTGTTTGGTGGACGTTCAACACAATGAATTCCATCAGAAGAAAGTACATTGAATTTACTCTCGCCAGTGCTGAACACATTCGATCAGTTTGCAGAAGGCCCGTGTTTGTACTTGTCATGTTCTCCTTTGATAGGAGGAGCTTCTTACTTGGATGTTGATCGTTTAAATTAACAGAAGACGCCTTTTTGTTGTGGAGACAGACAACTCTGCATTATAATTTGTCTCTATAGATCATCACACATTCCAACAGAATTACTGCGTGGATATGCCACAGTCTGAGATTCACTTTCCTTGTGGAGGATTGCATTGCTCCTCCACATCTTGTAAACAATACCACCCCCATCCTCCACCCGCCTCCAATGGAAAACGATCCTCAGGGCTGCCGACAGCGGGGTTCGAACCCGCTATCTGCCAAATGTAAGTTCACAGCCGCACGGCCAACTTGCTTTGTGTGTACGTAAACAAACCCCTTGTTGTCGGATTAAATATACATTAATCAACATCAATATCAGTGAACATTGATCTGCATTTAGGGCAGTCGCCCAGGTGGCAGATTTCCTGTCTGTTGTTTTCCTAGCCTTTCCTTAAATGCTTGAAAAGTATTTGAAAATTTATTGACCCTCCCCGTTGACAAATTATTCCAATCCCTAACTTACCTTCGTATAAACGAATGAAAAACTACAACCTGTTTTCCAGTCAATGACCGGGTCAGGGATGGAATGAATGAAGCCCCCATCTAGCGGCGAGGACAGGAATTGTGCCGGCTGCCGAAGCCTGTCGCACTCCTCTGGGGCAGTGATTAATGACTGACAGGTTAAATGAAATGATAGTTAAGAGTGTTCCTGGAATGAAAGATGACAGGGAAAACCGGAGTACCCGGAGGAAAACGTGTCCCGCGTCCGCTTTGTCCAGCACAAATCTCACACGGAATGACCGGGATTTGAACCACGGAACCCAGCGGTGAGAGGCCGACGCGCTGCCATATGAGCCACAGAGGCTACTCCTATAAACGAATATTTGCCCCAATTTGTTCTCTTGAATTCCAACTTTATCTTCATATTGTGATGTCTCCTACTTTTAAAGACACCACTGAAACTTGTTTGTCTTCTGATGTCATTTCACGCTTTACGTCACACCGATACATGTAGGTCTTATGGAGACGATTGGATAGGGTACTGCTAGGAGTCGGAAGGAATCGGCGGTGGCCTCTTAATTAAGGCACAGCGTTAAGATACATTTGCCTGGTGTGAAAATGGGAAACCACACAGCCAAGTAGCTCTGTCGGAATATTTTTGAGTGCTACAGTGGGTCCATACAACTTGTATGACCTCTAGACAGTTTTAAGCTTTCTTGGTCGATGATGTACTTTTTATGATGTTTCTTGGTACAGGCCAGATCAAAATGAAGTTCCCAGAGAAATCTCAGTCTGATTTGTGACCGTAACGGTACGGAACCTGCAGTGATGTGGATGGTACTGAGTGGTGGCGTGCGTTGTTCAAGCTTGTGACGGGTAAGCAAGAGGGAGCAACATGCTCCTTGCTGCATATGCAACCACCAGCACGCATGAGTGGAGCGCATAAGCTAAAATTCCCGAGTTTCCTCCAGTTCGTTCGACAGTTCGAGACGAAGTTTGCTGACTAGGGAGGATGACCTTGCTTGCTTTACTGATATGAGTATGAGTATTCCCTTCTTTACAAAGAGCAACGGCCTGGTATTCGGAGGTATAAACAGGTAACGGAATGGTTGCTTTAACCATGAGTTTTGAGCTGAAGTTCGTATTTAAGAGGAAACGAACACATTTGACCGACCAAAAATGCGATCTTTCAATTTTTTTCATTTAATATTGAATTTTGTTCTTTATAACAGTGCAAAATTGTTAATATATCCAATAGTTTCGAAGTTATGACTAAAATATGAAGATGATGTAGATGTTGATTCCCATAGGGAATCAGAAATAATTGTCCCGAATGAGTAAATTTATAATAGCAATATAAATGGTCCAATAATGGACCATTTATATTGGTATTAAAATATGAAGCCCTATCACCCACCTTTATCGGTAAGTTCGTTGCTTGTTTCCCGTATCCTTTGTTTTCAGAACCGTTTCCCTAATAACTCTGAAAGTTTTGAAGATATGAAGATAAAATTTTGCATGCATGTATATATATTTCATAGAGAAGAAGAAAATATACTAGAGTTATTGAGCTAGCTTCACTGGTTAAGTTTAGAAAATTATTTTCTAATGAAAATGAAGGAAGAATTGACTGCTTGAAAATAACTTAATGAAAAAATGTATTTATACTTGATGTAATTCAATGATTCTAGTTCATACTGTAGGTATAACATTACTACTGGGTAATCATAACAAAATAATAATTATGGAAAAATATTCATGTGTTTGGAAATTATCAGGGGAGTGGCGAAATTGTGGCCATGTTACTCCACCATTTTGAATAATTAATTATATATAATAGCATAGGTTAATATGATTTTAAAATATGTAGGCATATTATTAAGGAATAATGTCTTTGTCATACTAAGTTTCTTCTTAGTATTCATTTCCATTCCTACGGAAAAATGTTTAACACACCCCATTTTTCTATGTTCAAAAGTTCAGGTTCCCCCCTGACTGTATGTGTTATAATGACTTATTAATTTGCACAGTTTATATAAAATGTATCTGGCATGGCTAGTAGTGAAATACATGGCTTATGCATTAATAATGTGTATTTAGTTTCCGTATATGGAGCAGTAAAGTACGCTAGCCTGGAGGAATACACGTGGCAGCGCGTGAACTTTATTAACCATTTCTCCGGGAGGAGTGATATTTGCTACATTTGCTCCGAGGCAGGCCCAGCCCAGTATAGACTAGAAATAAAGTCTAAAAATATGAGTTTAACTATTGACAGTTTCATGTCCAGTCATGAGTCCACTATTGAGGTAAAAGCGTAATGTTTCTAGAGATAAAGGTACGCGAGACAAACGCAGCCGAGTACGGCTAAACAAGGACGGAGTGAGGCGAGCACTTCTACCTGTGACCGAGATAGCGCGTGAAGGAGGGAGTGTTGAGGAGCAAGTCGAACGAACATAGCTCGCCTCGCCTTGAGAAGACCCCCTGCGGGTGGGAGACGCACATGTAGAATACACCCGTGGTATCCCCTGCCTGTCGTAAGAGGCGACTAAAAGGGGCCCAAGGGGCTCTCAACTTGGGAGTGTTGATTGGCGACCACGGGGCCCTTAGCTGAGTCTTGGCATTGCTTCCACTTCCGTGTGCCAGGCTCCTCACTTTCGTCTATCCTATCCGACCTCCCTTGGTCAGCTCATGTTCTTTTCCGACCCCGACGGTATTAGAGCATTCGAGGGTTAGGGAGTCTTTTATTTTCACGCCCTTCGTGGCCCTTGCCTTTCTTCGTCCGTTACTTCATTTTTCGAAGTGATGGATCCTTTCTTTCTTCTTTGTTCTCTCTTTACCCCCTGTGGGTGGGGGACGCAGACGAATAATACACCCACGGTATCCCCTGCCTGTCGTGAGAGACGACTAAAGGGGGCGACCAAGGGATGATTGAATTAGAACCATGAAACTACTTTTGATTCGTACCATCACGCGGGGAACACCATGGGTTGCCTGTACTTGCGAGTAGTACAGCAAAGAGGCTGGTCTGTGGGTTTCCAGTACCCATGTGAAAACACCGCGGGTCTGGGCGTTGCCTGTGAGTTGTACCGCTATATGAGCGGCACCGTGGGTCTGCTTTGCCTGTGATTAGTACCCACTATGTGAGGAACACCACGGGAATACTGGTACCCGTGACTAGTACATCTAGGTGAGGAACATCATCGGTTTGCGTTGGCTATGGGTGGCGCCATTGTGTGAGAAACACCATAGGGCTGCGTTACCTGTACGAAGTACAATACTTGTGAGTAGTACCATCTTGTGTGGAACACCGCGAGTCTTCGCTACTTTTGATCAGTACCCCAACATGACAAATACCATGGTTCTACTTCACTCACGACATGTACCATTCTGAGGGACCTTAGACCTGGATTTTGGACCCCTTTAGACATCAAGCATCCTCGATTCAGGATTGTGCTTTATAAGTGGTCCCTTGGTCAGTAATACTATTATTTATGACCTTTTTTGAGTTGGATCCACTGGTTTTTGTTAGTTTGTTTTTGTTTTTTGGGTTCATGTCCATCCATTCATTCTTCATGACTTCTTTATTTTGGTCGGTGGATGATTTTGAAGTTTTTGTTGTCATTTAATTTCGTACTATTAGGGGCCGATGACCTCGATGTTAGGCCCCTTTAAACAACAAGCAGCATCATGATCATCATCGCCTTGAGAAGCAAGCTTCGGTCATGGCCATACTCGGCAAATATGAATCGAGCATTGAACTTGAGCCCGGAAGTTCAGGCATTTATTTTGGCTGAAATAGGCAGGTAAATGAGGACTAAAATTTAGGAAATAGGCAGTATAATAATAATAATAATAATAATAATAATAATAATAATAATAATAATAATAATAATAATAATAATAATGTTATTGGCTTTATGTTCCACTAACTACTTTTACGGTTTTCGGAGACGCCGAGGTGTCGGAATTTAGTCCCGCAGGAGTTCTTTTACGTGCCAGTAAATCTACCGACACGAGGCTGACGTATATGAGCACCTTCAAATATCACCGGACTGAGTTATGGTCGAACTTGCCAAGTTGGAGTCAGATGACCAGCGCTTCAACCGCCTCAGCCACTCAGCCCGGCAATAATAATAATAATAATAATAATAATAATAATAATAATAATAATAATAATAATAATAATAATAATAATAATAATAATAATCATAATAATACCGCCGTATCCCGAGCGATTGGCCGTGCGGTTAGGGGCGAGCAGTTGTGGCCTTGCATCAGGAGATAGTGGGTTCGAACCCGACTACTGGCAGCCCCCAAGATTGTTTACCTATCGTCGCGGAAATCCTTCGATGTGTTAGTGCGAACTTAAACAAGTAGCAAAAAAGAAAACCGTGAGAAGTACTTAGTGTTTATACCAGAATGAAGCGATCAAATCAATAGCAGGAAAAAGTCAAGAAAGGATGGAACTGCCATGGACTACAGAGAGTTAGGAAGCGAGAATGTCCCGACAATTGCTGACAGGAAGAAGCTCTGTAACTCGTGCGAATGCGTATTAAATTCTATTACTCTAGTCACTTAAGTATTATATACCAGATGTATGCGTAAGTTATTGCCGATTTCTGTTGTAAAGGAAACAAGTAATTTCCAAGGGAAATTCATCTTTTGTTTATTTAAAATATTGGCCATCGGCTTCTACACTCTTCGTCTATCTTTCAGGTAAGTTATGAATACCATGCCCTAAAAACTGCTTGTCTTTAGTGGCAAATCATTTGTAGAGCCATTTTCCAACTTCCTCGAAATTGATAAAGTGCTGCTCTGCGAGCGCGTGCCTCATTGATGCGAAGAGGTGATAGTCAGATGGCGCCAGGTTAGGGCAGCACTGCGGGTGCGGAAGGATGTCCCATCCAAGCGATTTCAAGGTGTCTTTCACTGGTTTTATTGTGTGAGACGGCGCATTGTCGTGTAACAAAATCACTTTGCCATGTCTTCTGGCCCTTTCCGGTCGTCTTTCGATCTGTATGTGGTTTAAATTAATCATTTGCCTGCGATAGCGTTGTGCATTAACGGTTTCGCCGGGCTTCAAGAGTTCATTATGTACAATACCGCTCTGGCCCCACCAGACACAAAGCATTGCAATAACCACGTTTAAATTGTCGAAACCCTGTGTCAAATGTTCTAATATGTTTTTACCAGCAAACTATGATTTTCCACAGTTTTTCTTCTGATTCAATAAGAAAAGCAATGCGTGGTGCAATCGTTCATTTTCAGGCACAAACGTCGACATGATCACCGAACGGTACAACACAGACGCTAGTGTTTGGCGGACTCAACTTGTCTGTCTTTTTAGACGAACAAACTGACGTATGTGTCAAATTCATACGCTACGTACTGTTCGCTGGCGCCATCTCTTAGTGAAACCGGAAAAGACTTGTGCATACACCTGGTACAGTATTCTGCCTGGTGGCAGGTTCGTGTCTTCGTACGGAGAATTTCTGATTCCAGTGTTCTCTGTTTTCAGTCTGCTGTATCTCTTCCCATCTTTCACGTTATCCAGATGTTGGATTCTCTTCCTCGTCCTGCAGTACCTTTTATCTTTCTTTCGATGACGACGTCTATGAGCCCCTCGTGTCTAAGCATGTGCCCGATCCAGTTGACCTTTCTCTGAAGAATTGTATTGAGAAAAGTTTTCTTCTCTCGTACTATTCTCAGTATATCGTCGTTTGTCACCCAATCTGTCCACTTGATCTTCTCTATTCTCATCGAAACAGACTTTCAACGTATTAGGTCGTGTTACGTACATGTAGTACGTGTTGAAGAGATGGTAAGTACAGAACAAAAATGGCCAGCCGGACACCAGTGGGATCCGAACCCACAACCTCCCGATTTCGCGTCGGTTGCTCTACCGTTGAAAGTCTGTTTCGATTACAATGCGGTCGTGAAAATTCAATATTCATTGACATGCCCCACAACGGGCGACTTAAACGCACTCTACAGTGTGCTAGCAGCGGTGCCAAACCTGTAGCTCAGATCCTTTCAAACAGAACAAAGATAGCCTAGGCCACCATAGCTCAATTGGTAGAGCAACCGACGCGAAATCGGGAGGTTGTGGGTTCGGATCCCACTGGTGTCCGGCTGGACATTTTTGTTTCGTACTTACCATCTCTTCAACACGTACTACATGTACGTAACACGACCTAATACGTTGAAAGTCTGTTTCGATTACAATGCGGTCGTGAAAATTCAATATTCTCTATTCTCCTCAAACACCACATTTCAGAACTTTCTAGGTACTTTTTCACCCTCTTTCTCATGGTCCACGTCTCTGCTTCGTACATTGCAATGCTCCAGATGTAACACTTCACCACTTTTTAACTATACGAACCAATGTTTTGATTGATGCAAGAACTTCCGTCCCCAGTTATAGGGCAGAAACCTGCAGTCATCTAGTCTTAAATGTCATCAAACTTTAATAACACTGTCTCTATTGTTTCTCAGCAACGTTACAGCTAATTTTTGCATTTTCAACAAATATTTCGTTAAAAAAGAATGGGAGTTATTTCAAAACATGCATATTAATCTCACCGTGAGAAGTGACTTCATTGCGTCTAATAAATTATTTTCAGTTCAAGGAATGCGACATTATTTCAAGTTGAATCATATGAAAATTCCTTTAAAGTACATTACATAAAATACAATAACATTAGCTCAATTCCTGCCCTCGTTTATTGCGAACGCTGGAGAGAACGTATTGTCTACGGAGCTGTTTCCTCCTTTCTAACAACGAGAATGTGTGTTTGCTATTCTGTTTACTATTATTAAAAGATTTGAATAAGGAACTTCCTTTATGTAGCAAACATAAAGACATTTTACGTCAATGGATACGGAAAAATGTGAATTCTTGCTTGAACTGGCTGAAACAAACCCGAAGATATGAAACTAATTTAGCGAACGTAATTCGTTAGTAAAATAATGAAGATATGAAGTTAATAATTCTCTCGGAAGAAATAGCCAACAGAACAGGTTTAAGAATTTCTCTATAAAAAACCCAAATTTATGGCAAATGTAAAACATGCTGCGGAATTTCTAATAACAGAAATTGGTCCAGCAAGAAAGGTAAATAAATTCAGATATTTGGGAGAAACAATTAATTCAAGAAAATGGTGTGGAAAAATCCGCTGTGTAAGAAAGGATACATAAGATGGAAAGAGCATACGGTATAATAGGAATATCTACAACAAAAAGTATTTACCTAAAAACGTCAAACTACAACACTACAGCACAGGAGTCAAACCGGAATGCGAGTGAATGTCTAGTACTGAATTACAAGCTGAATAAATTAAAAGAACTCGAAAGAAAAATTATACAGAAAACACTTGGTACGCTAAGATTTCTTTTTTTGCTATTTGCTTTACGTCGCACCGACACAGATATGTCTTATGGCGACGATGGGATAGGAGAGGCCTAGGAATTGGAAGGAAGCGGCCGTGGCCTTAATTAAGGTACAGCCCCGGTATTTGCCTGGTGTGAAAATGGGAAACCACGGAAAACCATCTTCAGGGCTGCCGACAGTGGGGCTCGAACCGGTACGCTAAGAACTACAGAACTCTCGAAATTAGAAATACTGCTGAAACATATCGAAACATAGAAAACATTACAGAAATAATGCGGAAGTGGCGATCGGTAATTGTTTTTCAGATTTAAACAGAATGGATGACAGCAGGTTAACCAAACAGATCTTCAAATATCTTTGGAACAAGAAGCCAATAACAACGTGGATTCATGAAATCAAGAAAGATTTGGAAAGAACCAATATAGAGAATAAGCAGCAACAGAGAGAGAGAGAGAGAGAGAGAGAGAGAGAGAGAGAGAGAGAGAGAGAGAGAGAGAGAGAGAGGGATTTTTAGAAAGAAAGTGTTAAAAAATTGAAGGATTCCAAGGTCGGGATGGAAAGAAAACAGGCTCAAAGCTGTCCGAGGAGAGAAAAAAAAGACATATTGAGCAGAAGAAGAAGAAGAAGAAGAAAGAAGTTAATAAATATGTAATTTTTTGCCTTTTCGCCACGTGAAAGTGGTAGACAGTGGGAAAACTTTGTTTCGCCAAGACTTTGCATTGCGCCCTCTAGAAAGAAATTCGACCTAGCTCGACTACGACTGTTTTTAAAGACCTGAAGTATTTGAAATCAACTGGCAGTATTGTTTCTCCAGATGGCTCGCTAAGCATCATTACATTCCGAGACGACATTTATGTCGATATTTTTCTCGGTTTAATCCATCCAAAGTGCAGGCCTCAAGTAACTAGGAAAAGGCTATGAAGAAGAGGATTAAATTTCAGATTGGGGATACAAAGCTGGAACTGGTAGATCATTTCAAGTACATTATTAAGGATTTGTATTCTAATAATAATAATATTGTTTTTACGTCGCACTAACTACCTTTTACGGTTTTCGGAGATGCCGAGGTGCCACAATTTTGTCCCGTAGGATTTGTTTTACGTGCCATTAAATCTACCGATACGAGGATGACGTATTTGGACACCTTCAAAAACCACCGGACTGAACCTGCCAAGTTGGGATCAGAAGAAGAGCGCCTCAACTGCCTGAGCGACTCAGTTCGGAGTGAGTGAGATGGAATCAAGTTGCAGTGAGCTCGCAGTTGTGTAAGAAGGAATTCAGCTCCCGAACGAAATTATCCTTTTATCGCTCTGTGGGGGTGAAAGGTGGGTGGACTCAGGATATCTTATTCGTAAGTTACAACTAGTATACATGAAAGTAGCAAGAATGGTTGCTAGTACAAACAAATGGGAAGAAGGGCAGGAGCGTACTCGGAATGAACTCGATGGACAAAGCGGTACGCATAAGCCGTGTTCGCTCATGGCGGTATGTGAGGCGAATGGATGAGAATAATGGACTCTGTTATGGAGGGTAAGAGAAGTAGAGAGAGACCAAGACGACCATGGTTAGACGCAGTTTCTAATGATTTAATGATAAGAGGTATAGAACTAAACGAGGCCACAGCACTAGTTACAAATAGAGGATTGTAGCGGGGTTGCAGACTGAACGCTTTAAGGCATAGCAGTCTAAAGTGAAGCACTGTTCTAATGTTTTCTTGTCCGAGAGTTAGAAAAGAGACAGTCATATGATCACCAGACCGATAAAAAAAAACGGGTAGCGAAGGAATATAAATAAAATGAAGAATGATCAAGGAACTGTAAGAAAAGAGAAAAGGGAATAAAATTTATCCCTCTCCTAGGCTGAATGGCCAGCGTAGTGAACTTCGGTTCGGCGGGCCGCGGATTCGGATCCCGGCTGGATGAGGGATTTTAAGCTTGTCTAGTTAATTCCACTGGGTCGGGGATTGGGCGTTTAAAGAATGTTAAATAGACAAGATCAAAAGCATTTTTTTACAAATTGTTTTACGTCGCACCGACACAGATAGGTTTTATGGTGACGATGCGTGTGAAAATGGGACACCACGGAAAACCATCTTCAGGGCTGCCGAAAATGGTGTTCGAATCCAGTGTCTCCTGAGTGCAAACTCACAGCCGCGCGCCCCTAACCGTACGGCCAACTCACCCGGTAGCAATTATTTAATTAGGGATGTATGTAGATAATTATTGCTGATAGCAATGAAGAACAGACGATTATGGAATTTCGAAACGACATTTGAACAGTGAAGGGCAGGGAAACCTCCCTGCGACATTGTTGTTGTTGATTCTTCTACTTCTTGTTTTGCATAGGCCTACAGCGAGATATATACATATATGATACGATTCGTAGAATTTGCGACGAAATCACTCATAGATTTGATATATGCCATTTTACAAAAGGAAGTCATAATGAGCATTTGTAATATTGTACACAAAACTTGAATATGTACTGAATGATTTGGTGCATCATACAATTAAATTCGATGTATACTTTATCCATAATTGAAGATAAATTTTGTGTAACTAATTTTACGGCTACCCGGTATGTTGGGTGGGGAAATAAGCTCTTTACTCGCAAACAAATATAAGTTATTCACCTGATGATACCGGGAACCCACTATACGTCCGAGGCAGGGTGTGCTACCAAGATCTCTACACTCAAGGGAACAACAACGTAGTGGCTTGTTAAGATTTATATGGACGCTCTGTATATAAATATCACATTTAGAGTCGTTCATTAACGTTGATTCCTAGATAAACACGTGTCACCTTCAACAAATGCGTCTGTTTCATATCGTCGTTTTGTCTTTGCTTCCATTCTATCTTTCATAGGCTATACTTCTTGTGTGTTAAATCTTCTTGTTAGTTAGTAAGGTACCCATCTCTTATATTATTCGTCTTATCTATATTCAGTTGCTTTGTATTTCATTTAGTAAGGAGGAAAATAACCGCCGCCTCTGTGGTGCAATGGTTAGCATGATTAGCTGCCACCCCCGGAGGTCCGGGTTCGATTCCCGGCTCTGCCAAAAAATTTGAAAAGTGGTACGAGGGCTGGAACGGGGTCCACTCAGCCTCGGGAGGTCAACTGAGTAGAGATGGGTTCGATTCCCACCTCAGCCATCCTGGAACTGGTTTTCCGTGGTTTCCCACTTCTCATCCAGGCAAATGCCGGGATGGTACCTAACTTAAGGCCACGGTCGTTTCCTTCCCTCTTCCTTGCCTGTCCCATCCAATCTTCCCATCCCTCCACAAGGCCCCTGTTCAGCATAGCAGGTGAGGCCGCCTCGGCGAGGTACTGGTCATTCTCCCCAGTTGTATCCCCGACCCAAAATCTGAATCTCAAGGACACTGCCCTTGAGGCGGTAGAGGTAGGATCCCTCGCTGAGTCCGAGGGAAAAACCGACCCTGGAGGGTAAACCGATTACCAACGAACGATCGAGGAAAATATCCTGCTCTTAACTATATCAAACTTTAACGAGTTCCTCTCAGCTAAGACTTGCATTTATTCTTTAAACAAACAAACAAACAAACAAACAAACAAACAAACAAACAAACAAACAAACAAACAAACAAACAAACAAACAAACAAACAAACAAACAAACAAACAAACAAACAAACAAAATAAATATGGATGTGTTTACGACTCACGTTGTTATAAGTCTCGTCTGTCTCTGTATGGAACTCAGTTTAAAGTTGATTCGATTCAAGAAGGTAAAATGGGAATACCCATGAACTGGCAGATATAAAAAAGCAGGCGAGACGTAGCAGACTTCGTAAATACGGGTTCCTTTTGGGGTAATGAAGCAGGGGAGCACAAGGCCGATTATGAGAATAACAAGGAGATTAGGTTCTGTACAGGTTACTTCTGGATCTGAAGATGACTTGAGTTCAATCCCACCATGTGTAAATGGATTTTTTGACTTAAACATGTCTTACAGCTGGTTCAAAATTAGTGTAACGGAATAGTGTCGTATAACAAAATGTGTAATGGAATTGTTACCTAGCAACAGTACCTTGAGAGTTGCGCAGGCCGTGAATCTGCTCGTCATGGCCATCCATCAATACTTCACATCACAGTCGGCATGGTTGCTAGGTAACATACCTTTTGGAAGGATGGAAGAAAAACGTCTTTATTCAGCTCGCATAGGTGTGCAAATCGCATGGGAAGTAGTTTAAGCTGCTGAGAGATTGTTGAAGAGTTCCCTACCCAAATCTCTGAAGCTTGTTCTTTACAAAGTTGGCAGTGTGGGGACGGGCATTATCATGAAGAAGGATAGTACTGTTCGATACGATGTTCAGATTATTAGGAGAATAGGACAAGAGAAATGGGAGGACCGGGTAAGAAATGATTAGCTATTACGAAGATTTGGAGAAAAACGAAGTATATTGCAAATCATTAGAAGGAGAAAAAATTAACTAGATTGGACATTGTTTGAGGAGGGACTGTTTACTGAAAGAAGGAGTAGAAGGATTGGTGAAAAGTAAACGATGAAGAGGAAGAAAAATATATCAAATGTTGGACAATATCATAAGAAAGAAATATTCGGACATGAAGAACTTGGCCCAGAACAGACAAATGTGGAAGAGATTCATCCTGCCATAAGGCAGAATAACTGTATTATTATTATTATTATTATTATTATTATTATTATTATTATTATTATTAGAGTGAGATCGCAGTTGTGTCGGCAGTATTATGTAAGAAGAAGTTAGCCCCCGGACAAAACTTATCTTTACATTGTTCTGTTTTCAGACCAACTTTGCTTTACAGGAGTGAAAGCTGGGTGGACTTGGGATATCTTATTCATAAGTTAGAAGTAATGAGAATGATTTCTGGAGCAAACAGCTGGTAACAATGGCAGGAGGGTATTCGGAATGAGGAGATAAAGGATAAGTTAGGAATGAACTGGATGGATGAAGCTGTACGCATAAACCGGCTCCGGTGGTGGGGTCATGTGAGGTGAATGAAGGAGGATAGGTTACCTAGGAGAATAATGGACTATTATTTGGAGGGTAAGAGAAGTAGAGGGAGACCAAGACGACGATGGTTAGACTCATTTTCTCACTATTTAAAGATAAGAGATAGAGAAATAAACTAGTTACTAGTAGAGGATGGTGCCGGTGATTAGTAAATTGACAGTCGCTTGCAGACTGAATCCTGAAAGGCATAACTGTCTGCAATGAAAATATATGTACGATATTACTGCTGCGTCGTCCTCCTTAGCATTCTTCTTTTCCTTCATCTTTTTCCTGCTCTTCTCCTGCCCCATTTATGTGCTCTATTCATTTTATTTTCTACTTTGAATTTTTATTTCTCTTATTCATTCTCTGCTCTCACCCCAAATGGATTTATCTTCTATATTTCTTCATGTCCTCCATTACTTGAACTTATATGCACCTGTTCATCTTTACGTCATTCTTACTTTTCTACCTCATTTATTACCCTTTGATATTTTAATTCCATTTCTGCAATCCCTTTCTTCCTCACACACATCATATTCTTATGTTTCCCCCCTGTATCTTCCATCTCTCTGTCTCTCCTTTTCCTTCTCTACTTCCACCTCATCTACGTTCTCCTCCCTCTTCTTATCGCCGTATTTTCTGTTGCGTTTTTCTTTGCCATTGTCTTATTTTCTAGTAATTTTCTCCTTCATTCTTGTATCACAAGTTCATGAGATCAAATGCGCTATTGAAAGCCGCACCGTCTCTATTTCTTTTCTTCGCATTCTTACGCTTTTTCCTGTACTGAAAGCAGTTCCCTGTTTTAATCACCCTTTAACAAGGTCAGCATTCTTCTTTACCTACCTTAACATAATATCAAAAGGAGCAATCGATGAGAGTATCATATCAAAGTTAACGAAAATTGCCATCTTTGTCTGTATCACAAACATTTTTCGTAACCTCTGTAAATTCGAAGCATAAAAGAAATGGCGCTGTATAGAGTAATGTTTCTCCAAAAATGAGGCTATCATTGTAAAATCCTTTAGCCAGCTTCAGAATACGCCATAAAAGTGCTATTATCGTACGTATAAACAGCCACTTAACCTAAACAGTGTGGCCATGTTGGTGTTATATGACGTGGTTTATGGCGCTGTGATCTACTTAACGCTATACATTCATGCCAAGGCCGCCTGACCTACTGCAACAAGCAAACCTGCACGTGGGGTTGAAACTAAAGCTTCCATTCCGCATTACACAATAGAGTGCATGTAAAATGTAATGTTGTTGTTTCGGTCATCAGTCCATAGTCTCCTTCTCTAATCTGACTGTCATTTTCATACTTTGGTCGACTCCTACCGTTCTTACAGCCTACACTTCCCTCAAAAACCAACTGAACAAGTCGTGGGTGGCTTAAGATGTATCCTATCATTCTATCTTTTCTTTTGATCAAATTTCGTCAAATCGACTTCCTCTCACAAATTTTGATTCAGTATCTCGTCATTCGTGATTCGATATATCCATCTCACCTTCATAACTCGTCTATAACACCACATTCAAAATAAATTCTATTCTCTTTCTTTCTGAGATAGTTCAATGTTTCACCTCCATACAATGTCACGCTCCAAACGAAAGTCTTCTGAAACATCTTTCTAATTCCTGTATCATTGTCCGAAGAAAGAACATTTCTTTTCTTAAGAACGGCCTTACTTGCTTGTGCTACTCTGCATTTTATGTCCTCCTTACTTCTGCAATCGTTTGTTATTTTACTACCCAAGTAACAATATGCATCCACTTCCTTTAAGACTTTATTTCCTAATCTAATATTTCCTGCATCACCTGTCTTCGTTCGACTGCACTCCATTACTTTTGTTTTGGACTTGCTTATTTTCATCTTGTATTCCTTCTCCAAGAGCCTCCGTGGCTCAGACGGCAGCGCGTCGGCCTCTCACCGCTGGATACTGTGGTTCAAGTCCCGGTCATTCCATGTGAGATTTGTGCTGGACAAAGCGGAGGCGGGACAGGTTATTCTCCGGGTACTCCGGTTTTCCCTGTCAACTTTCATTCCAGCAACACTCTCCATTCTCATTTCGTAGCATCTATCATTCATTAATATATCACTTTGGGAGTGGCGACCCCATCGTAATAATAGCCTATATATGATTCATTCATTACATCCCTGACCCGGTCAGTAACTGGAAAACAGGTTGTAGGTTTTCATTTTCATTCCTTCTCCAAGACTCTGTTCATACTATTCAGCAATTTCTTCAGATCTTCTGCAAAAATAACAATATAATCGGCAACTCTTAGTTTACATTCGTTCTCCAAGTACATCTTTGATTTCCTTTATCGCCCGTTCTATATGAACATTGAAAAGGAGACCGGCTCTATGGCTAAATGGTTAGTGTGCTGGCCTTGGTCACAGGTGTCCCGGGTTCGATTCCCAGCAGGGTAGGGAATTTTAACCATCACTGGTTAATTTCGCTGGCACGGGGGCTGAGTGTATGAGTCGTCTTCATCATCATTTCATCCTCATCACGACGCGCAGGTCACCTACGGGAGTCAAATCAAAAGACCTTGACCTGGCGAGCCGAACTTGTCCTCGGATACTCCCGGCACTAAAAGCCATACGCATTTTCATTTAATTGAAAAGGAGGTTGGACTAAATGCAGCCTTGCCTCACTGCTTGTTGGATGCTGTTTCCTTTCAGAAGCTACCACTGCAGACTTAGTTTTGTAAATATTGTAGATAATTGTTCGTTCTTGGTGTTAGGGTCTTAAAAGTAATGTTTTAAATTTTGATTACTTACTTCTTCGTGGGTTTATTGTGAAATGTTTTATTAATGAGTTGACATTTTATTTAGTGAACTGTGGCCAGCGAACAAGGAAGTGATTTAGGATCAATCCGTCAACAATCAGACGAGGAAGGTAATGTGCCACACGTGCAGAAAAGGCAGTAAATCCAGACATACTGCTAGTTTCATCACTTCTGTACGTTTAAATACAAAAATATCGCGCGAGTACATTTTCTCTGATACACTGAAAATCATGGATACGGTTTTAGGGCTATGAAGAAGACAGGGCAAGTAGGTCCCTCTTAGTAGCCTCTTACAACATGCAGGGTGTGCAGATAATGCGTCCTTGCATTCAACCCTCAGGCGAGATAAAGAGTTCCGATGTATCGAAAGAAATAATTCAGCGTTATCAGCTCAGTACAACTTGCGCTGTTGCGACGTAAAGATGGCCGCGCACTCTCTGTTTGCACCAAGGAAGAGCCTTGACTAATGTGTATATGGTTTGCTATGTCATCAACAGTCACTTGTCTGTTATTCAGGATTATGTCACGCACTTGTTCAGTATTGGCATCACTTACGGCTGCAGATAGTCGCTCGGATCTTTCCTCATCCTTCACGCCCGTGCGAACCCTTTTCAACTGTTCAATCCACTGGAAAACACTTCGCTGTTGTATCGTTCTGAAAGTCTTCTATGAATTCCACTCCTGGTACACCCTCATACCACAAACAAAACTTATTGCGGAACTCTATTGTCATGTGTTTGATCTTTCCCGCCTTTTTCTGCCGCCATACTATTGCTTGCAGTGCCATATTTTCACCTGGTGGCAAGACATGGAACTAGTAATTTTTATGGTATAATTCCCGAATACATTGCTTAATTATCACGCCTACAACGTTTCAGACTCCTACGACAAATACAGTCCTTGCTGTGCCATGCTGAACATCATCAACTTAAATTGTGGACACCCGATGTATTATCAGTCTTCTTCTTAATCTTTTCTAGGTTATTTGAGTCCACTGATGGATGTAGGCCTCTTCTATGTGCTTCCATCGTCTTCGGTCTTGAGCCACTTGGAACCAGCGTGTTCCAACCAACAGCTTTATGTCAATGCCTCTCTTGTCTCCAGTGAACAATCATAGAGGTCCACCCGTTGTAGTCTTTTCGAGCTATGTGTCCTACCCATTGCCATTTTAATCTTTGTACTCTCTCCAGGATGTCTGTCTTACTGATAAAAAATCCTTACACAGTTGTTTAGCACTTGTATAGTTATATATTGAATCAACCTTGTAAAAGCTTTGAACATGTTTCTTACTAATAAACGTGGTATACGCATTGTATTACTTTTTTGAATTTCGGTGTGGCTATTTCTAGCCGGGTGCAGCCCTTATAAGGCAGACCCTCCGATGAGGGTGGGCGGCATCTGCCATGTCTAGGTAACTGCGTGTTATTGTGGTGAAGGATAGTGTTATGTGTGGTATGTGAGTTGCAGGGATGTTGGGGACAGCACAAACACCCAGCCCCCGAGCCATTGGAATTAACCAATGAAGGTTAAAATCCCAGACCCGGCCGGGAACCGAAGGCCAGTACGCTAACCATTCAGCCAATGAGTCGTGCATTGTATTACTCTACTGCACGGATACACTTGTTCCAAGCCATCAGAATCTCTTCTTACAGTTCAATGGTGTATTTCGCACGTTCACCGCCTTTACGATAGATTTTGCTGGTTATCCACGAGCAAAACTTTCCGAAAAGTCGCGTGGTAGCACGAATAAACTTAACATATCGAAAATGCCATGAAAATCAGCTGAATCATCTTGTATCTCTTGACAAAGAAAGAGAGAAAAGTTACGATAGAATGTTGCAATAAACAAGAATAGAATAGTAATACATACATTTCAGTGGTATATTAGCTGTCTCTGTGGATCAGCGGTAGAGTGTCGGCCTCCAGATCCCAAGATAGCGGGTTCAAACCCGGCAGAGGTAGTCGGAATTTTAAAGGGCGGATAAAAGTCCATTCGACACTCCATGTCGTGCGATGTCGCCATGTAAAAGATCTCTGGTGACACATTTGGTGTTTACCCGACAAAATTAATTAAAATCTCAGCCATAGAGAGACGCCCAAGAGAGTTTCGGTTTACTCGGTCTGCCATCTAGTGGGGGCCTAGAGTAAAACGGAACGTCGAAATTGACGAGCAGACAGCCAGATGGCGTCAAATTGAAATGCCTGCACACGGTAGCTGAGGCCATACGATTATTATTATTATTATTATTATTATTAGTGGTATATTATTCTCATTAGTAATAATGAGGTCACTAATAATAATTACTAACCTCATTCCGCTCTCGTGTCCGTAGTGCTGTCACAACTTGAAGTTCGCAGGATATAGAGCCACCTCTTAGATCTTTCATTAAGCCACTTTTGTCTGTGTTAATGACAATTCGAGCATTCACTTTCGTAAATATCTAGCCTACTTCATTTTAAAGCTTTCGTCATCTAGGAGAAATGGGTCACGCCGTTTCTTGAAGTGTTTTATGCTCGACGATGCCGAAATATAAATATTATATGTCAGAAAACTGAATTTAATGAGGCTCATTGTAATTCAAGTTTCATTATGATAGAGGTTCTCCACAAATCAGAGTTCAGATTTTCATGATGATACAACTGTTAGACCAATTAGGTAAGGATAGCATCGGACCTGCGTTCAGCGCACTAGCTTCGCACTTGTTTTCAAAATCAATGCACCTTCTATTTTCAATATTGCACAACCACACGACACATTCCCGCAAATTCACTTCACCAACTGTACGATAAACAATTTGTATTTGCAATAAAGCTAGGTTATGATAACCTTCTATCAAAGCTTTGAAAACGTATGACATTGTCAAGGTCTCTGATCCACTCACGGAAAAATCAATAATGCAGCGCATGCGCTCTGTTCAGTAAACTCAACTGTCAAGCGACATCTGGACAGAAATTTATGAATATTTAAAAAAGATTTATAATTATCGTCGAGCATAAACAGTCGTATGAAACTCGCCTATAATGGTAATTAAGATACTCGTATGGAAAGTATAAAACTCGCTTCACTCGTTTTACAAACTTACTCGTGTGTTAATTACTGCCATTATAGGCTTGTTCCATAATGTACTATTATTTTACGAACATGTCCCGCCCATAACCTATAAGGCTGATGACACACGGAGCGGTTTTCGCCGCGTCGGCGCATGTTTCTATTGTATCAGATGGGATGAAACAGACACAGCGGTGCTCGCCGACAGGCGGCAGATTTGCCGACTCGGCCTGTCGTGTAGCTGGCGGTGCAGCGAGCGGTTTGAAGACTTTGTGCGCGCTCTAGCGCCATAGATTTATTACATTCAGCTGAATCACGGCTGACTTGATGCTTCGCTCTAGTCGGGCGTGGCTGAATTTACGCGGCGATTGCATCATTGGTAGGTATTCTTGTATTAGATATCATGAAGTATCTTTGAAATTCAATAATATACACGTAAAAGGACATATAGAGTAAGTAGTCTTTTGGAATAAGAATAAGAACAATCCTTTATTTTTCGGTAATTTTAGCTAGCTTCCTCACCTAACGTCACGCTCACTAATGTGTTTTGTCCACTGCCTGCTCGATACGCACCCGATGACTGCTTATAAGCAGTCATTTTAGATGCAGATCGAGCAGGCAGTGGTTTCGTCACAGTCGGCAAAAACCGCTCTGTGTATCAATCACAGGCGGCGGCCGACGCGGCGAAAACCGCTCCGTATGTCATCAGCCTAAATGTTCTATGCCCACTGTGTTAGAATTATCGTGGAGAACATCAATGTTATTTTAAATTCTTCAATGTGTACTTTTCAATGGATAAGTCGAATATTTCGCCACGATTATATTACTGCAGACAGTAAATGCCACTAAAATATAGTGTTCACTCGTTTGTTTTTCATCGCTCGCTGATATACAACGCTTATACAAGGGTCATGGTCTGTGTAAGTAATTGAGTGAATAACTATAACAGATGTATACACAGGAAGCTTATCAACGGTTTATTAGTAACAAATTGTACATAAAAAAGGTGCACAACTATAAGGGTCTGTGATGAAGCGGTTAATTCCAAAGCCTCCTTGTACCTGTTTCAGAAGTGCGAGTCTGCGGTGCACGACATCTAGCGGACACCTGTTGCGGCACTAGGCAGAACAAAAGAAGAGCAAACGGGCGCATCGCAACCCAGGCTGAAGATTCCTCTTCACAAGGTAAAGATCTCCCCCCCTCTCTCTCTCTCTGTTCTGTTGTACTGTGTCAGCTTACAGGACAAATACGAACCTCGTATCTGCTTCTCAAACGTGACGTGAATGCTAGCGACGTCGTCAAAATTGAATTGCTCAACAGTCAGGGAAGGGAGCTGGTTAAAATGAAAAATATTGTGCGAGTCTGTCGCCGCAATGAAGCCAGGGAAATTAGTTACGTGCTAGATTGGAACTGCTATTCATTATTCAACAGCGCATGTTCGTTACAACGTTTTGTAATTGTAACTGTCTCTCTCATAAGATCATCGCATTGCCTCATAAAACTGTTCGTCAATCTTCACCTTTATTAATCTTGAAAACATTTCTTAGCAGAGAAAGTTGGGGTTCCCATACTACGAAAAACGTAACATTAAGCAATTTCCTCAGTTGTGGTGAAAGTTGAAAGGCTACAGGGCCCGGAAAGGTTTGAAATTATGAGTACTGGATAGCGCTATCAAACTTCTTCTTAATCTGTTTACCATCCAGGGTCGGGTTTTCCCTCGGACTGAGCGAGGGATCCCACCTCTACCGCCTCAAGGGCAATGTCCTGGAGCTTCAGACTCTGGGTCGGGGGATACAACTGGGGAGGATGACCAGTACCTCGTCCAGGCGGCCTCATCTGCTATGCTGAACAGGGGCCTTGTGTGGGGGGGATGGGAAGTTTGGAAGGGGTAGACAAGGAAGAGGGAAGGAAGCGGCCGTGGCCTTAAGTTAGGTACCATCCCGGCATTTGCCTGGAGGAGAAGTGGGAAACCATGAAAAACCACTTCCAGGATGGCTGAGGTGGGAATAGAACCTACCTCTACTCAGTTGACCTCCCGAGGCTGAGTGGACCCCGTTCCAGCCCTCGTACCACTTTTCAAATTTCGTGGCAGAGCCGGGAATTGAACCCAGTGCTTCGGGAGTGGCAGCTAATTATACTAACCACTACACCACAGAGGCAAACGGGGAAAAACAGCTTAAATCCCTAGTTTCTTTACCCGTATTCTTTTTTATTCAAATCCTAGCCAAATTAACTTATTTACATAATTCTTACTGTAAAGTGTTCCTTGGTTTAATACTCTCTGGCGTTCTTTGCTTTTTTTGAAAATGTCCACTTCGAATGTAGTTATAAGGGCTTAAGTGAAACTCTGCACTGAGTCACATTAGAGCTCGTAGTGGTAGAAAAAGGCAAACTACTAATCTAATCGACTGGATAAAGATGATTAAGAAAAGGATTGCAATTTTTAGGAATAAATAAATAATATTTCCTCATACTTTATTATATTTTATTTACCTAAAATTCGTAGCTCATATCCCTAGGAAGTTTTCAACATTGAATTGCTTGCCTGAAGGACCAGAACTGGATTTTTTACGTGGAGCTTATTTCCGACTTATCAAGCAACCAGCTGTTTAGTGTTACGTCCTTTTCTTGGCCAAATTTCGAGTACCCAGGTCCTCCTCAGGCTAAAGCCGAAGTCCACCAACAAACTTATGGAGGCTGTTCAGGGATACCTTCTGAGTATATTGGTATAGGTGACCCGTGGTCTCCGGCGGATCATTACAGAGTAAATGAATTTCGTTTGGTTTGTTGCCTCGGATTGGACTGAAAATAATAAACGCTGGTTCTTGACAAACGGCGGTGTGTCGGAATTTTGTCCTGCGAGAATTCTTTAACGTGCCGGAAGCCAACAACCCCGTGATCAGGGTGGTTGACATTTTGAAAAATAACTGCAAGGGAACAGTTCTGTATTTACTGCGTACTGTACATTACATTGACAGAAGAGATTGGACACACTGTGACAAAGTACGTGTTTCGTGTTGTACGTTTTGGTTATTGCGTATTACAGGATTGTTTTTACTGTTGTGAAGGTATTTTCACAGAAGCAAGGATGACTGGGATATCAAACAGAATAAATAGTATTTACATTATTACTCTGTAACCAGCCACCGGAAACTAGAGGCCCCTTTTACTAATATACTCAGAAGGCATCAACCTCCGAAAGTTTGTCGGCGAAGTACTGCGAGCAATTGAATTATTAAAACGGGTCGAAAACAAAACTACACACCCTGTGTCATTTATACATTGAAGGAACACACACATGAAGAAGAAACATCATATACACTTTTCATATGAAGTACTTAGGTAACGGACAAAATGATTTCTGTAAAAATCTCACAAAGTAAATTCAAGGGATGCAGATTTATTTTATTGGAGATGATTTGTTGTTATTAGAGTCGTGATTTTTAGGGACTAATATGTGATAATGCAAACATATTGAAGTGGATAACAGGTATAGCCTACCATACACAACGGTTATGTTATGAGTAGAGCCCGTATTCTACGCACTATGATGTGGCAAAACATGCACAATAAATTGGAAAATATGTACTATCAAAATTCAGTTTCTTTCTAAACATTGCACAAAAACTAATTTCTCCAAGTTGTCTTGACTTAACCTCATCCGTGTAACTGTCAGCACATTCTTAAGCAAAGAATATGAGCTATTTACGTCATAAGAAGTGACAGGTTCATACTTAAATGAAGACATTTGGGACAAAGTGAGGTCAAATTGTACGTCGTTGCATTTTTACCACAATACGTCTTTTATAAGCTTGATGAATTTAAAATCGAGATTTGAACGGATCATCTTGTTCAGCTTATCTCTAGCTGCCGCAGATACTTCTCCGTGCGATGATTGCAGATGATGATGTGTTCAATACCTGCTAAAGATTGAAGCTGCGACAACAAAAGACGTGTGACCATTGAGAGAAATTCCAGAAAAACAACAAAACCAAAGTTTGTAAGCTGCAGTCTGAGTAACGCGGCGTCACAGAAGTGTGATACAAGTTTGTTTTGTTCGTCTAACATACAAGAAAAAAATGCAGTAGTTTAAATATACCTCTACAACGTATCACGCAAACGATATCGGTTAGCTTGAGGACTCTCCTGCCCAGCCAAAGTCAAGGAATGTTTGTTTTATGACCTCTTTCTGTGGTTCTATTGAGAGTTATAAAACGGGGATTTTTTTTACTGCAAACACATTCTTTTTCTTTAATACAATTATAAATATTCTACAGGTACCTATGTTTATTGTTAACGAGAATTATTAATATAATCTCCTTATTGTACTGTCCAGATCTCCTCAAATATTAAAAATAGCAATTTTCTTTGCAATTATAATAAACAAAAATTGTATTAACTTCAAAACAAAGAGGGATATTTTAATGCAAATTCCGGAAAATGTTCCTCCAAATATGTACTAGTTCTCTATTAAAACTTGTTTGCCTGAGAGCACAGGTTTATGGAGAGGAATCATGCTCATGAAATTGCAGGTGTCCTTAAACGTTTGGTACGACCTGTCTGCATGCATTTTCTCCTGAAAAAGCCAAAACATGCAAGCATGCAGGGGAAAAAAAGAACGGTAATTTGGAACTCATAAAACGAATATTTGCAAAGTTTGAGAAGTGTAAGAAGTTTATTTAAAAACAATGCATTTGCATAGAAATTCGGGCTCTAATTATGAGTCTCATCAGAACCCCTAGAATTTGTGTTACTCTTTCTGCATAACGAAAGAACGGGCTGGATGATACTTCCTAATAATGCAAAATTACGACATTACAAGGCAGTTGTTTTGCCGGAAGCTTTATACGGCTCAGAAACCATATCCCTTGGAGGTCACTATAAAATTCTTGGAATTGAAAAACAGGAAAATAAAAATCTCCTGAAAATTGATGGTCCCGTGAGAGAAAATGGAATGGAATGTGGATTAACTGACAGGTTCACTGATGCCGTACGCAAGAGACGCCTGACATTCTATGGCCACGTCTATAGAATGGACAGCGACAAACTCACCGAACGATTATTTAAAGTAATCAACTCAAAGAAGATCAAAATAAACTGGCTAGAAGAAACTAAGGCGTACCTCCAAGACATTAACATCACGGGCATCATAGAAGATCTTGGAGCTTTTAACACAATACTAGCGAAGCACAAATTCGTGGAGAAATCTAGGAAGTGGTCCACAGGACGCAAGATGCACCGCACTGCATTTATGAAGAGATTTTTTGAACAATTTGTTTTACGTCACACAGACACAGATATGTTTTATGGCGACGACGGGATAGGAAAGGCCTAGGAGTGGGAAGGAAGCCGCCATGGCCTTAATTAAGTTAGAGGGCCAGCTTTTGCCTCGTGTAAAAATGGGAAAGCACAGAAAACCATCGTCAAGGCTGCCGACGGTGGAGTTCGCACCCACTACCTCTGGGATGCAAGCTCACAGCTGCGTGTCCTTAACCGCACGGCCAACTCGCCCAGTTGCGAAGAGATTTTGGAAGAATAAGAAGGCGAAAACCGTCAGGCCAACGAACAAGTTCAAACGCACTCTTTGAATGGGCAAAACGAGGAAATAATAATAATAATAATAATAATAATAATAATAATAATAATAATAATAATAATAATAATAATAATAATAATAATAATAATAATAATAATAATAATAAAGGATTCATTTTATGGATGGTAACAAATTGAATAAGCAGATATTCGAGTACCTTTGGGAGATGAAAGTCAAGAACGAACCGGATGCAACAGAACAAGAAAGATTTAGAGAGAAAGAAAGTAAGAAAAGGGGAACTACAAGGAAGGATGAATTAAAATTGACATGATGTCCCAAGGTGACCTCATCAGAAAGAAGAAGGAGAAAAATAAGAAGAAGAATGGATTCATTTTATTGTTTAATTTTGATCAATATTGTGAGGAAACTATCCTCGTCTACTTGCCCCAGTTGGAAAATTGGAACTTCTTCCTTTCTGGGAAACCCCTTGAGCTCAACATTTCTTGAATTAAGCGGTAGAGAACGCAAATAAGAAGGCGATAAAGATCAATGTTTTATGAGTGTGATTACATTTTGTCGTGTGGAATGGTGGTCACGCCTTTCCTCCAAGGTCCGTGGTCTCGCCGACGCCTTCAGTGAGCAGCTACATCTTTGTTGTAAATCTCTAATGGCAAAGATGGATTTCTCGTAGATGTATTGCCATTTGAGGATTTTCAAGATAATTGGTGCCGTGTTTGTAACTAGGGATCAGCCGCTGATTCACTTGAGGATATTCATTTATATTTCATACACGGTGTAGCGAACACCCTGCGCTAAACTTGAGGAATGGATTCCTTGGAAAAGTTAGAACAATCTGGGTGCGAAACTGTATACAGTGGAACCACGATATCTTGAATCACCTCGGGAGCTAAATTTTATTTTATTTCGAGATATAGAGAATGCCGTTTTCAAAAATATACAAACAAACTCTACTTTACATCACTTTATTTATAAACCTTATTATAGTAACTTTTTTGGAAGACAGGATACCGTAATGTAACAAGAAACACACCTCCGTTAACACCTTTGGAAAAAAATCCGTTAATCTCTTCTCATATGAGATTTTTAGTTCAGTTTTAGATGAGTTAATTAATTGGTGAAATTGGGAATCTTGACTCTATCATACTCTAAGGTTTTGAAGATTTTTATGTCATCAATGTTAGTTTAAAACCTCATTTTAATGTCATGAAACAGGAGAAACTGCTGAGTCGTTGGCATAATGGAGTTTAAAGTCCCGCCTCTGAGTACACAGCATCCCAGACAGCAGTTTATTTATTTCAGTAGGTGCATTTTTGTCAGGCTCTCTTTAACACTTTCAGACCTGAATTATTCTTCACAGGGAAAAAAAAATTTCCTCTGTGAAATTTCTTCTGACGAGGGTGTGCGAATTCGGCACCATTATTGAGGAAATATATCCTTTGGGAGATGCATCCTGTATTCCTGTATGTATGGGCTGTCAACAGTGGAAAAGGTGTACAATAGCACATTGAAACTGTAAAATTAGAAACAACAAAGCTCAGAACTAAAATGCATTATGGTTGGTTTATTGAAGGCGGACTGAAAAAAAAAAGAAATGCGAGGATTTTCAATGATGTTCACAGGTTATAGATGTGAGATCGCACTATTCCCACGATTATAGGTATGACGATGTTCGAAGACCGTCTTTTGGTAAACTGAACCGTTTTCAAAACTTGATGAAGAAGGCTGGGAGCTCCAAGTATTATCCGGGTTACCTTATCTAATAGTGACTTCGATATTTTTTTACTATATATTTTCAAGTACAAATTAAATTATAACTTTGATTTACAATATTTGTTTGATTACATTATTAATGTCTTTAAACTATAAGAGTTATAACACGTAGCAATGATTTCCCAGTAATGAAATTGAACCTCGTCAAGCTAACAAAGACATAGTATCCAGTTCCGGAACCTCTAAATGAAACCGCTTCCACAATTTCACAATGAATCAAGGAAGGTTTTGGAGACACCAAGGTAGAGTTGGCTCTTATACTGTTGTGTCGTAACAGTATTTGGTAGCAGAGCGTGGTTTGAAGTATTATTACTGCTGTGTTGGCTACCTTTGGACTGATTTATTTATAATCAATAAGTGGTATTGCTCTCACAAGAGAACATACTGATTGGAAAAGGTGATAGGTCTATAATTGAAAGTGTAAAAGAGAGTGTAAGGAGAAAGGCAAGGTTACCTTTAATTTTATTGGAATTTTCTGTTTCATGTCCAAAATGTCTGCCCGGTCTGTCTTTCTGCCACGCTCCTACCATTAATTTTTAATATCGTTAATACAGTATATTACAGCTTCCTACAATGGGATTTATAAACGAAAATGAAATATAAGTTACATTTTTGAACCATGCAAACAACAATAAAAAATAGACATTTTGGAAATCACGAGTTGGTTGATGTTGGAATTCCTAAAATGTAAGATCATTGCTGCGCACTACAGTTGTTCTTTAAGTTCACCGAAGGTCTCGACATACTGCCGTAGTTCTGCTTCATCAATATCGCTGACAGGAACAGGAAAATGTAGGCCTTCATGCTCTTCAATTTGCGTCTCCATTACTGATGGCTCCATATCGCCGATGTCATCTCCATTACAGAACGTTTCTTCGTTCTTAGAAAGCAGCTCCGATAAAATATCCTCTTTTGTAAACCGAGACGCCATTAACTGTTATCGAATGGAAATCTACAATAATACACAAATATGCATAGCGTTTTGTAAGGCATGAACAATACTACGTTGGAAATACAAAATAATTGGAACAGCTTAATTTTATTTATTTATTCATTTATTCTTCTTTCCGATGAGGCCTGCTAAGGACCACGTTCTAATTTTAATTCAGTTCTTCATACTTTCTTGTTTTCTCCTCCACTCCTTCCAATATTCTTTCGTACTTTCATTGTGCTGTTTTCTTCTGTCCTCGGACCACTTCGCACCAGGCTTCTTGTTCAATCTTTCTTGGAATCCTTCCATACTTACTACCCTCTTTCTAAGAATTTCTCTGTCCATACTTTCTTCTTCTCTTATATTATTTCTTTCTAAATCTTTCTTTACTTCTTGAATCCAGCTAGTTGTTGCCTTTTTGTCCCAAAGGTACTTGAAAATCCTTTTGTTTAATCTGGAATCGTCAATTTTGTAAATATCTCCGAAAAATTGCAATCTCATTTTTCTTATGGTTTATGTTATGTTTTCTATGTTCCTGTATATTTCATCATTGGATCTTAATTTCCATACTTCTGTTGTTTTCACAGGGCCTAAGATTTTTCTCATTTTTCGAGTACCTCAAGTTTATCTAATCTATGAAAAAATGAAATGGCGTATGGCTTTTAGTGCCGGGAGTGTCCGAGGACATGTTCGGCTTGCCAGGTGCAGGTCTTTTGATTTGACTCCCGTAGGCGACCTGCGCGTCGTAATGAGGATGAAATGATGATGAGGACTACACATACACCCAGTCCCCTTTCCGGCGAAATTAACCAATGATGGTGAAAATTCCCGACCCTGCCGGGAATGGAACCCGGGACCCCTGTGGCCAAAGGCCAGCATGCTAACCACTTAGCCATGGAGCCAGACATCTAATCTATAGTTTAGTACCAGGCATTCACTTGAAAATAGGCATTCGTGTTTCACCACTGTAGTGAAAATGAAAAATGAAAACCTACAACCTGTTTTACAGTCATTGACCGGGTCAGGTATGAAATGAATGAAACATATATCGCCACTCCCAAGGTGATTTAGTAATGAGTGATAAATGCTATGAAATGATAATGGAGAGTGTTGCTGGAATGAAAGATGACAGGGAAAACCGGAGTACCCGGAGAAAAACCTGTCCCGCCTCCGCTTTGTCGATCACAAATCTCACATGGAGTGACCGGGATTTGAACCACTCACCACTGTAGTGTTGTGCCTTATTTAATGATTTTTAGATAGACACTTTTTGTTATAAAAATTCTTCGTGATACCATATGCTCTTTCTATCTTGTGTACCATTTTTTCTGCTGCAGATTTGTCTAAACCATTTTCTTGAATTATTTCTCCCAGATATTTGAATTTCGTTACTCTTTTCACCGGACCAATATCTGTTGCCAAAAATTTTGGAGCATTGTTGAAGTTTGTAATAAATTTTGCTTTTTCTACGGAGTTTCTCAAACCTGTCTTGTTGGATATTTCTTCCAAGAGATTTATTCGTGTTGTTGCACTTGTTAGGTTTACTGACAATATAGCGAAATCGTCTGCAAATGCTAGGCAATTTATTTCAATGCCTTTGTTTTTTCTCCCCAGAGTTACCGGCAAAGTGTTATGCTCTTTAAGCTTTACGTCCCAAATTCTTACAATTTTCTCTAGAACACTGTTTATTTATTTATTTATTTATTTATTTATTTATTATGTATTTATTTGTATGCCTTTTAGTAGGGAGAGTCAGAGGTGCGCATGCTTAGGACCATCTGCCATCTTAAGAAAATCAGGAAAATCATCTTATATATCTTGAAAATCCTTTGTCGCTATTGACAGGAAGAGAAACATCAGCGTTGTTATTGATTCAACAATAAGGTTTGAGAGTAACAGTTTACAGGCCAAAGAAGCTGATTCTGAAAAGAACAGACGCTACGAACCCCCTTTTAAGTATATTGAAGAAAAGTATCACATACCCGCCAGTTGCCGGGAGGCGACTGGGTTACTCTTCGGTGCGCGAGGATCTGTCACAAAATTTTCACACAATTTCTTTCTTCGTTTTGGTATTCCTGTTTTATTTGTAAAATATGTGTTACGTGATTCATTGTCAATGGTAAATCACCATTTATATCGTAATACCACTCCTTATGCAGCCAGTCCCTGTTATGAATGATATGAAAATATCGCTCATAGGGTCGGTTGGTGCGTGCATTTCAGCGGGATTGGCAGACTGATATGTAATAGCAAATTCTGGCTGAGTGAGGAAAGCAACGGGAAACTACCTCACTCCTCATTTTCCTAGTATGCTTCCTCAGTGACGCCTAGGTCATTTATGACAGGTGTTGGCGGAGCTGTTGGAGGATCAAACCAGCCTTCGGGCTGACTACCCACCATACATGTACGGTATATGGAAAGAAAAATAAAGTTTTCCTGATCGGGGAGAGCTGTACAACAGGGGAATTTCGAAATTCAAAAATATATAAGCTCATTTTATCTTAAGATAAATATTGTGAAAATTATTATCTATTTGATGCTGTTACCGTACAGTACCTCCTTGTTCTAGGGCAGCTCTCCTTTGTGGACTCTCCCTCTGTAATATCTATTAAAAGAATAAATGCATTATAATAAAAAAATTAAATCACAAGTCTCCAAACCACTGCTGGAAAAATAGAATTAACAATTTCAGTTGAAAAAACTGAAATAATGGCAATAGATCCCCTTTTATTAAGCAGTGTTCTGATATGTGGGAATAAAATAGAAATTGTAAAATAAATTAAATACCTTTGAGAAAGTTTAACATACAATTTAAATGAAAAAATATTGACAGGGAGAAGGAATAAATTATCCTGAGCCCAGAAAGTAACCAGGAATACATACAACAAGAAATATTTGTCAATAAATACAAAATTGAAACATGTAGTCCAACCTGAAATAACATATGGAAATGAATCATTATTTAAACTAAGGAAAAAATAATGACAGGGGCAACATTTTAAAAATTGAAAGAAGAACAGTAAGTACATGCATTAATAAATACCAAAAAGAAGGAAAATGGCGTATCATCCCAAATGCAGCAGTATATCAGGAAATAGAACCTATAACGGATTTCATAAGAAAGAAGAGAACATCATTCTTTGGTCATCTGTTGAGAACACCTCAAGACAGGCTAATACGCAGAATTTTGGAGAAGCTTTGGAAACAAAAACAACAACATGTCTGGATAAAAGAAATAAAAGAAGACATGAAAGAATTAGACATAACACTGGAGGATTTAAAGAACAAATCAAAGTAAGTAAATTGAAGAATAGTAAAATAAGATTCCTACCAAAAAATTGATAAAAGAGGAACAATTAAAAGGGTATTTTCAGAAGAACGACAACGAAGATCAGACAGAATGAAGAAATACTGGAAGAACAGAAAGGAAGATACGATAAAACAACATAGAAGACCGGACAGAAATTGACTACAGTGGTCCAATGCGGCCGTAAAAGCACAATAATAATAATAATAATAATAATAATAATAATAATAATAATAATAATAATAATAATAATAATAATAATAATAATAAATATATTATAAACGATAGGCGGCAGCGCGCCGGGCTCTCACTGCTGGAACCCCTGGTTCAAATCCCCGTCACTCCATGTTAGATTTGTGCTGGACAAAGCGGAAGGGGGACAGGTTTTCCTTCGGGTACTCCGGTTTTCCCTGTCATCTTTCATTCCAGCAACACTCTCTAATATCATTTAATTTCATCTGTCAGTCATTAATCATTGCCCCAAAGGAGTGTGACACGCCTCGGCAGCCGGCACAATTCCTATCCTCGCCGCTAGATGGGGGTTTCATTCATTCCATTGTTGACCCGATCGAATGACTGGAAACAGGCTGTGGATTTTCATTTCATATTATAAATAATAAGATGATTTTGCTAGCTTTCACAAGACTTAAAAATGTTGATATGCCGTAATGATCCTAAGCTCCCCTGACTCCCCTGGACGACCTGGGTATGGATTGAGGCACGTAGCCTACTCCTGTCAGATAACACAAAGGAGTCTGATCAAGGCTTAACGTCCCCATCCGATTATCAACATCATATTCCCTCACTCCATATGGACACTATGGGGATTTTTGGACTTGAATACAATCCAGTGTTTGTCAGCTGTATGCCACCACCTCTGCTATCCTGCCGTCCAATATTCTGTTTTTAACTCAAGGTCCTTCCTATAATTTCTTGTATGAAACCTCAATTGCGCTATATTTACAGAGAGTGTTAAACTGGATCGAGACGGCGGTGGTTGTCAATTGGTGCGTGTTGAAACCTTATAAACTCAGTGCTGTAGTGTTTTGGTGAAGTTATTAGTGTCCAGTTCAATTCCTAGAGTGAATTTTAATTCGAGGAAGTGTTATTCACAAGAATAAAAGTGTGGTATAGTAAATATTAGTTGAATATTAACATCACACAGTTCAGTTTTGAAAGGGAAGCCATCTTACTTTGTGACGAGAACTGGGTGCGCTCCTTATATTGGGTTAGGCTTCAAAGACACAGCCCTCTTGAGTTTGTAAAGATCAAGCAGACAATGGGAGACAATCAAAGAGAAAACAAATGTGCAAAATGCGATACAGCATTCTCAAATGAAGATAGTGTTATTGGCTGCGACGGAGTATGTAATCTCTGGTTTCACAGAAAATGCACGTCAGTCAATGTAACGGAATTCAAGGCCCTATCATCAAATAATGGATCCCTCATGTGGATGTGCGGGTCGTGTAGGCATCGTCTAGAAAACTACGGGCTCAATTCTGCTATACAAGAGAACAATGAAGCCAGGCAAGCCACACTCGAAAACAAACAAACATGTGACGACATCAAAAAGAAACTAGAAGTAGTGAGTGAAGAGTTGATGAAAAAAATGACACTTATCTTGGAAACACAACTTCAACAAGCAGAAATATTAGCTTCAGGACTAGGAAAAGTCTCGAATAAACCAGTACAGGACCCAGAGGGATTAAAGCAAAGAACATCTATTACCAACAAGGAGGAAGAATGGACAAAACATAAGAATACCAACAACAACACGGAAAATGCTAGGAGTATGATTGAGTTCGGAAAACCTACAGCAACAGCCCAACACAGGTTATCCTCTCCTAGAAGAGATACAAGACAATATGAATCACCAAGAAGACTCCCCCAACAAGGCACAGGAGGCAAAGAAAAAGGAAAACTAAGAGCAGCACCCAGGACAGCATGGGTGTACGTGGGAAGACTGAAGGATGACATCACAGAAGAAGATCTGAAAGAACATCTCTCAAACAACGGCATCTCTAAAGTAATCGAATGCGAACAATTACCCACACGAGGATCAAACAAAGCGTTTAAAATAGGCATACCTATGGAAGAACGGGAAATAGTCTTTGACCCAGAATTCTGGCCAAATGGAGTAACCTACCGCACTTATCGATTTCGTAAGCAATAAAGACGAGACTCCGAGAGAATTCCAGAAGACGACAGGCAAGACATTGGATATACTACTTTGGAATGTGGAAGGGTTAAAGAGTATTGTAAATACAGCACCAGATTATATTTGGATAGGACAAGATGTAATAATAGCTACAGAAACTTTTTTGACGGAGCCTTTTGGCATCACAGGATACTACACAGCACACTCTTATGCTAAACCAAAAGCTTTAGGCAGACCGGAGGGAGGTGTATCCCTTATGTTCAAACACACCATAGGAAAAATTAAAGAGATAGTAAAGGAAGAAAACATGACAATCGTAAAATCCACGGACATTACAGTAGTGGGGATGTATATTACATATGGCACGTCAATAGAAGATACAGCGGAGCAGGTATTAGGGGCTATATCACAAGTGAGAACAGAAGAAAACGTAATTATTGCAGGAGATTTCAACTGCAGAATTGACAAACCAAATAACAAAACAACAACTATACTGAATATTCTACAGGAGGAAGGTTTTAAACTCATCAATAGGGCCGAAGATATAACCTATATAGCGTACAATGGAACAAGCACAATAGACTTAGTTTTTTATAGAGGAAAGAAGATCATAGTTAAAAACCAAAAAAGGAAATGGAATACCTTAAACACACCTCTCACTAAACATATCCCCATACATACCAGATTTCTACTAGTAAGAAACATAGATGAAAAGACACTTCCTGACTCACATAAAACAACAAGGAAAATAAACTTAGAAATACTACAAAACAATACACAAGCTATAGAAAGCGCGAAGCGACACCTAAAAGACAATGATATCAATCTCACCATGACTACCATTCAAGATACTATAATTGCAGCAACGGTACCAGCCAAAATAAGGAAATCGAAACCATGGTTTGACACTGAGTGCTACCAACACCGAAGAAAAACGTTAGATGCCCTACACAAAGCAAGACTCAAAAATGTAAAAGATGACCTAGAGGAATATGCTAGGAAGAGAAAGGAATACAAGATGCTCTTGAAAAGCAAGAAATCACAATTTATAGAAAAAGAAGCACTAAGAGAAGCAGATGAAGCACGCAAGGACCCCTACATAGCACTTAGAAGAAAGGTCACCAGAACATCAGATGAAATCCAAATGGAAAGTTGGGAATGCCACTTCTCTCGAATTTTAAATAAAAGACAGACAAACAAATCACATGATAGTAGGACACCGAATGAGGAGGAAAAGACCTCCCAAATTACAACAGAAGAGGTTGAAACAATAATCAAAAACACAAAAAACAAAAAGGCAGCAGGACCAGACGGTATTTATAATGAGATGTTAAAGGAATCAACAGGAGTGTTAATTGAAATATGGACAGAGTTATTCAATAAATGCCTCAGCTCAGGAGAAATTCCAGATAGCTGGAGAAAGTCGACAATCAAAGTCCTATACAAGGGATCAGGGGATACAAATAATCCGAATTCTTACCGTGGTATAGCACTTGAAAATAACATATTTAAAATCTATACAAAGTTACTCAACAAACGTCTCATGGAGACAATAGATCCATTGATTCCAGACCAACAATTTGGCTTTAGAGAAGGAAGGTCCACCTTACAGGCCGTATGTAATCTTCTTAATGACATTGACCAAGCGCTGAGACATCCAAAAGGCAAATTCAGAACCGTCTTTATCGACTACACTAAAGCCTTTGATTTGTTGAATAGGACAAAACTCGTAGCAAAAATGGAATCCATGACAAACGGAGGAAATGTAGTTACAACAGCCATAAGAAATATACTGACCTACAACAGAATACAAATAAAGGACGGAATAACAACTTCAAGAGAGATCCTGCAGACAAATGGGGTTCTACAGGGGGATCCCATCAGCCCCACCCTATTCAACATCGCCACCGCAGATATCGTGAAGATCTTAAAAAAATCGAATTCATTATCTTTATATATGTATGCAGACGACATGGTCATAGGTTCCTCAAACAGACTTGAATTACAAGAAGCACTAAATGACTTACATAACTGGGCAGAAGAAAATGACTTCAGTATAAATAGTAACAAAACAAAATACATGGTGTTCCGGAAAGGTGGAAGATTAGCAACAGAGGATAAAATGACTTTAGGAGGGAAGGAACTGCAGACAGTAAACTACTATAAATATCTAGGAATCACCCTACAAACAACACGCAATTCATTCAGGATACACGTAAAGGAAAGAATAACAGCTGCTATAAGAGGAATATATGACATAAAGAACATAACCAGTCTATCCCTCCAGACGGCTATGATCTTATTTAATGCTAAAATATCGCCAATGCTGACCTACGGATTAGAATTGATATGGGAAAACCTATCTTTTTCAGACCTAAACTCAATGGAGAAAGTAAAAGCCCGATATCTGAAAAGAGCACTTGGAGTGGCAAGAACAACACCTTCCAGGCTTGTTTACGAATTGGCAAGAGAAACATTCTACATCGAGGACTTACGTTACAAACTATCCCTGCCATCTACTGAGCAAGCGACAAAACTGATGCAGACAAGAGAGAAGAAGCGCGAAGAAATCCCTCTGGACTTCTATAGCACAGATGCAATGATCGACAGGAGATGGGTAAAAGAAAATCAAGAACTTAGAAATGTAATTACAAGATTGGCAGTGCATGGTTTTCACCATAAAATTTGTAAAAACAAAAAGTTTCATGAACCAAACAATGAATGTGTATGTGCATTGTGTAATAACCACTGTGACAGATACCATATAACCATGTGTCCTAAACGAGAAAGATCGATCGTGGACTATAGCAAAGAGTAACTATATAGATGCGAATTGTCCTTTTAATTCATCTATGTACATTAGTATGCAATAATAATAATAATAATAATAATAATAATAAATTAAACTGGCGAATCATTAACTCACAAGTCTGTTATTTCATCACCGAGGGAGTTGATCGTGCGGTTAGGGTAGCGCAACTGTGATCTTGCATTTAGAAGATAGTGGGTTCTAACCCAATTGCGGGAAGCTCTGAAAATTGTTTTCTGTGGTTTTCTATTTCTCTACCAGGCAAATGATGGTTACGGCCACTTCTTTCCCACTCAGAGACCTTTTTTATCCCATCTTCGACATAAGACGTACTACTGAGATGTTCTCATTCCTCCCCTGAAGGGGGGAGGCGGGCCTCTCCGACGGTGACGCCGTCTCCTAGGCCGGGAGATTTGTTACGGTGAAGGAGATGCTCGGAGAAGGTGCGGTGGTTGGTGGCCGTGGCCTATACTAGGAACTGTCCCGGCATTCGCCTTAGTGCAGGAGAATGGAAAACCACGGAAAACCATTCTCAGGACAGCCGTGAGGTCCAGCCCTGTCCCGTCTCCCGAATGCAGATGCGTAGAGCCGTGGCCACCCCTCCTCTGTATGGTTGGCCGGTCAGAGTGCAGAGCTGTTGGACCACAGACCAGCCGTGGCTACTTGCGAGCGAGACCCACTTTGCGTCTCTATCTGTGTCGGTGCGACGTAAAGCACAATCAAGTCACTGGTGACTGGTAACCAAAATTTCTAAATCATTTTGCAAGCGGCTCGTTTCGGTTTGCAGTATCAATTATGATACAACCTCTGTATGCTATATATATTTTAAAATGGCATAGCCCTAGTGTAGGCACTCCACTCCCTCCGCTTGCTGTACGGCCGGTGATGCTCTTTTATTTTTAGTTCGCGGGATTGCCGATAGAAGCGTCCTTTACGATCTGCCAGCGATCTCCGAATTGTTGCCAACTGTTAAAGAAATGTCGAAGGGAGTGTGGCCCCCGACATTGTTCTCATGACAGAGCTTGGCCTGGATTTGGAAAGATAGGTTACAGCTACTAAATTACATATTTTTCTTGGTGTGTTTCTTGCTGCGTTTTTATTCTGCGCGGGTTGGTAACGGAACCAGCGAGTTACGAATTATGGGAATGACGTCACTTCGGCCAATAGCCGTACTCGTAGCTGGCCGCCTAATGGTCGATGGCGCGTGAAAACTTTCGTTCTGTTATAAAAGTAAACATACATTTTTGGGCGGGTTGGTGGGTCCCTGGCATTGGTAATGAACACATCTTTATTCTAAAAGGATTTTAAGGTGCAATTCATATATATTTCCCGGCGAAGTTGTGTGCTATATACGGGAGTGCCTAGGGTAGGGCGCTACCTTTAAAATGTACAAATTTTCATTTATGTAGGTGTTGGACTAAAGTTTGGCATGATTTCTTCGACTCCACTGTTACAATTTCGTCTCGCAAAGACTGAGGTAATACGAATTTCTTCCGGAACGATTCAAAGAATTTGCGAATAACACCACGAGACCCTATTAGAACTCCTGTTATTTCTAGATGTTCCAGACGGTAGGCTATTTTTTCGTGAAATATACAATTGTTGAGGAGCGTCCGTGGCTCAAGCGGCAGCGCACCGACCTCTCACCGCTGGGTTCCGTGGTTCAAATCTCGGTCACTCCATGTGAGATTTGTGCTGGACAAAGCGGAGTGGGGACAGGTTTTTCTCCGGGTACTCCGGTTTTCCCTGTCATATTTCAATCTAGCAACACTCTCTAATATCAGTTCTTTTCATCTGTCAGACATTAATCATTGCCCCAGAGGAGTGCGCTAGGCTTCAGCAGCCGGCACAATTCCCATCCTCGCCGCTAGATGGAGGCTTCATTCATTCCACTCCTGACTCGGTCGAATGACTGGTAACAGGCTTCGGATTTTCATTTCATACAGTTGTTGGCTCGAATATCGTGGCTGGCCAAAGAAAACCTTGCATCTCCTTCGGAGTAAGGTTTATAGAAGAAGCCAAACTGAGCGCTCAGCGATGGCCGAAGTACTGTTCCTGGTTTCGACCATTGGAGCCTTCTGTTTCCTTCTCAGGCAACGCAGCAAGCCTTCACAAGACAGACGGACAAAATTGCTTTTCTCGTGAGTGGAGATACGAGGTTTTCATTGCCTATCAATGATGTGTTCATCTTTTCAACATTTACTTATTCTGGCTGATTCCTTCCCGTTTCAAGTCTGATTGTTGGGTCTGTAATGAATGCACTTCTGGCGACCTTTGAATGTGCCCAAGATGTCCGTTTGTTGCGATACAGGATACTTCTTCCTCAATTTCCCATGATTAGTCCTTCAGTGCTGCTGCTACAGAAGGTCGTTCGGGATCTCGAGGGACGAGTTTGAATGTCGCCGAGCACGTCAAAATGGGGAGTGATGATTCAGGTCAGAACTAAGAACTACAGTATGTGTAGAGTTTCGTGACATTAGCAGCAGCGATGCCGAAGCGAATTGACCCTTGCTGGGAGAGCCCCATAACAACCATTTCCGATGCTAAATATAGCTATTCTACAATCCAAGGAATGTGCGAGAAGGGTGGTTTCTTGAATGAAAACAGGCAAGTCCACGACCAGCCAACAGCCGTACACCAGAAGTGGTGAGGAAACTGAAGGCCCTTGTTTCAGGTGGTAACCCTGCCCCTTAAAGGATTATCGCACCTGAGTTGGGGATGCCTGTTTCAACAGTTAACATCGTAATCAACAGGGACCTGCAATTGAGTCGTCGAGTTGCAAAACCCGTTATGTGCAGACAAACAAATTTTTCGGGAAGCGCAACAAAGATAGGAGGTTGAAATTTTGTTCATCTTCATCATAACGCAAAATCCCCACGAAATTTAACTTATAGAACCTAAGTTTTTTGCAAAAATCATTTGGACATAATGAGTTTTGCAGCAGTTTTGTGGAGATAAAAGATATGTGCAGCAGTATATCGAATGGTGAACGTGTCTTATTTGCTACGTTTGAAAGTATTACACTGAAAATAGCATGAATGGAAATAATTTTAAAGTTAGGATATAATGTTTTCATATATAATACCCGCTCTTTGATTTAATGATTGCATCAAGACATCATCACTCATTCAAATCGTTTTATAAGTTCCTTAACATTTTTTACAGTTATGTTGACAATCCGTTATCGCCCTCAACAAAATTTCCCACATCAGTGTCAAAGTCTGGCACTTCACTGTTTAAATTTTGCCGCTGGTCAAACAGTGCCTTGTAGAACGTGTGGTAATCGTTCCTTTTCCACTCTTTCCCGTAATGTTTGGTCAGCAATATGTGCAGGTCTTTGAGCTTTTCTTTCGTAAGAGGAACCTCTTCCTCCACTGGCACTGGTACAATAGCAGAAAAGGGTTTCCCATGCTTCAATATGCTTTTTGCTTCCACCACAATCACTGTTATAGTTTACTTCACTTCTTATCACACAGTTGCCTGATTTTATTCGTGTAAGTATGATCCTCTTACAGGGTTCTGGGACATAACGAGCTTTTGCTGCGTAACACACGCTGGACATAGCGACTTCTGCAGCAGTTCCGTTATTTGTCACCTTTAAACGTATGGATTAAATGGCCTTTGCTCACATATTACATTACTGGATTGTGTATTTTGATGAGCTGCATACAATGGCGGTGATAACTCATTTTGAGAAAAAATGGACATAACGGGTTTTGCAGCTGGACGACTCGATTAGAAAAGCGGCATAAGTGCCGATTTCACAAGCTGTTGCCTCGTCACATTTCGGAACGTCGCACTAAAGCTGTATGAGGGCTATCTGGCAGGGGACAGATGGAAAAATCTGGTGACATTAGACGAAGAACATATGCATCTTAGTGACTGTAACAAACTCCGCTTCGGGAGATCGTGGGTTCGAGCCCCACTGTCGGCAGCCCTGAAAATGGTTTTCCGTGATTTCCCATTTTCACATCAGGCAAATGCTGGGGCTGTACCTTAATTAAGGCCACGGCCGCTTCCTTCCCACTCCTAGCCCCTTCCTGCCTCATCGTCGCCATAAGACCTGTCTGTGTCGGCGCGACGTAAAGCAAAGAAAAAAAAACCGCTCGATTTACTATCGCTATCGAGACAAAATTTAATTATCAAACATTGTATAAAGAATGCCAGGAAAGTTTTCCAAGGGGTTTGATGATCATCGCTGGATACTACTACAATGCCAAATTAACCATTGGTCGTGTCGATAATAATGTGAAGCTGAACTCTGCATAGTATCACTCATTTACAACATAGATATCACAGCAGTGTATGGGAGGGCGGAAAGCCAGGTATGCGTACATCAAGACAAAACATCCAGCCACACCTCTCGTTCGACTCGTCTGTTTACAGACATTACGGTGAAGGCACCCGATGGGTCACCCATGGATTTCACTGCATTTGGACTCCTAAAAAGGGCCTTACTTATAGATGTCCACGTAATATCAATGGCCTCTGGAAAGCGTGTGAGGACGAGTGGGATAAGATAGACATGCTAGCTCTGCGGAAATATCTGCTACAATGGAAATTACGTTGTCGGACTGTAGATGGAAATGCTGGCGTTCCAATTGAGCATGATCGTTGGTGGAGCTAATTACTTTTCAAACTTCGTCCCCATAGATCCCGAACGGCCTTCTATATTAGTAGAGCCCGGATTTTTATGCATCAATAGGTTAGAACACAAACCTACTGAAGCGAGTAGCAAAGATAGTCTACCTACACAACGACTATGCTATGGGATTTGCATGAACATTAGGGGTACGGCCCATCAGAACCCCTAAATTTATGTTACTCTTGCTACATTATGGAAGAGCGGGTGGCCGACACTTCCTACTAACCAAATTAGTTTCCAATCTAACCTGTTACTGCATACAAATCCGGGCTTTATACATTAGTTTCCCTGCTTGAATGTGTCGAGCGTTTCCAGTCATAAACCACGGTCACATTGCCCTTGTACGTGAGCAGGGGTTTCATTCTCCTGGCATTCATACCTGCGCCGGGAACCATTGAAAGACCGACCGAGAACCACTCTTCCGTTGTACAACGCCTCGTTATTTGCCAAACATTATTTCGTCCCGTCATCTCCAGAAGTGCAGATAGGTGTATTTCATAAGAACTGCTCTGAAAGTTAATAGACGCGCTCTTTATAGTTCTAATGAAGTGTACTGAGATATGAATTAAAAACACGTAATGAAAATATGTTTTATAGAGTAAGTGAACTCCCTTGTTCTAGAAAGTAATTAAAACTAAGTTAATATGTACGACAATGTGGAAGAGGAAACGAGTCGAGGGAAAGTGTTTGAAGGGTGCCTCTGACAAAGCAAGTCAGAAAATAAAAGAAATTCCAGGTCTCCAGGCTGTATAATGTTAGAGGTGACTGGTGTGCGGACTAGCTGTTAGGCGTCGGTACTTTCCTCAGCATCCATTTCATCATCATCATTAATGATCTGCATTTAGTGCTGTCTTCCAGGTGCTAGATTCCCTATCAATTGATTTTCTAGCCTTTTCTTACAAATGAAGTTGTAGTGGGTACGCTGTCTGTAATTTAATTATTTTTTCCATATTTTGATATATCCATTTTAGGTGAAATTAAGCCTGTTTTTAGCTTTCGTGTCTGTCCATTTGTTTGTTTGTTTGTTTGTTTGTTCCTCCAATGCGGGTAAATGGCTGAGTAGATCATGATGATGCGTGTTGTTTAAAGGGGCCTAACATCCAGGTTATCGGCCCTTAAGTGTAGACCTCGACCAAAATTCATACTTGAGTTCATTCATCCAGAAGCAGGGTTTGAAATGTACTTCCTTTAAAAATCACTGACTTGACTGGGAGTTCGCAGGAAGACCAGAAAGTTTTTTTCAATTTTCTCTTATATTGTTGATTTCTGTATTATCTGTAGACTATACGCAAAATTCCCTTTAATTTTAAATAATCCTCGTTATGTACATAATTTTTCTTACTCTTCAAAGATGACGGAGTTTTTTTTAATGGGCTTCTTGCTCTGCAGCCAGTGACGGACAGCGAACCTACCGGCAAAGTCTCTTGCAGCTTGCCAGCAGGGAAATAACATAATGCCATTTTCGTCATCATTCGTGGAAACTCGTGGTTGTTCGTTGGGTGGAAGGCGAGAGAGGCGTCAAGCTGCCACTCTGAGGGATATTTTGCCGGGCTGAGTGGCTCAGACGGTTAAGGCGCTGGCCTTCTAACCCCAAGTTGGCAGGTTCGATCCTGGCTCAGTCCGGTGGTATTTGAAGGTGCTCAAATACGACAGCCCGTGTCGGTAGATTTACTGGCACGTAAAAGAACTCCCGCGGGGCTAAATTCCGGCACCTCGGCGTCTCCGAAGACCTTAAAAAGTAGTTAGTGGGACGTAAAACAAATAGCATTATTATTATTGAGGGATATTTTCGGAATACCATTGGAAGTTACAATCGTTTTCGAATAGTGCGTGTTTATTAATATTCGAACAGTGCTGCAAACTGTAGCTCATTATGTTACACTGTAAGGAGTTGTATAACATTTGCTATAATGTTTACTGTATTTAACCTCTACTTCAGTTTTCTGCTTTAATTTTTACCTCTGCGTTGTCTCAAGCTTAATAATACCTAACATTGCCTGCGCCTAAATTTCTCCTTTATTACCGCTTTCAAAACTTCGTAACAAATATGATTTTAATTTAGTAAGGGACATTTTTTATACATGGAATTTACGTATTTGTCCTATCCGGCTGTCCTCAGATATTATCCTATCTTCAGTTATTGTCAACTTTCACAACTGCACTAATTACTCATGAATGGGAGTGCTAATCCCGAAATCTGGACTCTCCCTTCTTTGCGTGATATTATGCACTATATCTTTCGTGCATGTTTTCCTTTGCAGTCTATGATGTTCTGGATTATGTCACATATCGCACCGGTGACTGGAGCTTATTTAGAGCCAGTGGGTTAGTTGTGACGCTTTCGAGAGTTAATGCAATTTACTATGGCCAATAAAACAGAGCTGCATTACTGAAATCATTGTTCAAAGTTTAAAAAACACCGGTCCACGTCTGAGAATCCTTCTGAATGTGAAGCCGGCTTGAATGTGGACAGATTCAAGAGAACGTTAGAGAACGATCCTGATAGGAGGCCAGGATCAACTCGCAGAGAGGACGTCATTGTAAAGTCAATCTTAAAAATTTTCAAAGAACATAGAAATTGATCTAACATCGAACAATTCCCATCCCTTTCTCGTCCTCCTATAAATAAATAAATAAATGAATAAATAAATACATAAATAAATAAATAAAAAATAAATAAATAAATAAATAAATAAATAAATAAATAAATAAATAAATAAATAAATAAATAAATAAATAAATAATCCTCTTGAATTTCAACTTCATATTTTCATATTGTGATCTTTTCTGCTTTTAAAATATCCCTTCAAGCGTATTCGTCTACCAATGCCATTCGACGCCATGTCTCAGTTCGGAACATACCACTTAGTCGAGCATCTCGTCTCCTTACTCCAAAGTCTTCCCAACCTAAACTTTACAACATTTTCGTAACGCTACTCTTCAAGTTTACAGTCTCAAGGCTAATGAATGTACAGTTTAGTTAAATTGAAAGTAGAAATACATTCGTTAACTAATACAGAAATTACTGAAACAGGATTAGACCGTTTAGTAAAACAGTAACACTTACAAAGAGATATTACGCACCTGTCATCTGGGAGACGGTTCATTATTTGTTGGATTACAGAACATGGTCAGAAGAATTAGGGCTACAGGTCAGGCGCAACTCCCCTTCTCCACCCCATTTTCGAGAAATATCTACTGAAATATTTCACTTTGGTTTAAATGGACTAAATGTTACACAAATGTGTGAACGCGTCGGTTTCCCATCCCAGCGATGTGGGTTCAAGTCCGATCTTTGACATGCATTTTTATCACAATTTTGTTAGGTACTTAATTATTTTTATCTTATTAAAGTGTCTTTGTATTCAACAACATAAAGTTTGTTTTTGTCTGTTTTTCAAAGAGATAATCTTCTTTTTTTCTTTTTTCTTTTTTAATACGTTTACCCTCCAGGATTTATTTTCCCTCGGATTCAGTGAGACATCCCACCTCTACCGCCTCAAGGGCAGTGTCTTGGAGCTTGAGAGTTTGGGTCGGGAATACAACTGGGAAGGAGGACCAGTAACTCGCCCAGACGGCCTCGCCTGTTATGCTGAACAGGGTCCTTGTGGGGGGGGGGGATGAAACAACGGGAAGGGATAGACAAGGAAGAGGGAGGGAAGCGGCCGTAGCCTTAAGTTAGGTACCATTCCGGTATTTGTCTGGAGATGTAGTGGGAAATCACGGAATACCACTTTGAGGGTGGCTGAGGTTGGAATCGAATCCCCTCTATTCAGTTGACCACCGAGGCTGAGTGGATCCCGTTCCAGCCCTCGTACCACTTTCCAAATTTCGTGGCAAAGCCAGGAATCAAACCCAAGCCTCTGGGGGTGGCAGTTAATCACACTAAAAGCTACACCACAGAGGCGCACGTCAGAAGAGTTACAGATCAAAATATTAAGACGCAACTCCCTCTCCTCCATTTTGTCGATTTAAAAATTTCGCTGTAGCTTACATAGACTAAATGTTACACGCGTTAGACACTTGGGTTCAAGTCCCACCATTGATATATCTTTTCATTTTTCATCACATTTGTGTTTGGTGCTTTATTAGTTTGATCGCCGTAAAATCTCTTTGTAATCAGCAAGATAAAGTTTGTTTTTGTCTGTTTTTGAAAGAGATAAAGAAGTGTATTTATGCACACCGGAATTCTGGAATAATCCGATTCAATATGGTGTGTTTTCATGACCCGTTCCACGATTGGCAAACATACGGATTTGAGTGAAGGTGGATTTGCAAACTATACAAACAAGCTGAACGGACTGTTACTACCGCTGCTCGCCTATATGACGCACGTCTCTGTCATGTTCCACGCTTGAATTTTATCCAGAAACTTCAGAACTCTGCATTCTTGGTGCAAAGCGGACGAGAAATACATTCAAGAGAAGACTGTTTACGAAATCACTCGATAGGTCATCATCATTTATCTGCTCCGGTACTCAGAACTTGTTACGATTTGCGGCCAAGCTCTGTGATGACAAGGAGCCATTTTTGAAAGTGAGTCAAGTGTGTTTAGAATATGGTTTCCATGGTTTCCTATTTTAACACTAGGCCACGGCCGCTTCCTTCCCACTCCTAGTCCTTTCCTATACCATTATCGCCATAAGAACTATCTGTGTCGGTGCAACCTAAAAGCAAATTGTTTTCCATTATTAAATTTGTTATTCTACACAATTGACCACGATGTATTCACAACGACACCTAACCTCCAACTGAGTGCGGGAGTTAACACAGCGCTATCTTGTAACAGAGTATGCGTGTGACGTCACACATTTCATGAAAATTACGTTTCAGATTTTCATTTTTTCAGCAGGTAGTCTCCTTTTTTATCTGTCAATTGAATAGAGTGGGTTTTATTCCCACCTCAGCCATCCTCGAAGTGGTTTTCTGTGGTTTTCCAGTTCTCTAGGCAAATGCCGGGATGGTACCTAACTTAAGGCCACGACTGCCTCCTTCCCTCTTGCAATCTTCTCGTCCCCCAAAAAGGCGCTGTTCAGCATAGCAGGTGAGGCCACCTGGGCGAGGTACTGGTCCTCCTCCCCAGTTTTATACACAGACTCAATGTCTTGCGTTCCAGGACAATGCCCTTGAGGTGATAGAGGTGGGATCCCTCGCTGACCGAGGGAAAAACTAACCCTGAATGTGTAAATATAAGAAAATAAAACCATGTCTCTTAATATCGAACGCAATATAAATCACACACGAATGTTTGAAAAAAATAAAGTTTTTCCTTCCGCTTATAGTGTCTTTCTTTATGCTATACTCCAATCAACATTTTTATTGAAAATGGTGCGGTGAAAGCTCTGTAGTCACAATCGAAAAGTACTCCTCCTTTGCTGTACCGAATGTGTTCACTCTCTTACTTAATTGTGACGCACATTGCCCGCAGTTCCGTCAAGCGTGCCCAGTCACAGTGGGCTTTACTGGTTTCAACAACGTAACTCGTATGATATATATCCTTTTACTTTATATTAATTACTTCCCAGTGGTAAAAATAATGAATAGATTATTCTTCAAACGTTTTTTAATTAACTTTTTCAATTACATCTCTGTATTCTTCTCTGGAACAAAAAGGGATGTTTTCTACGCAATACTTTTCAGGAAGAAATTAAAATTTATTGTAAATATTTAGATGCTATGATATAAATGGTAGGTTATTAAGGCAATAAAACACATGCATATTGGTATTCTGAGGGATGTTAGAGATGATAGCACAGTGAGTTTTAAAATTGTTTTCGGGCGTCCCACAAGGTTCTCGTGTTGCACCGTTATTGTTTTTTTTTTAGAAGTTGCTTTACGTCGCACGGACACAGATAGGTCTTATGACGACGATGGGATAGGAATGGGCTAGGAGTGGGAAGGAAGCGGCCGTGGCCTTAATTAAGGTCCAGCCCCAGCATCTGCCTGGTGTGAAAATGGGAAACCACGGAAAACCATCTTCAGGGCTGCCGACAGTGGGGTTCGAACTCACTATCTCCCGAATACTGGATACTGGCCGCACTTAAGCGACTGCAGCTATCGAGCTCGGTACCGTTATTGTTGTTACACTACGTTTCAAGCTTAAATATTTGTTCATACTTGGTAAAGAAAAGAAACTATAGGATAGGGGTGAAATTTTTATATCGTAATATTTAATTCAGTATTCTGATCAGTATTACAAGAACGACAGTTTGTTGTCCTGATCCACTAGGTTCTATTCGTGTATGCAGAGTGGCAACAGGGTTCACTCAGCCTCATGGGATCAGCTGATTAGCTATGTGACTTGAAAGACAGTGGAGCCTGTCAGAAGAAGTCTGGTGTTATGGCTGAGGATGTCGCGTTTGTCAGATTGATCCCTATACCTACAGCGTCAATTGGCTACGCTTACCAGAAGCCAAATGAGTTATGTATTTGTCTTATTTTACATTGGAGCTAAGGTTATGATGCCTCCTGTTAGAGGCCTGAATGACCTACATTAGTATGAAGTTTAATGAAATAGTGTGACGCCCGGCTGTATAGGCAAACCACCAAACGTTTCTGTGAAGCAGTATTGCATACTATAACCAGCACGAGTCACTTTATGTTCGGTTCTTTCTGCCCGAGTCAAATCTGTCCTTTCAGGTTATCCATTTGCTTGACCTTGAATCATACCACCACCACCACCACCACCACTACCACCACTACCATATGGTATGGTGTTTTTTCAGTTCTAATTCCTATTATGGATGATAAGGTAATTTTTTTTCAATTATTTTATACCAGTCAACACAATGGGACTACAGTGAAAGTTCAAGAACTGGACTATTTAGATAATTTGCTACGAGAGTAGATCACCGAGGTTATAACGTTAATGTTAGAGTAACGAGTTTGGGATGGTAAATTCCTATACGTCGCTTAAGAAGGAATGAAGCGACCGTGACCTTAGTTAGGGTGTGAAAGTATGAAACCACGGAAAACCATCTTCAAGGCTGCCGACAATGCGGTTCGAACCCACTATCTCCCGAATACTAGATACTGGCCGCACTTAAGCCACTGCAGCTATCGAGCTCGATAAGTTAGGAAGAAATTCTAATTCTACATCAGTAGGAAATGAACATACAACACTGTATAAATGATCCATAGGTCTTAAGAATTGTTTCGCTTATAATGAAATAGTTCAAGTAATTCGTAAGTAAGAGGTAGAACATAATTTGTGAAGGTGTTTACACTCTTCATGTAAGTGACGTTAAACCACTGCTGTTTTCTGTTAGCTAGAGGTAATGTTTTTAAGTGGTGCTATACGCAGAGACGAGTTCGACCTGCTATGAAATGTTTGGCCGAGTACAGGCGTCGTATTTGTTCTCTGACCAGTAGAAGACGAATCAAATTCTGAGTTGCTTCTGCAGGATTCACTCTTACCATATTTTACTTATAATTACAACTATAACTAATTAACTTTAACATAATTTAACTTTTAGATAATTATTCTATGTTAATTTAATACTGAATTAATAATACGAATATATTCCACTGCTAGCTATTGTACTTATGTTGGTCCATTTGGTATTTTCACATGCTCCTAATTTCAGCATTTCTGTTCGTTTAAATACAAAAATATCGAGCGAGTACAGACTCCTCAGTTGTTCCCCTCTTAGTAGCCTCTTACGACATGCAGGGTTCGTCTGACTTCACCCACAGATGGGATAAAGAGTTCCGATAAATGGAAAGAAAAACGAATGAGTCCACAGAAGGAAGGTAAGGCTCATAAAATGTGAGAAAATGAAGGACATTATAAACCCAAAAACACCGACAAGGCTTAGTATGTTGTGGGGGTTGGCGGACTGATCGGTTCTCAAGTAGGAGCCCCTGTCCGGAAATGCACTGTTTGGGTGCTGGAGAGCGTCGAAGTCTGAGAACGGTTGTGACAATTTGTTCCGATTTGGTGTCTTAATACGGAAGGTATGCAACCCTTTAGCCATCTGTGTACTGTAGTGTTAACAGCAGTGCGACATGTACCAGTACACAGCCGCATAAATGATCGACATGGTGCTTGCATACGGCAAAGCGGATTGCAGTGGTAGAGCTGCTGCAAGATTGTGTGCGGAACGTTTCCCAAACAGCGTACCGCGCATCATTCCACGTTCGTGGCCATCGAGAGACGACTAAGAGAAGCCGGACAGTTCCACGTAGGTATGATGTATGACACTCCTGAAACGGCAGCGGAGAACCTTATTGCTCGAGTCCGCGGAGCGATTGAAATTCTTCAAAGACAACCGCACGTATTGGGTCATGTGCGTGAGGCTCAGCATCGCAGATTTAGGCTCTGCACTGACGTATGAGGTACACAGTTCGAACTCCGTTTGTAATGAGCCCGATGTGCTACTCATGTTGGGTCTATTGACGACATGCGGAGCGCGCACCCATCTCACACTTTGATGCACTGTACGTCCAAGCCGCGCGTTTATTATGTGTATGGGTTCCTTCTTGAAAACCGAACAGTCCTTGATGTTTTTCACAGTATTTGTAGAGCTATTGGTTTGGGTCACTTTTGGAATTCGCTCCCTTCCTTGACTGATACTAATATATTCATCAATCCTTTTCTCTCCTGGATTTAGAGTTCGTTATCAGTCCTTTCCTGTTGACTATTCGATATTCTGAAGCGTATAAGGCTTCAGGGCTGATGGCTGTCTGGTAGTGCTTCATTCTAGTGTTATTATTATTATTATTATTATTATTATTATTATTATTATTATTATTATTATTATTATTATTATTATTATTATTATTATTATTATTATTATTATATAATTCGCTGGGGCCATCAAGGACCACGTTAAGTCTTGTTGCATTTGAGACTGAACTTGGCCTTCTTTAGAGCCCAAATTTCCCTCATTCTTTGTGAGTGGGCCTGCTTACGCTCCTCTGTCCAAGGGGCACCGTGTCTTCTCTTCGGCTGCTCGTCTCGGTTTAGCCCGTTCGTCAATATTTTCTTGCGGAAGAGATCTCTGTTAAGGGCGTCTTCAGCTGAGATATGTAGCATTTGCAGGTCTTCTTTGGTATTTCTAAACCAGGGAATTGTGGTTTTGGGGTTTGAATCAAAAAAGTGAAAGATTTCTTTAGTTAACTTTCTTCCGTCCATTCTTTTCAGATGACCGTAAAATCGTGCCCGTCTTTTTCTGATTGTGTCGGTAATTTTCTCTATTTTGCTGTAGACTTCCTTGTTGGATCTCTTTTGATGGATTCCATTTCTGTACTTTGATCCCAAGATTCCTCTCACAATTTTGCGTTCTCTTTTCTCCAGTTCTTCAAGGAGTCCTTTGTTGGCATTTAGAGACAGGGTTGCGGCTGCATATAGAACTACTGGCTTCAGAACTGTTTCATAGTAACGTATCTTGGTGTTTTGGGAAAGGCATTTTTTGTTGTAGATTGTGCGGGATGTTTGGTAGGCTATTTCCAGTTTGCGTACTCGCTCCTGAAGTGCTTCTTTGTCCAGTCCATTTTTCATGATGATCTCATCCAGGTATTTGAATTTGTCTACTCGGGTGATGTCCCCGTATTTTGTGTGGAGTTTTGGTGGAGCCTCTTTGATGTTAGTCATTACTTCTGTTTTCTCAAACGATATCTGCAAACCAGTTTGTTCAGCAATTTCCTTTAAAATTTCAACTTGAGCTCTAGAGATTTCTATGTCGTTTGAGAGAACAGCAATATCATCGGCAAATGCTAAGCAGTCTGTTGCGATCCCCTTGGATTTGGTTCCTATTCTCAATGGACTGTAGTTGATTTCCTGTAATCTCACCCGCCAGGTTCTGATGATCTTTTCAAGAACACAGTTGAAGAGTATCGGGGATAGCCCATCACCTTGTCGGACTCCTGTTTTGATGTCAAAAGAATGCGAGAGACATCCGTGGAACTTCACCTTGGATTTTGTATCGGTCAGGGTGGCTCTAATTAATGCCAGCAGTTTCAAATCAACTCCAAATTCATTTAAGATGTTTAGCAGGACTTCCCGGTCAATGGAGTCGTAGGCTTTCTTAAAGTCCACAAAGACAGACACATACTGCTTGGACCTTAGTGTACAATATCTGATGATCGTTTTGAGATTTTGGATCTGTTCAGCTGTTGAGCGACCTTTTCTGAACCCTCCTTGGTATTCACCTATTTGATGTTCGACTTGTGCTTCCGAACGCTCCAGGATGGCAAGTGATAGAATTTTGTAAGTCACGGGTAGCAAAAATATTCCTCTGTAGTTGTTGATGTTCTTCATGCTGCCTTTTTTGTGTAATGGATGGATCAAAGCTATTTTCCAATCTTCGGGTAGGGCCTCCTTGTTCCAAATTTCTTCTATTTGCTTTTGCAAGATATCAAGTGATTCCTCTGGGGTATATTTCCATAGTTCTGCTACTACTGAGTCTTCCCCCGGCGCTTTGTTATTTATGAGACGGGCAATGTGGCGCTTGATTTCATCTCTGTTGGGTGGTCTGGAATCTGGGTACCTGAATAAGGGTTCCTTGGTCTCAATGGCACTTTGAGGTTTAGAGCAATTAAGTAAATTCTTGAAGTAATCTGCCAGAATGCTGCAATTTTCTTCATTTGATGTCGCCAGTGTGCCGTCCTTTCGCTCAAAGCATAGAGGTGGTGGTTTATAGCCAGTGAGTTTGCGTTTGAAGGCTCTGTAGTAGTCTCTGCTTTCATTCTTCCTAAAGTTTTGTTCTATCTTTTCAATGAGAGATTCTTCATATTTACGTTTCTCAGTTCTGAACACCCTAGCTGCTTGGGCACGTTGGGTTTTGTAGGTTTCCCAATCATTTTCTGATTTCGTAGAGTAGTACTGTTTCCACGCATTGAGTCTTTCTTGGAGGACTGATTCGCAGGTACCATTCCACCAGGCATGCTTTTTGCATCTCGTGATTTCTGCAACGTCTTTGGCGGCCTCAACAAGGAGACTTTTGGCGTTGTTAAAGTCAGTGTCATTTGGTCTAGCCTTCTCCTGGAACTCCTCGACCCTTTGCCGAAGTTTATCATTGTCGAAGCGTGTGATCTGTTTGGTTGTCTTCCTTGTGTTTGCGGGAATTGGTTTGAATTTGATAAGAGACATATAATGATCTGAGGCCACATTGATGCCTTTCTTTACCTTGACATTCATAATCTCAGGGCTGTTTCTCCTGGAGATTGCAACATGATCAATTTGGAACTCTCCGAGAGCTTGGACGGGAGAACGCCAGGTCATTTGCTTTCTGGGTGGATGGCGAAAGTGGGTCGACATGTCCTGCAGGTTGTGATTTTCGCAAATGGACACCAGTCTTTTGCCGTTGGGATTGGTTCTTCTGTGAGCAGGGTAATTTCCTATAACTCTCTGGTACTTCTGTTCACGACCTAGTTGGGCATTGAAGTCACCCAAAACAAGCTTGACATGGTGTTTGGGGATTTTGTTTAATTTTTCATCCAGTAGGTCCCAGAAATTATCAACTTCGTCTGGATCAGACTTGTTCTTATTGTTTGTAGGAGCATGTGCGTTAACTAGGGCTTAGGCTTTGTTCGCGCATTTAATTGTGAGTATAGACAATCTGTCATTCACAGGTTCGAAATTTGCAACCGATTTAAGGATCTTGGTTTTAACAGCAAACGCGGTTCCAAGCATCACAGCTCCGTTGAGGATTTCCCTTTGCGCTTTGCTCTTGAAAAATCGGTAGCCTTCGGATTCAAAGATCTCTTCATCTGGGTACCTTGTTTCCTGTAGGGCCATTATGGATATCTGATTTTCGTGAAGAGCTTTGGCGAGGGTTTTCAGCTTGCCAGTTTGTGTAAGTGAATTTATGTTGAAAGTTGCTAGAAAGGTTTTAGATTTTGGCCTGAGTTTTTGACTCTTCGGGGTACACTGAGACGCTCCGATTCGTCTTATGCCTGTTGCTCACGGTAAAATTTTCTGTCAAATTTATTGTACAATAACTTAATTTTGTAAAATTTCTGTTCCTCACGGTCAAATTCAACTTTTATAAAACCTTTGATAAAACTTTTCATAAAATAGGACATGTTCTATTCCGTAAAATTAATTTAACGAAACGAACCAATCAGCGAAGCTGACATCACGATGATGCTGGCGCTACGTCGTGAGAAGTTTGTGAAGCTTGATTGTAAACAAACACTTCTTTCTAAAATGACAGGATCCGGGTGGACTAAGGAAGCTCTTAGTGTTTTACTGGACGAATACCAGGAATATTCATGTTTGTACGAGGTTAAAACGCCACTTTACCACAACAGAAATGCAAGGAGAGAGGCAGAAAACACAATCGCCAAATTCCTATATGAATGGTCTTTTAACCTCAACTAATTTTCGACCAAGGACAGCAATCTTCTACCTTCTTCTCTTCTTTTGATCCAATCCCGAGTCCAGGATTTCCTGGCATTTCTTTTCTTCCTTTTTACCACTGTACAACATAAAATTGCAGCTAAAGCAGCAAGTTTTGCTTTGTTTGTTGGAGCCATACTCTCAAACACACCGTAGGTTGTTCTTGGTATAAAAGTTTATCGATAGATGGCAGCACATACACATTTAGTTCAGAAGTGATTCATAGATGGCCATCGTGATGCTTCCACGGATTTTATAAAATAATTTTACCGTGAGCAACACAACTTGTTTTCACCAAATTTTTATAAAATTAATTGTACAACAAATTTTACGAAACATTTTATCATGAGCAATAGGCATTATGCATGATGTCGAGTCTCCCCCAGAATCCGAACGAGACTCGTGCGCCGTGGTGTTCACGACGAGGGATTTATCCGAAGATTTACCCCCTGGGGTATGTTTCTTGAATTGTTGTGCAATCATGCTTTTTGACTTGACTTTGCTTTGGACGGGTACCCATCCTTTTACAACTAGGGTTGTTAGCCCTAGAGGTTGCCTCAAGATGTTTTCTGGCTTCTGGTCATTTACCAGTCTTCGCCGTAACCCTGGCAAGGGACCAGTTTTTTTCTGACGGTGGTATTTTATTTCCCTATTACCCTCTGACTCTGCTGGCGGCAGAGCCAGCGAGCTTCCCCAATTCCAATGGGACGCGCCCGATGGAGGTAACCGGTAAATCCCCACATTATTATTATTATTATTATTATTATTATTATTGTTATTATTGTTATTAGCCAGTCGTGTGGTGTAGAGTAGCGCGCCTGTCTCTTATTCCAAGCCCCTCGTTCGTTTACCGCAGAGTTCAAGAATTTTAATTTTGGACTGAGGATTACTCGTAGAACGGTGTTCACTTGATACGATATTTTCTCAAGCTCTTAGTTACAGGAAGAAAGCGCACAGTGAGAAGATGACGCTACTGACTTAATATAAAAACACGAACATGGTTACAGTGGTGTCGGGGAAACGATGACGCATGTAGATTTGGCCCTGATTTACGGCTGGATGTCCTTGCTGACGCCAACCCTATGTGGAGACATGTAATCACTATTGCGTGGTTTTTTAGTGGTTTGTAGTGTAGTCTGTTGTCTGAATATGAAGAGGAAAGTATTGGGACAAACAGAAACATAAAAACCCAGTCCCCGGGTCAGAACAATTAATCAGAAGCGATTAAAATCGCCGACCCGGCCGGGAATCGAACCTGGGATCCTCTGAACCGAAGGCCTCAACGCTCAATATTCAGCCAAGGAGTCGGACCCCAAAACCAACATTCTAACCGTAAATTCACCTGCATTAAAATATGATACGAGTAAGAAATTTGAGTTACAATGTAAACGGTTACGCGCAGCTGTGAGCTTACATTCGGGAGATAGTGGGTTCGAACCCCACTGTTGGCAGACCTGAAGATGGTTTTCCGTGGTTTCCAATTTTCACACCAGGCAGGGTTGTACCTTACTTAAGGCCACAATGGCTTCCTTCCCACTGCTAGTCCTTTTCTATCCCATCGTCACCGTAAGACCTATCTGTGTCGGTGCGACGTAAAGAAACTTGTAAAAATGATTAATTTGAGTAATATTTAAATCTAAAATAATGTTAATTTGCTATTTAATTACTAATACACATCTATTTCACTGCTAGCTATTTAAGAACATCCATTTCCTCCTACGATACACTTGACATGCTCCTAGTTTTGCAGGGAGTTTTGTGCCAATTGTTTCGCATTTGTTTGTTTATATACCAACAATACCAAATGAAATGAAATTAAATGGCGTATGGCTTTGAGTGTCCGAGGACAAGTTTGCCTCGCCAGGTTCAGGTCATTTGATTTAACGCCCGTGATGGGGCTGAAATGACGACGAAGGCGATGCATGTATCCAGTCTCCGTGCCATCGGAATTAACCAATTATGATTAAAGTTCCTGACCCTGCCGAACCCGTGACTCCTGTGCTCAAAGGCCAGCACGCTAACCATTTTGCCATGGAGCCGGGCACCAAACATGCCAGACAGAATCGAAAAGAAGTCTGCGAACAATTTTTTCGCTATAACATATTCGCAATAAGTTCATCTTGTTTACGATAATTAGATCCATATCATATTTCTGGACCGCGGAGGCCATTTACCCGTATTTTGATGCATGGAATGAAAACAAGCCGACACGTACTTACACAAGTACACTTGTGTTCTATTTCTGGAACCCGCATCGCGTCGCGTGCGTCACTTGTTTCAATATTATCGCAAGTTCTCCGCTGCACGTCATGCAAGAGAAAAATCAAAATATCGATACTGTGAGTGACTTACTTAACGCTAATAGAGGTAGCTGTGCTTTTCGTGTTAACTGGTCATGGTTGTTCACAGGGAGCTCTGTTTAAACGGAACACAACAGGTCTCATAAAATGTCGCTCGTGAGGGAAGTTAGAGCTTTAAACAGTCTTCATGAACACATCCTGCATAGAACCTCAGTATAACGAAATATTATTTCCTCATATTTGGGCTTGGTACCTGCTTGACCGAGCTTTGCTAGGAATCAATGTGAACTTAAATTTGTACTTGAATCGCTGTAGTACTCGTAGTTGACAAGATAGTCATACAGCATGTGCTACGTTCCGCTAATATTCAGGCAAGCTGCTTTACTCATCCCATCTACTGGAGATGAGTGGCAGCAGAAGAGACAAATCACATCACAACAATAGTCAATGTAACGCTACTGGTGATCAGTTTTATGAGCTTCCGATATTATAGTCATTCAGATTTAGTTTTCTTCCGATTCTGTGATGTTAGGGCATCTAATATAAAGGGACTCCTTCCTTATTTAATGACTTCTTTCTTGTCTTATTCTTGGATCGATCGTTCCCTTACGACGATCTTCTCATTTTTATAATCATCTTCACAATTTTCCTTGTCGACATGAACCTATGACCAAACGCTTTTACACCTTACGACAATGAGTGAAAAAAAAATATAGCGAGTTAAAATAATTGAAGTGTATTTTACCAACGCTCGGCGTCGATATAGACTAAGCTACAAAAGTATAAATTCATCATGAATTCTATTATCATAATCCCTACCGTAAAACTGCATAAGGCATAAATGATGTAAATTATATTCTAGATAACTTTTGTTATGTAATACGTTTCGATAGGACTGACAACACAGGTATTTAAGAAATACATTTTAGGCGCCTTCCCCTGAACTACCATTTCATCCAGCGAGAATATATTTATTTGTAACCTACACTGGAGTGGTTTATTACCAGACTTTACAATTCCCATTTTCATTAAGTTCTGTTCACGCATTTTCTCGTCGTTCGATATAAACTTAGCAACAAAAATCGAAATTCATGAATATCTCTGTTATAGTCGGTACGGTAAAAATTTATAAGACATAAATGATCGGAAATTTAATTATATATTACTTCTGTTATGTAGTATTTGTTGATACGACCAATAATGGCATAGATATTTGAGAATTTAATTTTAGATCTTCACCTAAACTACCATTTCACTCAGCGTGAATGAAATTATTTATGGCCTATATTTTAGTACCTCATTCACTGACTTTAGATCCCAATTTTCAATTAATTCTCTTCTGCCATTTTCTCGCGATGCACATACATACATACCGAGATGACGAAAATAAAGGAGTGCATTTTCATGTTCCTGTAGACATGATATACAAAAATACTGTAAATTAGCAGAATGTACAGAAAAAAACTCTTACTTTATATATACAGATGAACAGTGATAATGCATCATGGAAACTAAATACAATAATTCATGTATATAACTCTTTATTTATGTCCATTAGAAAACTGGCATCTGAACTGATCTGTATCCCTTTCTAGTCGCCCTGGTGATAGGTTTATATACTAATAAACATGCCTCTAATTTTTAGTCGGTAATAGGTTAGAAAGCAAATTAATTTGGTTAGTAATCCATGCGTAAGTTCGTGCAGTATTCCTTTGGGTTGGCAACAATGCGGTGTGAAGTGATTGCTTATCGTTAATCCGTTGTTTTAGCTGAGTTTAGAGTTTTTGTGTTGTGAAACACAGGTTTTTGTTGTTTGTGAACGTATTATTTGTATATTTTTCAGACAAACGGATATGGAATGTCAAGTTGAGAAAAGTGAGCATTTCCGACACAGGTTAACTGAGGGTCCAGTGCAACAGGAGCAGCGAGAACAATTTGAGAAGTGTACAGGAATGAAGCAATTGCTGAAAGTACTTCACAAAAATGGTTTTCCCGCTTTCGAGCAGGACGGTTTTACTTGTCTGCTGATCCACGTTCTGGAAAACCTTCAGATTTCGTCGAAAATCGCTTGAATTTGTTGCTTCATAAGAATCCTCGTCAAACAACGCGGGAAATGGCGCAAGGTTTTGAATGTGATCAGTGAACTATTGTACGCCATTTGTATTCGAAGGGTAAGGTACAGAAATTGGGTAAATGGGTACCACATGTGCTAAGTGGCAGTAACAAAAATGAACCAGTAAACATCTGTTCGTCATTGCTTGCCCGGCACCGGTTGCCTTGTGATAGGCACGAAGCATTCCTTTCAAACATTGTCACCGGTGACGAGAAATGGTCCATCCTCCGTATTTTCCTAACCTTGCCCCTCATATTTCCATCTTTTCCCCGCTCTTTCTAACCACATACAGGGTAAAGTGTTTCCTGACGAAGCTTCTCTTGACCACTGGCCAACAGATTTCTTCCAACATGAAGAAGAGGAAAGAGTGGCTCAGCCCATCAAAAAAAGCAACTCCCCGTGCTAAGAATAGTGCCCATCCGCAGAAAATCATGTTGTGTGTTTGGTGGAACAAAGATGGCATCCACCGTGAACTTCTTCCGAAAAATGTCACGATTACCTCTGCTGTGTATGGTGACCAGACGGCTTGCCGCTGCCTTTGACCAACAAAAAACAAAGACAACACCCAGTCTTATTGCTCCATGATAACACTCGTCTGTACAGAGCACAACTGACCAAAGGCGTGATTGCTGAACTTGGCTGGGAACCTCTTTGTCATCCTCCTTATTTTCCTAACCTTGCCCCTCATATTTCCATCTCTTCCGCTCTCTTTCTAACCACATACAGGGTAAAGTGTTTCCTGACGAAGATTCTCTTGACCACTGGCCAACAGATTTCTTCCAATCAAAACCAAAACAGTTCTACAGGCGAGGTATTTAACTGCTACCTGAACGTTGGCGGAAAGTCATAGAGAGTGGAGGTGAATACATCACTGAGTGATTGTGATTGTGAGTTATACTGCATGACACTGATAGTAAAATAAAATATAAAATATAAGAACCCTACGAACTTATGCATCGACCCAATAGGAAGTATCGTGCAGCCCGCGCTTCCATAATGTAGTGAGACTAACATCAATTCTAGGGGTTCTGATAGGCTGTGCCCCAAATGTTTATGCAAATGTCATAGCATAACCGTTGTGCAAATTCCAGGTTGTGTTAAGACGTACATAGATTCTGACTGTTGTTTATTTGGGAAAAATAACTCGTTTTCTGATTTGCTTACCTGTTTTGTCGCAATATCTATCTGCAGAATTGCGTGTGGGATTGTGTCGTTCGATTTTTATGTTTTAACCACTGGTTGCTGTAGGTTAAATAAAGGCTTCTTTCTTATCAGATACATTCCACGGTAGTTACACGAACGACGTGATTGTTTTCGGAGCGACAGAGATTATATACATTGCACCTGCAATTACACTGTAACACGACTCGGTTAATCCTAGAATTGGCAATGTTAACTCTTGTGGTGACAGCCATATTTGGCAGCTTTTCCTCATCTAAATAAAATAAAAATATCCGAAAGATTTGGAATAAATCTATGAAGTTCTATATACCTACGTAAAGCTAATACACCGAGGATTGTCATGGTGAAACAAAATTGCATAAATGTTTTCACTAGAAAAAATGTACAGTCTATTCGTCATCACGTTCACTCTCCGATATTTGATGTAAAGAAATAGCTGATGAACATTCCAAATCCAGCTCTTAATCTGTAGGTTCATTCTCAATAACCTCAAAGTCAGATCCGTCACTTTGCACTACTCATTACTCTTTTTCCATAATGAAGTTAAGATGCTATATTTAAACACACACTGTACTAGAAATGTATACAGTCTATCAAATAACAATATATATATTATCCGCGCACTTTTTAGTCATATATTTTTGTACTCGTTGGAGAAGTAAGAAGGGTTCCGTCAATACTGCCAACTGAATGGAAATGAAATCTGAATTGAATCGATAATGTGATCGATCGATATGAATTTTATAAACCTTTATTATTTTAAGCAAACAACTGTGTCACACACACAATATTTAATACTATATAACATTTCCCGTTGCGAAACGTGTTCCTAGCATGAATTCTATAGTTTAGCTTTGCTGTGTAAACAACAACAGTACGAGTACTTAAAGTGTACGCCAGATGTCGCACAGCGATGATAAGCGATTCTTAGTTTGTGTTTCAAAGGTTGCCAATACGAATCTCGAAGATAACCAAAGTCGACCGCTTCAGCACTAGGGTGTAAATCTATCACTAAAAAGTGCGCGGATAATAAGTAAATAAGTCGTACTAAATGGAAAACTCCGAAATAAAATGAAATAGAATAGCAAAGCAGAGCCCGTGAAGTTTTGCTCACAAACAATACGGAAATGGCGCTCAAACAGATGGGCGGTAAACTGCACCCATTTATTTTTCTTAAATTGCTCCCAAAGAGGTTGTAAATATGCTGTGGTTATCGAGAATAGTAGACTGTCATGACATTTGTTGAAGAACTGAGGAAATTGCGAGAAGAAATAGGAACATGTCGAATATTCGATAGTTGCCAGTTCTAGGGTTAAAGTTATGGTTTACTTCCTAGCAATGCGGCGTAAGAGAAACTCGTGATCTGTAGAGTGGGCTGGCCCCATCGTCGGCTGTCTTTTGAATGCTTTTCTGTGCTTTCTCATTTTCACTTCCAGCCAAATCGCAGAACAGTTTCTAATTATACGCACGAATAGTTTAGACTGCAAACTTCTTTGTACAAGGCGAAAGTGCCATATACACGCACGACAGTTCTGCAGAGAGATTTGCATAACTTGTAGGCGTTCTGCTAGTTCATGCTATACCAGGACGACTGCTATACGTTCAGATGATAATATGTAGATAGTTGGGGTAAAACTTGATCGGCGTGATGGCATCCTCAGTAGCCGGATCCACTGCCTTTCGTATCAGTCAGCTCGCAAGTTAGTCTCTCACGAGGTTGAGCAATCCCTGTTGCAGTGATCAATCCAGAACTGGAATTCATGGACTGTTCGGGAGTCGAACTAGCCTCCTCTAACTAACAGGCACACAAAATATACTTCTACACCACGGGCTATACACTAAAATAACATGAAATTATTATCATGTACTACAATGTTTAAAGGTTCTTAGTACAAAATCCCCGTGCAAAGGAACTGCTTGGAACCCATTCCACTTTGTGGTGGGAAACGTTAATTGTTGTTAATATCTTTGAAAGCAGCCCACATCTAGCCTCATCGGAGCATCTGAGAAGCAATCTGATACGGATCATTTGAACCTTGGCTCTTGAACCCCGCCTTGTCGATCGTTGGTTGTTTTCCTGTGAACTTACCGAAGCGGGTAACACGTATACTCTAACCTGCACAACGGTTAAGCTCTGAGTTTTGCATAAACACTAGGGGTGTGTACGTAGACTGTTTTAGCAACATGGAAGTTACTGGGAACGTTGTGCCATCTGTTAAGTATATTTAGAAGCATGGGAAGGTCACAGAATCAAACAGTATCTAGCACGTAATAGTATTCTTCCATAATCGGAGGATGTGCATACTCTCTGGCTTAACAGGTTAGTAATTAAATGTGACCCCATGAAATCACATTACTAAGGATGAAGATCACATACATCAGAATATTAATGAAAGTGTTAATCGCCTAGCAAACCGCTTAGTACAGAATGTGTTGCGAGTTAACGTAAGCCTTCGCCTGCAATTATTGAAGTGTTCATTTAAGGATTTGATTTTATGATTACTTGAAGTTGGCTGAACTTAGAGACACATCAATGTCTCATGATTCACTGGCAGATAATTCCTGAAAAAATAAAGCAAGAAATGAAGAAAATCGGTCCAGGAGAATGGACGGACGGATTAGGCAAAGCTGTTTTAGTAAACACTTTTATTACATAGATGATAATAATGATAGTCCTACTCATTGGCTGAATGATCAGCGTCAATGCCTTCGGTTCGAAGGCTGCTGAGGTCGATTCCTAGCCGGGTCGGCGATTTTAATGGCGTCCAATTAATTCTTATGGCTCGGGGACTGGGTGTTAGTGTTCGTCCCAACACTTTCATCTTCACATTCAGACAACACACTATACTGTTGACCACCACAGAAACACGCAATAGTGATTACATCCCTCCATATAAAGGTGGCGTCAGGAAGGGCATCGATTCGCAAAACAGGGCCAACTTAACTTATGGGACACAGTTCGCACCCGCCACGCCACAGATGTGGGAAAAGCGGAAGAAAATAATAATTATTATAATATGACGTCATTTAGGCTGCCTATGAGTCAATTTCGACGTTCCATTTCACTTTACCGCATGGTATGCTAAGCCGGATCTCTATAGGGTGACCAATGGGTGATTTTCGGTTAATTATATCCTGTAAACATCGAATGTGTCATCAGAGATCGACACTGTGCGATATGCAACAGCGAGTTAAGGTTTCTTTTCCACCTTTCAAGAATCCTTCTGCGGGGCTGAGTGGCTCAGGTGGTAGAACCCTGGCCTTCTGACCACAATCTGGCAGGTTCGATCCTGGCCTAGTTCGGTGGTATCCGGAGGTGCTCAGATACGTCAGCCTCATGTCGGTAGATTTACTGGCGCACAAAACAACTCCTGTGGAACAAAATTCTGGCATCTCGGTGTCTCCGAAAAACCGTAAAACTAGGTAGTGGGAAGTAAAAAGTAAGCAATGTTTTGTTGTTTTAGTCATCAGTCCATATACTGGTTTGATGCAGTTCTTCATGCCAGCCTAACCTGGGCTAATCTATTCATTTCTACGAAACTTCTACATCTTCTTGTCATATTCATACCTTGTTCCACCCCTACCGTTCTTTCCGAGTACACTTCCTGCAGAAACCAAATGAACAAGTCCTGGGTGTCTTAAGATGTGCCCTATCATTCTATCCGTTCTTCTGTTCAAATATAGCCAAATCGATCTCCTCTCACCAATTCGATTCAATATCTTTTCATTTGTGATTCGATCTATCCATCTCACCTTCAGTATTCTTCTGTAACACCACATTTCAAACGCTTCTATTCTCTTTCTTTCGGCCAAGTTTCACCTCCATACAATGCCAAGCTCCAGACGAAAGTCTTTAAAAACATCTTTCTAATTCCTGTATCGATGTTCGAAGTGAGCAAATTTCTTTCCTTAAGAAAGGTCTTACTTGTTTTTGCTGGTTTGCATGTTTCGTCCTCCTTACTTCTACCATCGTTAGTTATTCTACTACCCAAGTAAGAATATTCATCTAATGTTGCCACTGGTGCTTTCACGGCCCGTGCTTATAGACATGGTATGTAGGCTTTTGGACTTATGTCAAGAAAATAAGGTGAAATTCTTTACGTTTCGCAGAGAACTGTGCTCTGCGTCATCAGAAGAAAATCTCGACTGTCCACAAGAAAGGCTTCTCTAACAATGAGCTTTTGAATTTGACGTTATAATAGAAGTGAAAGTGGTACGTTCATTCGTCACCAGATGGCCCCCCGGAATGAAACATCTGCCGATGAGGAACGTACGAATTTGGAAAACACCGAGACGAAATAACGATATTCATCTACTTCCTTTAAGTTTTCATTTCTTAATCTAATATTTCCTGAATCATTTCACTGCATTCAACTGCGCCCCATTAACTTTGTTTTTAACTTATTTATTTTCATCTTGTATTCCTTCCCCAACACTCTGTCCATACCATTCAGCAATTTCTCCAGATCTTCTGTCGACTCGGATAAAATAAGAATATAAACGCAAATCTCAGGAATGTGATTTCGTCTCCTTGGATTGTGAGTTCTTTTCCAAATTTCTCTTGGATTTCCTAAGGAAAATACAATAACAATATTTAAGTAAAATCCGACTACTTCACTCCAGATTTGAAGCCCTGAAGCTGACGCTCTATGCCTGATCCACACAAGGATCTTCAGATATTTGTAATTGTGAAGAAGTGAAATTGTTTCGACCTATAAATCTGCATCTCTCTTCTTGAGCCGAACCTGGAATTTGTTGATGTCGGAACATATACAGTATAAACCTTAATAGCACCACTTTATTCCCAACTCGTAACAATCACGCGAATGTGGTTTACAAATCTGTCTGTATTTCACTGACATATCGACAGACTGTTGTGACACATGTGGTCTGTATGACGCGGATCATTACTCTAAGTGCACATACATTTATTTATACCTACCTTCGACCTGCTCTCTATTTGCCTTTATTTCTATTTTCCATTGTTACTGTTATAATAAAAAATAAACCGCCAGCCCTATTGATGAATATCAAGTGCAACTTCACTTGTGTTTTGAATTGAGGGTATTTAAAAAATGTTAGTCTGTTGTTCCGAACTGAATTGCCGATAGTCTAGGATACAAGACAATCCACAGTTCTGGTCCTTCAGGCAAGCAACTCAATGTTGAAAACATCCTAGGGATATCAGCTACAAATTTTTAGGTAAATATAATAAAGTATGAGAATATATTATTTATTTATTCCTAAAATATACAATTATTTCCTTAATCATCGTTATCCGGCCGACTAGATTAGCAGTTTGCGTTTTTCTGCCACTACGAGCAATACAGAGTTTCACGTAAGCCCTTATAACTACAGTGCTGGCAAAAAGTTTAAGGACACCTGTCAAAAGCAGATAATCATCTACAGGCCTTAAACATTGTGCTAACATACATTTTTTGGCACTGGAGCTGCAAGTACAGCAGAAATGCCACCCATTAATGAAAACCAGAGGTCTCTAGCTGCACCCATTCCCAATTTAAGGTAGTTTTTGTAAGTTAAGGCATGCTTAAAAAAGCCATATAGTTATAACAAAATAAATAATAACGTGAAAACGGTTTGAGCCAGTTTTCTGAATTTTGTTATACAAGCAGGTGTACCAGGTAGAAATCAACCAGTTATTACTAAAAGTCATTAAAAAATGTGTATTAAAATGTTACGCGTGTTGAACGTTTGCTGAATTTTATGACAAAAAGATAAAATGTAGGAAGGAGAACAATAATTTTGAATTTCCCTCCAAATGATGACCATGTAGCCATCTTCCTAACATCTCTCCTTGGGTCACTGCAGTGTGCTAGAAAGTCTTTGGCGTCAGGTTGTTATCTCTACATATTCCGACGTAACCTACTTCCAGGCAGTAACAACAGTAGCGGCAATTAGTGGGGGGGGGGGAGGGGGTTGAGGGAGGCAATCGCCCCCCCCACTTTGTGCAGAAGAAATTAATTTTTAATTCATGTTACCCGCCTGAAGCGAGGAATATTAGGAATTATTAAAAAAGAAACAAATTGCACAAGCCCTGTTGTTTTATGAGCTAATTCTTTCCTATAATTTCTTTAATAATTAGTCAAATACTTAGCAGAAATACACACTAAATGGCGTCCGTGGCTCAGACGGCACCGCGTAGGCCTCTCACCGCTGGGTTCCCTGGTTCAAATCCCGGTCGCTCCATGTCAGATTTGTGCTGGACAAAGCGGCGGCGAGACAGGTTCTTCTCCGGATACTCCAGTTTTCCCTGTCATATTTCATTCAGCAACACTCTCCAGTATCATTTCATTTCATCTGTCATTCATTAATCATTGCATCTGAAGAGTGTGACAGGCTTCGGAAGCCGGCACAATTCTTATCCTCGCTGCTAGATGGGGGCTTAATTCATTCCATTCCTGACCCGACCGAATGACTGGAAACAGGCTGTGGATTTTCATTTTCATTTTCACACACAAAATGCCATATGTCGCGGCCAGTCGATTTGTGCAGCGCCACAGCAAGTAGTGGAGACTGGCGGAGCAAGGTGTTGCATGTGCTGTGGGGAAGGGTACCAAAGGTATATATTTTTACCAAGGTCATGGACAATCAGGCATGATCCACCTGCTTGCCGCCCTCATTCGTCAGTATCATCCCCACCTCCTCCCCTACACGCACGCACTTTTAAATACAACTCAGTAATACCCCTGGTAATATCAGATATTAGGCATCCCATTTATCTTTAGTGCATGCGGGACAGTTTTAAGTAGAAGGTAAGGGGGTGGTGGGCCACCTGGTACATCACATTGCATAGCACTGGCGCATTGAAGCATACGGCTGTAAAACGGACCTTTACTAGTTGGGAACAGGACAGCAAAAGAGGACAATAGAAAGACAAGCCTGGAAAGCCCAATTTATTAGACAAATGCAATGATTATGATGGATTTCCAAAGGTGGATATAATTATTATGTGAAAGTAAGTCTTATTTGTAATCACTCACATCACAGAATGCGGCACATGATCAATCATGTACTGAGAAATCCATTACCTACAGTAGCGTGACGATGTAGCACACGTGTGTTTAATGGCATGCAGTACGTCCGGGTCATTTGCTCAGGTCCATTAATACCCAGCATTTCAAGGTCAACGAGGTCCGCAAGGTTATTGTTAGAATTGAGTGGGATTTGTTACAAATTGTCCGGCTCCATGGCTAATTGGTAGCGTGTTGGAATTTGGTCCAGAGGGTCCCGGGTTCAATTCCCGATCGGGTCGGAGATTTTAACCTTAAATTGTTAAGTCTCACTCACACACCACATAACACTATCCTCCACCACAATAACATGCAGTTACCTGCACATGGCAGATGCCACCCGCCCTCATCTGAGGGTCTTCCTTACAAGGACTTCACCCGGCTAGAAATAGCCACATGAAATAAATCAGTACTAAAATATAGAAAGTATCGTGGAAATTATGTGGCCTTTACAGACCAAAATACAGTATTTTGTTCTTTAAATGATGTGAAGCATTTATTATTTGTAACTCACAACCAACGCTACACAAAATATACAATTTAATTGGATGGTAAAATACATCACTTGTCCGACTCGTTGGCTGAATGGTCAGAGTACTGGCCTTCGGTTTAGAGGGTCCCGGGTTCGATTCCAGGCCGATTCGGGGATTTTAATCGCTTCTGATTTATTATTCTGGCTCGGGGACTGGGTGTTTGTGTCCGTCCTTAAACTTTCCTCATCATATTCAGACAACACACCACACTACCAACCACCACAGAAACACGCGATAGCGGTTACATCCATCCATATAGGGTTGGCGTCAGGAAGGGCATCCGGCCGGGAAACAGGGCCAAATCCACATGTGCAACACAGTTCGTACTCGCGACGCCACTCGTGTGGGAAAAATTGGTACCAAAGAAGAAGGTGATATACATAATCTGCCCAAGATCCCAAAATGGATTTCGTGATTTTTACACAAAACGCAAAATTCTTTGTATTACTTCATATTTCTTGTAAAATATAACAAAATGAAGATGAAAACGAAGTTTCTTGTCAAGGGGAGTCATGACCGAAATCACTTATCAAAACCAAATTTCAAACACAAGCACTTATTAAGAAGATGGAACTTCATACAAAATTTGGAGTTGACTACCTAATTGGTTGCAATGTTATTGACAAATCATTAGTTGTATGGAAAGTGCTGTTTATGCAACAGTTTTCATTTTTATGGGGCTGTGATTTGGCAGGATTGTAAAAAATACTCAATTTAAGAACGACTCTGGTTTTTGCAGTCAGGTACAGAAATATTTTCTTCAATTTTTCTTCTTCTTGTTTCGTTGAGGCCCCTTGGTGAACTTTGAGTATTTCTTCATCTTTGTACTGTGGGTTGCTTTCTTCTCCTGAGTGCACTTCACCGCTACTCCAGCTGACAGTGACTGGAGAGTATCCGATGTTCTGATCAGCATTCTAAATTTATCCCCGTTAATTATACCGTTGGGGTCATTTTTTAAAATTTCTAGGTCTTTTCGACCAGTTTTGTCAATTTATCATGGGTCCCTCTCCCTCTAGAAATGGTGATAATGGTTTTTGATGTCATTCTGTTGTTGCCAACGGCCGAACCCGTGTTGAAATATCGGTTCCCGTGAGATCTCCGAAGTTAAGCAACATTGGGCGTGGTCACGATTTGGATGGGTTGCCACGCGCTGTTGATGGGGGCGGGGGGTAAGGGAATGGAAGAGTGGAAAGAAACTGGCCACCCAACCGTACGTAAACTCCGGCTCAGACACACCTCTTCGGAGGTTCGGACCTGTCTTCGGGCAGAATACACCCTTACCTTACCTTTTATTCTCTTGTCCATTCTGACTGCGTGACCGTAGAAGTTAAGTCTCATTTTTCTCAAACTTGATGTTATGTTATGTTGATGAAGCTCGTTGTTATGCCTAATTCAGTATTCACCTTCCTCTTTAATGGAGTCCATGCTTTTTTTCTCTGGATCTTTCGTTCTTTCAGTTCCAAATTGCTGAGTTCTCCCATTTTAACCATGTTCAATGATTTTGAGGTCCGCCTCTGTGGTGTAGTGGTTAGCGTAATTAGCTGCCACCCCCGGAGGTCCGGGTTCGATTCCCGGCTCTGCCACGAAATTTGAAAAGTGGTACGAGGGCTGGAACGGGGTCCACTCAACCTCGGGAGGTCAACTGAGTAGAGGTGGGTTCGATTCCCTCCTCAGCCGCCCTGGAAGTGGTTTTCCGTGGTTTCCCACTTCTCCTCCAGGCAAATGCCGGGATGGTACCTAACTTAAGGCCACGGCCGCTTCCTTCCCTCTTCGTTGCCTATCCCTTCCAATCTTCCCATCCCTCCACTGGTCATACTCCCCAGTTGTATCCCCCGACCAAGAGTCTGAAGCTCCAGGACACTGCCCTTGAGGCGGTAGAGGTGGGATCCCTCGCTAAGTCCGAGGGAAAAACCGAACCTGGAGGGTAAACAGATGATGATGATGATGATGATGATGATGATGATCAATGATTTTGAGACATGCAGTACCCAAGGTCTTAATGCGATTTCAGAGTGTCGAAGTTAGAGGCGAAGAGAAAGGGATTTGGACTTGTAAACATTCTTACAGGGATGAAAAGCTCTCCCCAGTTTGGTACACCTGGCTTTCATGGATAGATCCTCACTAACGTTCGATGGTATCCATTCTCCGAAATATTCGTGGGAGTTATTCTTCTTTATTACTGTATCCCCGTGCTATTTCGGAGGTAGAAATATGAAGGTAATATTCAACTGATAACAACGTGCAGGAATGCTTTTAATTCCTGTGCATATTCTGAAAATGTCAGGTGAATCTGATAAGAACTCTGTCCCAAGGAACATTTAATGCACGGCAAAGGGATGACAATTTTTTTTAGGTAGATAAAAAAATTGAAAGTTTTAAGAAACGTACTTGTTTTAAAGTGCTCTGGACTACTGTAATTTACTCCCTCAGATGTCTTTCTCCTCTTCGCACATTGCAGGACTACTACAAGGTAAATACATTCCAGTGGTATATTGAAATGCTAGTCGGAAAGAACTTTGAAGCTAACAGAGAAAGGGCTCCATATACGTTGAACCACTACACTTTACGTTCGGCAATTTGATATTTAAAAACTACCTTAGAGAAAAAGTGATAGCGTGATTTGAAAAAGGAAGAATTTGGGGGATTTTAAAGGTTAAAACTGAAAATTGTTTGTTCAAAAATTGCATCATTTTAGTCACGATTTCCCCTTAATGTACCAAAATTAGTGATAAAGTCACTTGGTTTTTAAATGCTTTATTCCGTTTTATATTATTTGTTTTACATCACTTACTAAGATAGAAAATTGCCATTTAGTGATTCGATTTGACTTTTAAACATTCAGTTCGTAGCTAGCCAATGAGATAGAAACACCGAATCTTGTTTATTTTATATATTTTAGGTTTTAAACTTCTTCTTTGCCTTGCTGTCGTTTTGGCCATTTACGGACCACGTTATTTCAACAGTCCTTTTCTTTTGAATTGTGTTTGGGCTTTAACCCCGCATTCGAATCCTATGCTGTTCCCTCCTCGCTTCAGTGCATGTTTTGCCAGTTTTTAGTTTTGTCTTTTCTTGAAAACCACGATGCTCTTGGAGTTCCTCTTTGAGCGGAATACGTTTCTGGATAACCTCCTGTGTTATCTCCACTTCTTGCAAGTCTTTCTCTACCTCCGTGAACCACACCTCGTTGTTTTTTGTTGAGAAAATAATTAATGATCCTATTGCTCAGCCTTATAGGATTCATGCAGGCAATGTGGCTATAGAGCACAATTCTCCTCCTGCGAATGCTGTCTATGATATTTTCTACATGTGTGTAGAGTTCATGATTACGCCGTCTTCTAAATTCACCATTGCCTTTGATTGGCCCTAGGGTTTTCCTTAAGATCTGACTTTCTTTTACTTCTAATTTCTCGATCAGACCTTCCCCATTCAGAGCAAGGCATTCTGAAGCATATAAAGCCTCCGGTCGTATTACTGTGCAGTAATGTCATATCTTGAATTAATGGATATAGATTTCTTCCTGTAAACCTTTTTGGTTAGTTGATATGCCGTTCAGGTTATAAAAAGTTTTTGTATCTTTGAAAAATTACTCAATTTGACATACGCCTTTACAAAAAAAATAAAAAGATTCAGACGTGAAAATGAGTGGAACGCAAATGGATACAATTAATGGAATCTGAGGATCTGTAGAATTTGACGACAGTAATTCCTTCGCTCGTTGTAGCTGTCTAGGCGCGGCCGTTGAAATAAATAAATCGTGAACAGAACGGAGAAACATTTGCATACAAATATCAGTTTTTTGTATTGATGACTCGAGCCTGCCATTGTGTGAGCTCGAAATTGCTCCACACTGCGCTGAATATGAATGGAAGGTCGTACGACCTGATGTTGATTAAATGAATTCACTTTTTATTTCACGTCCTCTTCCCTCTTGTAAAACTTCCATTTTATGTATGGGCGGCCGTTTCCACGTCAATCAGTTATGTCGTCTGTAGTTTGACCTTCCCCACACATGTAATGGTATTGAGTTAGGAGCCTACTGTCGGATTTTTTATTATGGACACTCGAGTTTTGGCATTAATTACAAATGAGCCAACAGGCATATTTCAAAACAAGTTATACCAATATTTCTTTCTTTCTTTCTTTCTTTCTTTCTTTCTTTCTTTCTTTCTTTCTTAATCTGTTTACCCTCCAGGGTTGGCTTTTTCCTCGGACTCAGCGAGGGATCCTACATCTACCGCCTCAAGGGCGGTGTCTTGGAGCGTGAGACGTTGGGTCGGGGAATACAACTGGGGAGGATGACCAGCACCTCGCCCAGACGGCCTCACCTGCTATGTTGAACAGGGGCCTTGGTGGGGGATGGGAAGAGTGGAAGGGATAGACAAGGAAGAGGGAAGGAAGCGGCCGTGACCTTAAGTTAGGTACCATCCCGGCATTTGCCTGGAGAAGAAATGGGAAGCCACGGAAAACCACGTCCAGGATGGCTGAGGTGGGAATCAAACCCACCTCTACTCAGTTGACCTCCCGAGGCTGAGTGGACCCCGTTCCAGCCCTCGTACCACTTTTCAAATTTCGTGGCAGAGCCGGGAATCGAACCCGGACCTCCGAGGGTGGCAGCTAATCACACTAACCACCACACCACAGAGGCGGTATACCAATACTTTCCTTGTGTAATTCTTCATTAGAGAATATAAGGAAAATTGTTTCTAGAGTTCATTAATTATTTTTTATTTGGAGTTGTAGTAAATATTGTCCGGGTTTTAACTTCTTGTCTAGGAACCGCTCACTTAAAAATATATACGTGGAAAACTACATGTCTGATGGTAATGAAATGCTGTACCCGATTTCACCACCTCTTCTTCTGTTAATGGTACGGTCCAGCGCGCACACAACTTCCCATCAATATTACTCTTCATAAATTCAGTATCATACTGTAAGGTTACAGTGGTTATAGTTTCTGATAACCACCACGACTGAATGCTTAAAAACAAGCCAAAGTTTCTTCTTCTACGTTTATCCAGGGCTGAGAAAATGTAGAAAAATTATAAGAACATTCTTTGGGGTTGTTGAAAAAAGTTGTAACATGTGGCTACAACATAAAACAGTTTCATTACCATCCGATAAGTAGTTTTCCATGTGTATATATTTTAAGTGAGTGGTTCCTAGAGAATGGGCTGCCTGGCCGAGGCGTGCTCGGTTCGCCCGGAAGGACGTGGGTTCGAATCCTCGTCAGGAAGTCGTAAAATTTAAGAAACGAGATTTCCACTTCCGGAGGTGCATATGGCCCTGAGGTTCACTCAGCCTACACCAAAAATGAGTACCAGGTTAATTCCTGGGGGCAAAGGCGGCCGGGCGTAGAGCTAACCACTCTACCCCATTACGTGCCACGGTCAATGGTGGAAGCCTTTACCTTCTACTCCTCCAAGGGCCTTCATGGCCTGTACGGAGGTGACTTTGTCTTTGGTTCCTAGAGAAGAAGCCAAAACCAGGACAATATTTACTACAACCACAAATAAAATATAATTAACGAACTTCAAAAACATTATACATTCAAATGCATAATTAAACAGGAAAAATATTGGTATAACTCATTTTTCAATAGCCCTTTTTCGGTAAGTTTGTTGTTCGTTTCCCGAAACTTCAGTTTTTCAGAACAGTTTCCCTGATAACTCTGAAAGATTTTAAGACATTAAGATGAAATGTTGCATAATATTAATAATAATAATAATAATAATAATAATAATAATAATAATAATAATAATAATAATAATGTTAGTCATAGAGAAGAACATGTACTCGAATTAATGAGCTAGCTTCATTGCTTACGTTTTTAAAGAGTTTTTTCAAATGAAATGAACGAAAGAATTGACTACTTGAAAATAACTTCATGAAAGTATTTTTACTTGATAGACTTCACTAATTCTAGCACAGGTTGTAACTATAACATTACTAATCATAACTAAAGGCCCCAAGCTACAAAGGTCAGATAACTCGTCTTGCTGCGCTTGTCGTTGTCGTATTGTTTTGTCTGCCCTTTTCATTGGTTTTATGAACATTTAAGAAGAACCGCATTATGGTATATCGCAGTTCGCAGTTAGAATTCATCCATTCTAACGCCATCGTGCCGTCTGTTTGGTAAAAACCTATCCGTATATTCGCTTTTCTTTTACCCTGCAGTTGTTGATGTAAAGCTTGGTATTGTGTCGTAGAACGCAATGGTATTTTTAATCGCACTTATTCGCACTTGTGGGCTCATAGGTTAGTGTCGAAGCAGCGTTTTTTCCAGGCAGAGAACTATTTTTTAAGAAACATTATCTTCGTTCTTTCTAGTGTAGGTTATTCTTCGATAGGTGTTCCCAGACCAGATAATGTCTAAGCCGTGTGTCATAATGGGATCTGTTTGTACGTAGACTTTTTTCTTTTAGCAGCATGTAAGGTATTGAGAACGTCCTGCCATCTGTTGATTATATCTGGAAGCTGGTAAAGGTTAGAGAATCAAAGAGTATTTAGCGGGGAATAGTATTCTTCCGTGATCAGAGCCTTGGCAGCTAGTAATCAAACATGGCTGCAGGCAGTGACATTACTAAGGATGAAAATCGTACATCAGAATATTAATGAAAATGTTAGTTGCTTAGCAACCTGGTAAGTACAGAATGTATTGCGGGTTAGTGTAAGCCTTCGCCTGCAATTATAGGAGTGGTCATTTAATGATTTGATTTCATGATTACTCAGAGTTGGCTGAACTTGGAGACCTATCAATGTCCCATAATTCACCGGCAGGTAATTCTGGAGAGAATAAAATGAAAACAAAGGAAGCAAATCGGTCCAGCAGGATGGACGGACGGATTTTCCAAAGCTGTTTTTAGTCAACTCTTTTAATATATAGATCAAAAAGAGTAAAAACCAAACCCCATGGCACTACAGCCCTTGAAGGGCCTTAGCCTGCCAAGTGACCGCTGCACAGCCCGAAGGCCTGCAGATAACGAGGTGTCGTGTGGTCAGCACGACGAATCCTCTCGGCCGTTATTCTTGGCTTCCTAGACCGGGGACGCTATCTCACCGTCAGATAGCTCCTCAATTCTAATCACGTAGGCTGAGTGAACCTCGAACCAGCCCTCAGGTCCAGGTAAAAATCCGGGTAAGAGGCAGATACGCTACCCCTACACCACGGGGCCGGCAGATAAAAAAAGAGTAGTAGCAAAATATTCGTGTGTGTGTGTGGAAATTAACAGGGAAACAGCAAAACACCGCCGTTTGAATAATTAAATATATATAATGGCATAGGCTTATATAATTTCTAAATATTTAGGCACATTATTAAGGAATAATGTATTTGTCATAGTATGTTTCCTTTTAGTAGCCATTTCAATTGCTGCGGAAAAACCTTTAATATACCCCGTTTTTCTATATTCAAAGGTACAAGTTCCCCCTTAAAACAATTTAAAATTACAGCAGACTTCATTGAAGTGGGAAGAGTAAAATGGAAAAAAGAATTTATCTATCATACTTCTTAGAATAGATATTATCACGTAGTGTCAATACGGACAATAATGAAATTCATAACCAAAGCCTGTTTCCTTACTGGAAGTCGTCATATTTCAGATGCACTGGAAGTTGGTCGCTGTATATGACAAAGGATACATTCGGATAACAAGGGGGCTTAGTTTGGTACGTGGCGTTAACAAGGTCACGTGTGTCGGACATCGGCTAGTACCCTATTACATTTACAGATAACTGGAAGATGGCGTTAGAGGCGCTGGGATTAAAATGACATCTGCAGGCATGTGGAGCGTGTCCTGTGACGTATTTTAAGATAGAATCTTGGTAATCTGCTAGCCTCAGTTTTTGTGTCGATCAGTCAATTTATGAGACAGAATTATTATTCTCCTCCATAATGGTTACAACGTAAGCTATAAAATGGGTGATCAGAACATCGTGATATACATGGAATATAATAATAATAATAATAATAATAATAATAATAATAATAATAATAATAATAATAATAATAAACCAAACCCCATGGCGCAACAGCCCCGAAGGACCATGGTCTACCAAGCGATCGCTGTGTAGCCCGAAGGCCTGCAGATTACGAGCTGTCGTGTGGTCAGCACGACGGGTCCTTTCGGCCGTTATTCTTGGCTTTCTAGACCGGGTGCCGCTATCTCACCGTCAGATAGCTCCTCAATTGTAATCACGTAGGCTGAGTGGACCGAGAACCAGCCCTCAGATGCAGGTAAAAATCCCTGACCTGGCCGGGAATCGAACCCGAGGCCTCCGGGTAAGGGGCAGGCACGCTACTCCTACAGCGCGGGGCCGGCAATAACAACAATAATAATAATAATAATAATAATAATAATAATAATAATAATAATAATAATAATAATAATGAAAACCGAGCTTGATAGCTGCAGTCGCTTAAGTGCGGCCAGTACCCAGTATTCGGGAGATGGTAGGTTCGAACCCCACTGTCGGCAGCCCTGAAAACGGTTTTCCGTGGTTTCCCATTTTCACACCAGGTAAATGCTGGGGCTGTACCTTAATTAAGGCCACGGCCGCTTCCTCCCCACTCCTAGCCCTTTCCTGTCCCATCGTCGCCGTAAGACCTATCTGTGTCGGTGCGACGTAAAACAACTAGCAAAAAAAAAGTAATGAAATGGCGTATGGCTTTTAGTGCCGGGAGGTGTCCGAGGACTGCGGCTCGCCAGGTGCAGGTCTTTTGATTTGACTCCCCTAGGTGACCTGCGCGTCGTGATGAGGATGAAATGATGATGAAGAAGAGACATACTCCCAGTCGCCATGTCAGGGAAATTAATCAATTATGGTTAAAATTCCCGACCATGCCGAGAATCGAATCCGGGATCCCTGTGACCAAAGGACAGCACGCTAACCATTTAGCCATAGAGCCGGACATAATAATAATAATAATAATAATAATAATAATAATAATAATAATAATAATAAAACAAAAGGGATTATAATATAGACAAGCTAGTTAAAGAAAAATTCACATCAAATGTTTGGCCTTCGCAGATGACCTGGTACTTCTATCCAACAATAGGAAAGAAGCGATTCATTCCCTGGAAAATCTTAATGCAATTGCACCTAAAACTGGACTCGAAATTGAGTATGGGAAAATCTGATACACGGAAGGATCTCCTCGATAGCTAGACAAACAATCTCTGGTAACTCCGTTTGCCAAAATACTTAGGGGAAATCATCCAACCAACCGGAATAATTCAAGAAGCAAACACAGAGAGAATTTATAAATTACAAAAAACCTACAGAACCACATGGAAGAAGTACAAAAAAAATCAGTATCTCGGAACGCTAAATTAAAACACAATAACACTGTAATTAAGCCTGAAGCAGTATACGCATCCGAAACCTTGATCATTAGAGGCAGATCACTGACTAAAACTTCAGAAAAACAAGAAAGGAAAATATTTGGCCCCGTTCGCATGAAAAGAGTGTGGATGAAATGAAGGTCTCGTGAATTATACCAGCATTATGAGAAAATATCAGAGCTGGACTGAGTGGCTCAGATGGTTGAGGCGCTGGCCTTCTGACCCCAACTTGGCAGGTTCGATCCTGGCTCAGTCCGGTGGTATTTGAAGGTGCTCAAATACGAGAGCCTCGTGTCGGTAGATTTACTGCCAGGTAAAAAGAACTCCTGTGCGACTAAATTCCGGCACCTCGGCGTCTCCGAAAACCGTAAAAGTAGTTAGTGGGACGTAAAACAAATAGCATTATTAGAAAATATCGGACGCTATTTGAAAAAGACGAGTTAACTTTTACGGTCTTATTCAAAGAATGGACAAGAGAAGTCTTATTAAATGATATTTAATTAAGCATCCTCACTAAATGTGAAATTATATGGAACATTTTGCTGAATAATCAAGATGAGAACCAACACCGTGTGGACGGAAGAACGGAAGAAAAACACACCGAGAGGATGAAGAGATTCTAAGAAGAGAAAAAAGCAAATTTATCTGCGAAATAAGTTCGATCACGCTCCTTAATGGGCAAAAA